>NC_086288.1:22155943-22482634 GCF_963924245.1 Chroicocephalus ridibundus
ATTCATGAGAAAAATGCAAGGTATCTTTTAAAACCAGTTTAACTCCAACTGAATCTGCAAAGACTAAAATATTTTGATCAAATTACGTAGGTATGGCAAGACATCTCTCCACAGCAACTGAAACCATGACTCCTTTGGATATTAAAAGCCATCATGCGCTAGTTTTTTTCTTCCACTTGCCAAAGGGTCTTCCCGGTTTCATACAAGCTGCCAGCATAATGGCTGGCCTGACTACATAAGCTAGCCCCAGATGTCAAACTCCCCAAATCAAAGCTGAGTGCTGGGCCATGAGGCACGTGCAGGGAGAAGCAGGATGGGGTGGGAATCTTCTGCCCCTACCTGGGGTGGAAGCAAAGGGTTTTGGCATGCTCAGCCCACCCAGCACGGCTGCTGGCACGAACCATACAGCTTGTGACGATGCTGGGATGAGAGAAGCATTGCACCATCAATCCCAGTTTTAGGTAGTCCTGCCTGGAGCCATGAGGAGATACTTCAGTTTGAAGAAGTGTCTCCTCCTCGTCTTTGGCGCCCAGCAATAGCTGCCTCCGCCCAGCCTGGCTTTTGGGTATCTGCCTCTACCTGCACCTTAAAACTAGCAGTGCTGAGGTTTCCTGTGGTAAAATCCCCGGGTGACTAAATTCTCTAGCAGGTTTGTAGCCAAAGCAAGCAGTGGGACGGAAACACATCTGTCCCCATGCAATGTGCCCCGCTCTGTTGATGGAGAACTTATTCACCCAGGGGCTTTACCAAGGGAAACTGCTAGCTTTCAGACACATGTAGAGGTAGATATCCAAAGTCAGGCTAAGCATACACCTTGGCATTGATTTCTGCTTGTGAACTACTCCTCATTTTGTAATTTTGCTTGAGCCCAGTTTAAACGATCTTGCTGAGGCTTGTGCCTAAAAACGAGCGTGAGAAAAGGCAGCATGCAAAACCATGAGGGTCTGCCCTGGTAGGGTGGGATCTCAGACTGCTTTCTTAAACCAGGGCTGCAGAGGAGATGATGAGGAGGAAGAAGAAAACACAGAATGTGGACTCTGTCAGGGTCTAATTCCGCGTTACTATCTATCATTAGTTTTTAAAGAAATCGGTGAGCTCTGGTTGTGGGGATTTTATGATGGAAATGTGGGTTTATGAGAGATGAGTTGAGTTTTGCTGGATCTATAGCAGGAAGCCTGTGAAGTTTATTTGTATCACTCCACAGCATTTGTTTGTTACAGATGATGTATTTTTGTCATGACAATACTTCACATTGGAAAAAAAAAGAAAAAGGTTGAAAACCAAACAAGCCACATAATACTTGATCATGAAGTAAAGAAAACACTGTGAAATATATTTTGTGTGGGAGAACTGGTTAAAAAAAAAAAAAGCAAGCCTGAGAAACATAAATGTGTACCAATGAACTGGTCCAGATTACATACATCTCTGAGAATAAGTTAATTCATTACAGAATGTACAGAATGTAATGGCTCAGTGACAGTTGTCTATGGAAGTTCATGGAAATCTGAGAGAAAGCAAGAAAGCAAATAGGACACAGATCTTCAGAAAAAAGAAGAAAAAGAAAAAAAAAAAAAGAAAGAAAAAAGAAAAGAATCAGAATCACAGGCAATTACAATTCACTAAACCTAATTTTAGTCCATCATAAAATAATGAAATGATCATTAAAGCTCTGCCTTTACCTGGGGGATAATGGAATAATGAGCAGCAAACGATGCAGGCACCGCAGTGCCAGGGTGGTTATGTGTGACAAACCCTTCTGAAGAAGAAAATGGATTGGGAACCCAAAATACTGGGTGAACACATTCAAATAATAGACCTTGAAACTCTTTGGGGTATTTTTTGTTTTGTTTTGGGGTTTTTTTTGTTGTTGTTGGTGGTGGGTTTTTTTTGTTTTGTTTGTTTGTTTTTTTTCCACTGGAGAAAGTGTTCTGGAAACCTCTAAGGCTGCTTTTTGGTTCTGTTACAGGTTTTCCGGTGTAAAACACAACACTGAATTTGAAGGCCTAAGGGCCAGCCGCCTCTGCAAGCAAAATTACCTGAATGCTGGGGTGATGGATATGGAAAAGAATAGGAGTAGATTATAGAGAGTCTTACAAAATGATAGAGCAGCACAACAAATCAATGCACTTTGGGGTTGCTGGTGCAGGTAAGTTATATCCTTCGACCGCAAAGAATAACTGCTCTTTATGTGATGACACCTGGGATATGGCATTAAATTGCAATACCTCATTACCCGTCCTTACAATCCACGGAAGAATTTGAGGGAATTCATATCCGAAGAGAAAAATTATCAAACTCTCAGAAAGGCTGATACACAAGGAGAGGTTAAGTAGCTTAAATATATAGCTTATCTAATCAATAATTAAGCAAGGGAAGGATAATGGTTTAAAAATATGTAAGAGAGGGATAATTATTTTGGATGATGCATGGTCCCAATTCAGCACAGTGCTTAAACACATGCACGTATCCACCAGCCCTGCTAAACATTGATGCACAAGATTTCAATGGAGCTTAAGCACACACCGAAATTTAGGAATCCGTTGAAATGCTTTGATTAATTGGGACCATAACCACAAGTAATGGTATGAAATTAAGAAATGGAAAAATGTAGGCTGAAGAGCAGGAAAATCTTCCAAATGGCGAGATATATGAGTCTGGGGAGTAATCACTCAAGGGAATTGGTGGAAATCTCATCCCTAGACACCTTTCAAGTTTCACTGGACAAAGTACTAGGAAAATATCCCTTGGGGAATAATCTTGCTGTTGCCTCTGGAGACCACAACTGCATGACCTAATGCAGCTTTTCTGTCTCTAAGTTTTCCTGGGCTGGCTTGCAGCATTAAGCCTCAGACACGATTTTAATGAGCAATGACAGGCTGGTGGCCTATGGAAGCTCTTCCTTGCCTCCCCACACAATTCATTAGGTTTTTTCCATCTTCATTATATGTAATGCTACGAGAGAAAAAAACCAAATCAAAACAAACCCCACAACACCCTAGTGTACTACCCGCTAGTACCCTAATGGTACTTTATCTTTTTTCCACTCACTGACTAAACATTGATTTCATTCTCACCTCTGCATTAAAATTGAGCTTAAAGTTATATAGCAAATCTAATTTCAACTTGTAGGGCTTTGCTTTGTTCCCAGAGCATGTATGGTGAATATCATCGAAGCGGTAATCATATCTTGGAGAATCTCATATCTCTGAGCATCCCAGCAGAGGCAGTATTAAAGATTTGGGGGGGTTGGTGGTTTCTTTTTTTTTTTTTTCTTTCCTCCCTGTTGCCCCTGAAAGAAGGGCTGTTGCAGGGAAGGACTTTCCCAAGCATGGAGTGGTAGATTCTCCGAGGGGAGAAAGATTTTGGTGAGCCAAATGCGAGCCCCAAAACACAATGACTTTTTCATTGCTTTAAAACCTACTTTTTCTTAAAGTAAGCATTTGTAGAAGGCTGTGAATCGGTCACTCAGATTTTGGGGGTATTCTGCAGCCTTGTGGGAAAGGCCAGGTGTTCTCTATCACAACTTTGCAGAGCTCTCCTGGAAACTGAAATAGTTGAGACAGATTTGTTATAAATTTTAGATTTCACCACCACCACCCCTGAAGTTCACCACATTGTTCCTTTATTTTTGCAGTGTCAGTGAGACAGGACCTGATTTTATTATTGGGAAAACAACGTTTCTGTTTATTGGTCTTAATTTTCCACAGCACATCAATGTATCCAGACCAGCAGTTCTTAACCTAAAATATACATTTCTGTGCCTAACTAGTGATGCAGCTAGGAACATGCGTGAGCATCTTCCTGACTCACGGCCCAAGTTAACAAACAAGATCACAGAATCACAGAATGGTAGGTGTTGGAAGGGACCTCTGGAGATCATCTAGTCCAAGCCCCCTGCCAGAGCAGGGTCACCCAGAGCAGGTTGCACAGGAACACGTCCAGGCCGGTTTGGAATGTCTCCAGAGACGGAGACTCCACCACCTCTCTGGGCAGCCTGTTCCAGGGCTCTGCCACCCTCAAAGTAAAGAAGTTCTTCCTCATGTTTAGGTGGAACTTCCTATCCTAGAGTTTGTGCCCGTTATCTCTTGCCTTGTTGCCGGGCACCACTGAAAAGAGGCTGGCCCCATCCTCCCGACATCCACTCTTTAAGGATTTGTAAGCATTGATAAGACCTCTCCTCAGTCTTCTCTTTTCCAGACTGAAGAGACCCAAGTCCCTCAGCCTTTCTTCATAAGAGAGGTGTTCCAGTCCCCTAATCATCTTGGTAGCCCTTTGCTGCACCCTCTCCAGCAGTTCCCTGTCCTTCTTGAACCAGGGAGCCCAGAACTGGACACAGGACTCCAGGCGTGGCCTCACCAAGGCAGAGTAGGGGGGAGGACCTCCCTCGACCTGCTGGCCACACTCTTCTTGATGCACCCCAGGATGCTCTTGGCCTTCTTGGCCACAAGGGCACATTGCTGGCTCATGGTCACCCTGTTGTCCACCAGGACTCCCAGGTCTCTTTCCACAGAGCTGCTCTCCAGCAGGTCAACCCCCAACCTGTACTGGTGCATGGGGTTATTCCTCCCCAGGTGCAGCACCCTACACTTGCCCTTGTTGAATTTCACAAGGTTCCTCTCTGCCCAAATCTCCAACCTGTCCAGCTCTCTCTGTGTGGCGGCACAGCATTCTGGTGTGTCAGCCACCCCCCGCCCCCAGCTTTGTGTCATCAGCAAACTTGCTGAGGGTGCACTCTATCCCCTCATCCAGGTCATTGATGAATATACTGAACAGGAGCCAGTACTGACCCCTGGGGAACACCACTCGTCACTGACCTCCAACTAGACTCTGTGCCCCTAATCATGACCCTCTGAGCTCTGTCTTTCAACCAGTTATCTATCCACCCCACTGTCCATTCATCTAACCCACACTTCCTAAGCTTCCCTATGAGGATGCTGTGGAAGACCATGTCAAAAGCCTTGCTCAAGTCAAGGTAGACCACATCTACCGCCCTCCCCTCTTCTATCCATCCAGTCTTGCCATCATAGAAGGCTATCAGGTTAGTCAGACATGATTTCCCCTTGGTGAATCTGTGTTGAGTACTTCTGATAGCTTTCTTTTCCTCCACATGTCTTGAGATGACGCCAGAACAAGCTGTTCCACCATCTTTCCAGGGATGAGGTGAGGCTGACTGGCCTGTGGTTTCCTGGGTCCTCCTTCTTGCCCTTTTTGAAGACTGGAGTGACATTGCTTTTCTCCAGTCCTCAGGCACCTTGCCTGTTCTCCAGGACCTTTCCAAGATGATGGAGAGTGGCCCAGCAATGACTTTTGCCAGCTGTCAGCACTCTCAGATGCATCCCATCAGGGCCCATGGACTTGTGTATATCTAATTGACCTAATTGATCTCTCACCTGATCCTCCTCAACCAAGGGGAAGTCTTCCTCTTTCCCTGTTACTTTCTCCAAAGCCTGGGACTCCTGAGGGCTGGGCCAAGGAGTAAAGACCAAAGCAAAGAAGTCATTCAGTAATTCCACCTTCTCTATCACCATGGCTCCTGTCTCATTCAACAGTCAGCCCACAACTTCTCTAGATTTCCTTTTGAAGATGAATTAATTCCTTTATTCCACTAAAAATGATGGTCTTGCAAGGTCTCCATCATTGGAGATCCTTAAGAGCTTGTTGGGCAGGATAATAAATGGAATGGGTCTGCCATTGGGGTGGACCAGGTGGCCTAATTTGTGCCATTCCAGTTCTCTTGGGTATAGTTGTTTTTTTTTTACTTTAAAAGTCATGAATGCAGCAGTGTCTCCTCGAATACTTCTGGTAACTGGGTAAACTGTGGCACATTGCATGCGTCAGCACTCAGACGATTGTTTCTGTTTTTTTTTCTTCTTCTCTTCTTTTTTGTTTTGTTTTGTTTTGTTTTGTTTGCTAGAAAGAGTTTTGATTTGTTTGGGACCTTCTCTCCAAAACTAAAAGGAAACAGACAATGCAGTCCAGGAGAAGTGTTTATCATTTTCCAGCCGAGCGCCATTATTTCCAGAGGGCCTTGTAAGCATTTAAGATAAATGTCAAAACAACTGTAGACTCCTTGTCCCCTGTCCTGGATGCCCTTGGCTCTCCGGAGATGAGGGGAATCACATTTCCCACCTCCTGGGGGCCCCAGGGCAGGGACAGAGCGCATCCCCCTGAGGTGCCGAGGCCCATCCCTGGGCTGGGCAACCGGGAGAGGGTCTGTGGCCAGCAGAGAGGTGGCCATTGGGTGCTTGGCTGGGGACAGAAGCCCAAGTGGCTAATTGGGAGGTAGGGGATCCAGTGTGGAACGGTTCCGTGCCCGGTACGCAGGCTGCGATTGGCTGCCCGGGAGGGGAGCAATGGGCAGAGCGGCCAATGGGGAGGTGGAGGATCATTCCGGGAGGGGGCTGCGGGGCAGGTGGTGGTGGGGGCGGGCTGCGGAGTGCTCGGGGGGGCGGCGCGGCGGGAGCCCCTGGCCGGTGCGGTGCGGTGCGGTGCCGGCCGGCTGCTAGGTGGAGCCCGCGTCCGCACAACCCAGATCCGGGCCCTCGCCGCTCCCCCGCCCCTCGGCTCGCCGCCCGCCCGGCTCCGTGCGGCCGCCGCCGGGCAGGGCAGCAACGCCGCGCCGCCCGCCGCCGCCGCCTCCCCGGGCCCCGCTCCCCGCGCCCGGCCCGGCCCTGCGGGAGACGCGGGCGCTGCGGGTCCCGCCGCCCCGGAGCGCCTCCGCCCCCTCCCCGTGTGCGGTGTGCGTGTGTGTGCGCGGTGCCGAGAGCCGAGCCGAGCCGTGCCGGCGGGGCCGCCCGCCCGCCCGCGGCCATGGGGCCCCCCCGCGCCCGCTAGGCATCGCGCGGGGCGCGCCCGCCGAGCCGCCCCCCCTCCGCGCCCGCGGAGCCGCCCCCCCGCCCACCCGCGCCGAGCCGCGCCGGGGCTGGCGGTCTCCGCAGCGGGAGGAGGAGGAGGAGGAAGGATCTGGGGTGCCGGCGGAGCCCGGGGGGCTGAGGACCACCCGCCTCCCTCTGCGCGGGCGCCTTTGTGTCCCCCAGCCCCGGCGGAGCGAGGGGCCGCGGGCAGGGGAGCGGATGCGAAGAGCGGCTGGTGCTGGAGGGGGAAGAGAAAAAGGGGGATGGTGGAAGATTTCTCTCCCTTTTTTTTTTTTTTTTTTTTTTTTTTTTTGGTGGTCTCTTCGGCAGCGGCTGTTCTTCCCCAGCGGCAGCAGCGGCAGCACAGGCAATGACTCTGCCGCATACGAATCGCCTGGCCGGTGGTGCCGGCTCCGGAGACATCACCTTGCTCTGAGGTTGCCCACCTGGAGGAGGTAAATCGGAGCGGGGCTTTCGTCCAGAGGGGTGGGCGACGACGGGGGAGAGGAGGAAGCGATCGCCTCCCCCATCCCCACACACCCTCCGTCCTCCGAGAGGGAGCCTGTGTAGCAGAAGAACACGGCAGAAAAGGAGAGACTTTTTCTTCTTCCTATTTTTTTCCCTTTTTTTTTTTTTTCCCCCAAAATATTGTTTTTTTCCCTCCTTGAGGGACGTTCCCTGCTTCTCATCACCCCCTTTTCCTGCTGGCTGGGGGCTTTAGTAGTGTGGGCCAGGTCTGCTTCCTACCCCCACCCGTGGTTTTAATGGCTGGATTG
The DNA here is from genome assembly GCF_963924245.1 of Chroicocephalus ridibundus. Taxonomy (NCBI): domain Eukaryota; kingdom Metazoa; phylum Chordata; class Aves; order Charadriiformes; family Laridae; genus Chroicocephalus; species Chroicocephalus ridibundus. The sequence goes on from NC_086288.1 coordinate 22,163,574, forward strand.
TGGCGGCAGCTCCCGGCTGCAGGTTGTTGAGGAACTGATGGGGACTTGCATCTCAGGAGCCGGAGGTGACTAAAGGTAACTAACCACCCAACGGATGGATGCTCACCAGCCCGTGTTTGGCCAGCAGTCGCACCCTTGCCCGGTTGCGTCGGTCTGAAGGGTGCCGGCCGCCCTGGGTGCACGCTTGGATTGAATTATTTCATAATAAGGATAGTTTGCCTTCAGGGGGGCTGGATCCTCCAGGTAACGGGGGGGACATCTCTCTGGGTCTGCATGCTGTGGTGGGGCAGGGGACACTGGGGACAAGGGTGTGCTGCTAGTTAGGAAATGCCTTGTAGGCTCTAGCCGGGTTTGGTGGTGGACAGCTAGGGTGGTGAAGGCAGTGGGTAGATGGAGGAGACCTGACAGGTTTTGTTCTTGCTTTCCCTTCTGTTTTTCTGTGAAAGGCATCACGTTGGACTGGTGGGTTTGCTGGTGTTACCCTGAGAAATTCCTGAGTTTCATGTGTGTGTCCCCCCCATTCTCATGCCCGCCCCTTCGTGGATCTGTGTTTCTGTTTAATTGCTGAAGGGTGCCTTGAGAGGCAATGGCTTTCCTGGATAGCAGGAGGCAGGGGGCATGGGTGGGGATGTTGCCGAATTGGGGATCTGCGTTGGGGGTCGCGTGTGTGTGGATGTGGGGTGGTAGGGTAGAGGTCTGCATCCAGCCCAGCGGCCCTGGGTTACAGGTAGGTGCGAGCTTCCCTTTCAATTGCAGCCAGAGAGGGAAACGTACAGACCAGGTAGATGCATTGCTGGAGATGTTCAGAGCTTCCCACCTCCTGCCTGTGAGGTTGCATTTGTCGGCTCTAACAGTGTAGGGCTGGCGTTCACCAGAGGGATTTTTGAGCGAGAGGGCCGGTGTGTAGGGCTGGAGGGAGAAAATTGCCCTTTTTTTTTTTTTTTAATGCCTTTGTTTGTTTTTTTTTTTTAACTCCCGGTTTATTTGCTTGCTTAAATTATTTATTTGCGTTCCCCTTGCAATCATCTTTTGACTGTTTAACTTGGAAACATGGTTGTACGTCTGATGATTGCTCCCTGGCATGAGCTAGAGAGCAGCCCTTTCCTGTTTCCCGGTCTACGGAGCCTACCTTGAGCTGCTGCCCTTTATTGCTAATGAAGATGTAGGTACAGCGCCCCAGAAATGTGCCCTGAGTGCCTGGGGGATTATCTTCAAGGGTCAAATCTGATCAGTAGCCTTGTGTCCAGAGTTGACCATAGAAACAACGCAGCCCCCTCCAACGCATTTAGTTGTGGGGTTTTTCCACCCTTTCCCTTATGGACAAGCAGATGTTTAGTTTTGCAGGAGAGATGGTGAGGTAGGAGAGCAGCCTCTCTTTCTTTCCCTTTCCTGATAGACGTGTGATTCTTCTCTCCGGTAGTTAAAACAACTTGTGTCTGGCCAAAAGCAATTCATTGTTGTCTGCTTGTCACTGTAGCATTCATTGCTTTAGCCAAAACAATTCCCGTCCCTTGTATTTGCTTTCCTGTTTAGATCACTCATTAGGAGGTATTAGCATTTCCACTCTCCCAGTCCTGGTTCCAGGCAGCTAGCTGCTTAGGAGGAGGGTGAGATGCAAAAAAAAAAAAAAAAAAAAAAAAAAGGGGGGGGGTGAAAATGCCATCTGTGTCTTGATATAAGGCAGGTAGGTAGTCTGCTAGTTGCAATTTCTTTCTGTGTTATAGCACTGATTATTCCAGAGCGTTGGATCAAGATTTTCAAAGCTGACCAAAAAAATAATAATAAAAAAAAATCCTTCCTGGAGTTAAAAATAAATTAATTCCATTTTTGTTGTGGAATGCCATCTCTTAAAGAGCGCAGCCAATGCTGCCTGCTCGGTGTTGAGTAGTAGCGTGTGCAATTTATCATCATTTCCAGGGGTTCGTGATATGAACAGGCTTCTACTGGGTATTCATTAGGAAAAAAATCCTTCCACGGAGTTTTTTGTGGGGGCAAACCAGGTGTTGCAGGTTAAAACAGGCTGCTGTCAAAAAGTCTGCAGTTGTCACTTAAGAATACCAGGCAGGGAAGGGAGACAATCTGTGCACCTGTGCTGATGTTGGGTGACAGATTTCAGGTTAGGCTCCACTGTAAAGTCGTATATTTTTCTAAAAGTAAACCAAGTGCTCTCAAATGGCAGGAGTCAGTCCCCCTTGTTGTCGTTCAGGCTGCTCCTGTTCCAGCTGCTTAAGAGTACTTTTTCCTTATTTAGGGTTGGTTTACTATAGTGACTGTTGTCTTGTTACCTGCTAGCAAACGATAAAGTGGATACAGATCTCTGGTGTGTCTGTTTCTGAAAGGACTGAAGTTTTTATACAGCTCATGTTGGCCTGTGAGTTCCGTATGCTTTTTATTATTTAGTAAAATATGAATTTTCCCTTTTTTGGGGGGGCGGGCTGTTGGGAGAGGATATGTTTAATTTTGCATTTAATTCCAGAGCAAGCTAAATGGCAGTGCAGAATGATGACAGTGAAAACACTGAGTCCTGCTTTGTGGGGCAATGAGATTTTAATGGTATTTATTAAGTTCAAGGCTAGCAAGTCCTCTCTCGTATGTTTTGTTTGATGAAAGTAGGAGCTGGGTTTCGGTGTCCTGGTGCCCTCTGAAGATGGTGGAGCAGCTCGTGCCTCAGCCTGACGGCTCGATCCCCCTGCTTTGTTTGCCGCAGCCGGTGCTCGGCCGTGCGTCCCACAGGTTGGGATGCCATGGGGACCGCCTCCCTCCCTGCTGGGGGTGATGTGGTGGAGCTGCTAGGCTTGCCTATCCTGGTGTTAATTGCAGAAAAGATTTTTTTTTTTTTTTTTTTTTTCCCCTCCCCCAGCAGAAAAAAAATTACCATGCCTGCCGGTGCAGAAACGAAGCCGGTGCCCTTTGCTTGGCTGGGAGGGAAACGCGAGCAGGATTGTCGGTGAAGATGCAGGCACGCGATGCGCATCCAGCCGACTGGCTGGTGAGCTGGGTGTCTGCGGGCTGCCCAGTGTTGCAGGGCTGTTATAAAGATAGATAAATAAATAAATAATAAATATTTAGAGGGAGGTGGACCAAATTATTGGCCAGGACTGGAGAGGAATACACACAACCTTTAAGCTTTGGTCAACGCGTCGGTTGGAGGGCCGGATGCTTGCCATCAGGGATTTCACATTCAGAGCATGAGCGTATGCATCATCAACACAAGTAAATGAGATGCACACGGGAGAGTGAAGTCTTTGTAAATGGAGTAGTCCTGGGAACGGGTGATTTATTATTACAGGTTTTAATACTAATAGTGTTGGGACTGGTGTAGATTGACTAGGAAACTATTTCATGCGCGACACAGTATAAAGGATGGGCTGAAGATTGATGAGAGAGCTGGAATTCAGGGAGCAAGAATGGATCAGGGAAAAGCTAAAACATGGAGGATGGGCACGAGGCTTTTTGTGCCTAAAATAAGTTTTCTTTTTCTTTTTTCTTTTTTTTTTTCCTTTGTTTAATTATGTTACTTGGTGGTTGTGGAAACAGCCCGATGCTGTGATTGGAGTGATTTTGGTAAAACTTCTTACTCCTTAGAGCATTCTTGCACATCACAAGAGAGGTTTGGAAGAACAACTCAAGAATTATTATTTTGGAGTGGTGATGATCTAAGTGCCAGGCTTCACAATATTGCTGTATTGCTTGGGACAAAACTGAGACACCAGGACAGCCCTGCAAAATGAAGAAATGTTTTCCTGCCACTTCTCATGATGGGCTGCTTACTGGGGTGGATTGCACTTGGTGAGCATTGAAGTTTTGGAGAGATGTTTACCGTAGTTCATGTGGGCACCCAGTTCTTCCCGGCTGGTCCCTTTCTCATTCAATAGATGCCCTCCTGCTGGGATGTGAATACTAGAAATGCACCATGATGCCACATTTTGAGCGTACATACGTGCTTCAGTCTCTGCTGTGTCTATAGGCAATGCTTTCAGGTGTCTATAAGATGGAGAGATAGAAAATGTGTTATTTGTAACAGTCCACTCTGACGCAGGGTATTTGTAGGAACGTTAAGTGTCCCAGGCAAGGCCGTCTGGCATGCTGGCCTCTGACTGTGTCGTCTCCTAGGGTCATGTCTGCCTTGACAAATCTTTGTCACAGTCCTCACCAGCACTTAATATCAGGCTCTTTAATCCCTGCTTGGGACACATGTGAGTATGTCCTCGTTTTGTAGGAGCTGAGATGCTCCAGCACTCCCTGATCTCATCCTGGTGCCTGCAGGCGTTGGAAGCTCCCAGAGCAGGCTGCTGAAGTAGAAGTAGGAGGAGCTTGCTTTTAAGCATCTACTTTTAATTCTCGGCTACTTTAATGGCAAGGAAACCATCATACTCAAATCTGTGATGCGATTCTATCTAAGACATTATCCCATTGCCTGTTTTTAGCCTCCAAGTTTGTGGTGGAATTCTTGCTCTACATTCCTCACCAGATAATCTCTGCAGCCTGCAGTCTGAAACGCATGTGTCTCCTGCGTGCAAGCTAAGCGTTCATTTTTAAGACAACTTCTCTAAGGACACCTTGACACTATAACTTTTACTTCAGTAGTCTTTTTGGAGAGCTTTCTGATTTTTTTTCCTGGAAGGCAGATGCATTTATCAGTCATTGCACCACGCATCTGTAGCTATAGCTAGTCTTTCCAGGCAATAAAAACTTCATTTTAATTGTGTTCTGGACCACTGTTTTACTTACTGAGCAGTGCTCAACGTGTGACTATTTCCTAGCCTGCCTGAAACCTCTCTTTTCCTCTGGCAGAGAAATGAGGACTGAACCATTTTTAAATGGCCTCTTTCTTTCTGTCTTTTTTTTTCTTTTTCTTTTCTTCCTCTTTTTAAACTTTTCATCTCTTCTTCTTCAGGCCCACTCCCATCCAGGGGAGGTATCACTCTATCTGTGATGAGGTTCCCACTGTAGTCTATGGAGTGCTTACGTTGGCTTCCCTGTGAGGGGAAGGTACTCAAGAATCTCAGATGTGGTATCTTCTTGAAAGATGCTCCAGGATCTCAGGTGTGGTAGCTTTTCAAAAACATTCCCCTGCTTCAGCATCATGTTTCTACTAAATGTGTTGTAATGTCTTTGCCAGAGGTGGCATTTCAGGCTGAACAAAGCTGTGTACGCAGGTGAAGACTTGAAATCTGTGCACACTTTTAACATGCTTATGGAAACAGTTGGAAGTTAAAATCAAGACTCTTCCTTTTGGGACTTGACAGCTTTCGGTTTCAAGGGTCGTGAAATAGATACCATTCTGAAGGAAGCAGAGAAGTGTTTGGAAGCTGTCCTAATTAGTCAATATGAAGTTATATATTTCATTTAAATGCCTAATAGCAATAAACTTTTACAGAGGATCCATTGATGTATGGCTTCACACTACTTTTTTTTTTTTTTTTTTTTAAAGCACCTTGGCCGACGTGAGTAATTACGTAGGAATTATTTTGGTGGTTACAAACCTAATGCTTCAGCAGTCTGTAGCACAGCTGCGATTCATTGCAGCGGATACCTGACAGGGAACACCTTTGAAATACTTTGCACACTGTTTTGAGTAGGTTGGATCCTGGCTTTGCTACTATTAACTTTACTGACTTGATTGCAGTTGCATTGATTCGTACCAAGTAAGGTCATTGATTTTGAACTTCATGACGGAGCTGTGTGTTTCTCAAACTTAAAGTGAAATGTCATAAATACAAAGGATCAACATGAATGTCATCTTACAGCAATGCAAAGTTAAAATGAAGTGAAATAGGACTCTCTGTGCTTTTGTAGAAGTGGTGTTTAAAATGTAATCATGAATCGCCCTACTGCAAAGTCCTGTGCAAAGGTGCCAGTGATGAATAGCTGGGCTCTGAAAAGAGGTCTGGTCTAAACCTGGCACCTTCGGATAAGACTTTAAGTGGTTTTATACCAACGACAACTAATTCACTTGTAACAGTTCATTGCGTGCAATGTGTATGAGTTTTTACAATAAGTCCCTTTCCTACTCTGCAAGAACCAAGAATCTCATTACAGAGGTGAGGACGCTGAATGAATGGACACTGTTTAGAGTTAAAGGGTTAGAAACATTCTGACTGATGCATTCTTAGCGCATTCATTTATTCTATCCAGACACAGACTTATAAATATCATGATTTGGGGAACAGACACAGTTCTGATTTTTTTTTTTTTTTTTTTTGTCAAACTTGGGGAAATGAAGAAGAGGTGTCTAAGAATTGAACCTATACCCGAAACGTATGTACCTGCATCTGTATGTCTGTGTGTGTGCATACATAGGTTTTGGTTGTGAAACGATGGTGCCGATGCATAGAATTGTTTTAATTCTGTTGCTGGAAAAACTTTTCTCCCTATTGATTTTCTGATTCTTTTTTGATTTCTTGAGATGTAGGCGCAGTGGTGGACAATAACAGCAAAATACTTGTGCACGGGCCTGCAGTTTTAAGATTTTGACTGAGTTGCTTGGTTAGTAGTCCAACACCGAAATAAAACAACCACGTTTACAGATCTGCTGAGCAACCACATGTTTTGTCAGAGTTGGTGCTGGGCCTTGCTTATTTGTTGTAGCAGCCTGTTCCCATTCTGAGGTTGCTGATCCCAAGCCTGCCTTAATGACAATTCTTTTTCACTGCCCTCAGCGTGCAGTGAAGAGGAGCGTCACCGCGTTGCAGAAATGTTGTTTGCAGCTTTCTTGGGGATGTCAACATTTTCCTTCAAGCGAGGAGTAGGGGCGTGTTAGAGATAAGTGCGCTAGCTAACTTTGGGCTGATCTAGGTTGGATGGGGAATTTAGCTCAAAAGAGCCCAGCACCGGCGGCTGCCGAGCTGTTGACTCTTTTCTTTTTAACGTGCCCGGTGTGTTGTGTTGGAGGACACTGGGAGAAGAGGGAAGCAAGTGTTAAGCAGAAGCGACACCCTCGTTCTGTTGGATCGGTGGGTCTTGCCGTTTACGAGCCCTGCAGAGGCACTGCGCTGCCTTGCTATTTGCCTTGTTATTCAGGGCCCCGTCGCAAACCAAGCCTTGGCTTAAGCCCGTGAGAATAGGGGAGGGACCCAAGCCCAGTTTTTGATGTTCTGCATGGGTGGGTACCCTGAATACTCAAATGCATTCCAGTGACAGCTGACCCTGTAAGGAGATTTTCAATAGCTCTCTGGGTTTTTTTCTTTTTTTTTTTTCCCTCCTTCCACTCCCCTTCCCCCTTTCTTTTTTTCTTTCTTTTTTTTTTCTTTTTTTTTTTTTCCTGTTCCAAAGACTGCTGGGGGAAAGGGAAGGAAAAAAAAAAAAAGCACCCATCCTAGCTGTCCCTTTGAATAGGTTTCACTGTTGGAGAGCGTTGAGGAGAATTTCAGGGATCACGTTAAACTCTTTCTTTCACGCTGCCTTTGCGTGTGAGTGTTGCTGAGTGACACATCGTCATTTTGAAATGGTGCAAATTCCCATCACTCACTTCAAAGGGGACAAGTTTTTGTTGTTTGGTGGTTTGGTTTTTGTCAGCAAGATGTACGCTGCAGGTTTTGTACCCAGAAATATCTGCCGTGTAATACGAATCCTTATTTGCCACTTTTCGTTTGTGTATTGTTTTGCATCTTTTCGTTCGGGGGTTATTTTTTTTCACTCCCTTTTTTCCCAAAGAAAGAAAAGGCTTTTGGATTCTGCTGTGAATGACTTTTTATGTTAAGGCTATCTGGAGGTACGCAAAACTGGTCTATAATCCTGTAGGAGATGGCTTATCCAGAGAACAGCCGTCCTTGTTTCCAGTACACCACAGATTGCTATATTGGGCATCGCACCACAGCACAACCTCCTTGGAACTGCCTGTATGATCTAGAATGTTGCTCCTTTGGATCTAGGATATTGCAATTGAGGCCTTTAATCATTTGGAAATGTGGTGTATATACCCTGCTTCCTTCTCAGATAAATTATGACGTGACTATTGCACTTGCATCTCTCACAGTACAGACTTCTTTAAGAAAATGTTATTTTGGATTATCTTTAATGGATGCAGGTGTGTGGAGTGGTTGTGTGTCTCTTTTCCCCTCTCTTTTCCTTTCTTTCTTTTTTTTTTTTTTTTAAAAGGACAGTAATATTACAATTGCTGCTTTATTTGGTACGACTCCAAAATGATGCATGTCTCCTTCTGCAAAATTCATCCTGATAGGTATTCGAAATATAGCGATTACGCTGCATAGAGTGATAACTTGTGACCTTTTGACAAGCGATCCGCAATTACAATCGTAATGCACTTTATAGATCTCCTTAAGTAGGTCACCAATTTGCAATGAGTCTTTCTAAAGTCTGTGCGATGCATTTCGATTGCAGGAGTGGGGAACACTTCTCCGTATAACATCACTGATTTTCCAGAGGAGGGCTAAAATACAACAAGGGAATTATACCTGTACGAGTATCCTTGTTTTGACGAGAAATACCAGCGCACATCACGGAGTATGTGAGGGTATTCCCACCTGAGCAGCTCTGTGTTCACAGTGGGGCTGAGAAGTTGGGTAAAACTCAAGCACCAGTAGAAAGATGTTGGCCAGTAGACCCAACCAGTTGTCTACGCCAGCTTAAACTAAGAAGTTGTAATTTTCCCATTCAAGGGGAGAATCTGGACCACTGCTGTGTCTGCGGGGATGTCTGCGGCAGGGAGAATGGGATAGGGTGGGGAATATATCTTAAGAGCTGCCTTGCTGTTTGTCTTCTCCAGCTTTGGGAACAGCAGATGGGGGGTTGTCTTCTCCAATGTCTTTACGCTTGATCGCTCCCTCATCCCATGCGAACGAAGGGCAGACAAGCGTAACCCATGGGCCGGGCTGTGAGGGTGAGGATGCCAGCTTTTGTTTGACCCTTTTCAATCTCTGGACTTGAGCACAGCGAGGGTCCAGGGTTCCTCCCAAGTTCATGTAATTGGGGGGCAAAGCCTATTCCAGCAGTAGTCATTGAGGTAAAGCTGGTGACTTAAATAAATAAAAATTAGTAGACAAAGTAATAGGCAAGTTAGTGAAGAATATCATAGAAGTCTGTTCTGTAGTGATACAGATGTATTTTGCAGTAGGAGTAATGTCATGCTGTGTCTTTGAGCTGGTTCCTCCTCTTGTTACTGCAATAAAATAAATGGCAAAGAGTTTGTTGACCTAGGGGTGCCAAGTCCACTCCTAATTTCTAACTCAAATATGTCTCTGCTGGGCTGCAGTAGGAGCTGTAGTCAAACACCAAGCAGATAATCGCATTGTTTGGTTTTTTCCCTGTAAATCACTTTTCCTTTTATACCATAGACATTTGTGTGGATGGTTACTCGTTGACCACAAAGATGCATTTTTTTGTTGTCTTTCACTTACGTTCTCTATTGAATGAGCAGAGTTATGCAGTTTTGTCTGTCACAGTTGGGTGGGATAGTGCAATGATTTAATTTAAAATGAAAGAGAGATGTCTTCATTTTAGGGAAAACCATGGCTAAGTGTTGAGAGTAAGCAGGTCTAGCCTTTACCAGAAACCCTAATTAGAAGAAATCCCATGTACGGTTGACCTTGACTATTGAGACAACCCTCAAAGAAGAAAGAGCACTAAAAATTAGTATGCTGCCAGTGCTGCACTTTTATTATTTGACGTTATTAAGCAAACTCGGTGTGTATTTCTTTTTTGAAGCGTTTGATTAAATGTGTGATCTTATCTTGGTGAAATGGCCCGCTGGGCTGCAGACAGTGGTGTTCAGAAATGAAATTTGTTTAGAGCCTCTGAACAGACATTTATTCAATGAGACCTTTCTTGAATAATAGATGTGACAGTGAGATAGCTGTGCAACGTGTTTGGGGGTTTGGGCTTTTTTTTTTTTTTGGTGGAGGGAGTTGCAATGTGATCAGGGAGAGAAGACAGCAGAAGCGCACAGGGGTGAGAATAGGATGTAGATGTAGGGAAATTATCGTATGTTGCATAATCAGGCCCCAATTCTGCTAAGAGTTATTTTTGGGTCAGGCTTTGCACACTTTGTGACCTCCCTATTGGCATATTGTTTGGTATACCAAGTGACGCACATACATACCTACCTCTGTATCAGTAACCTTATCATTTAGCTAGAGCTTTTAAGATGCTTATATTTTAATTTTTTCATTTTCACAGAATTTCACGGAATTTTTCAGAGTTGGACGGGACCTCTAGAGATCATCTAGTCCAACTCCCCTGCTAAAGCAGGATTGCCTAGAGCACATCACTCAGGACTGCATCCAGGCGGGTCTTGAAAGTCTCCAGAGAAGGGGACTCCACAGCCTCCCTGGGCAGCCTGTTCCAGTGCTCTGTCACCATCACTGTAAAGAAGTTTTTTCTCATATTTTGTGGAAATAAACCCAAACAAACCCACAAGCAAAAATCTGCAAACAACAAACCAGAGAAGCATGGTAGTTGACTCTTTGGGTCAGTGCTGATGTGCTTAAGCTGTTCTTTGGTTTATAATAGTCCCATCAAATCAGTGAGACGAAGGGAAGGAGGCCAGTCCACGCATAAGGAAGGCAGGCTTCACCAGAGGGTGTTCGCGTTGTGTTGTGTCCAGCAATGAGAAAATGTGAAATGTAGGTAAATATTCTCATCTTCCTTGGTTTTTTTTCATTGGAAGCACAGTGCTTTCTTATTATGTATAGCTACGGTGAGACATTCCACCAGTGAAAAAAGTACCCAAAATGGGACTTACAGTTTTGAAGCGTTATCGGAGATGCAATTGTATATATCTGTTATTCCAGCAAAACAGTCAACTTCATTATAGTTTTCCATGCAGCTCACAGGGATAAGACTTCATTGAATGTGTGGACTGCACAGGATTTTCGGCTGTTGATACACGCCTTGCTTTTCCCAAGATGAAGCTGAGAAGGAACGTGAATGCCTGAAAATGTAATTTTTTAATTATTTATTTTTTTTCCAATGTACTGCGGTGATCTCTGAAGGCGAGAGACAGGAATTTTCTGAGCAGCTTAGTCTTCCTCTGCAAAAGGGCCTTTTTTGTATAGAAAGTTTGCTTTTGAATGAAAGGAGTCCCAGAGCGCCTCTGCTGTAAAACTGCGTTTTGATCAATCCCCACCTGCCCCGCTGCTCCCCTGCATTGTACAGCAGCTGGCTTTACATCAGGTTAGATGGTGATTAAGTGATTTCTCCTTCTAGAGGTAAAACCAAAACCTTCCCTTACAGGAGTCAGGAAAAGATTTGAGCTCCATGCCTTAATGATATGCCGAGGTGCCAATTTAGTCGTCCTTCAGCGTTTGATGTTCCAGCTGCTCATCTTCCCCGCTTTTTGGTTAATGTGGTTGTTTTTCTGAAAAGCTGTACAGCTCTCAGGACTTTTTGATAACTTTTAGTTATGGAGACGTTTTTCTGTCCTGGTGCACAGCTAATCCCACCAGATGCCAAACGCAGATTTGCGAGGCTGGATGTACAGGAATTCATATGTCTAGCAGCCCTGTCTGTTTTTGCCTTGATGCTTACCTGAGCTTGAGGGATAATTTCTGCTTGTGAGGTGATTTGCCTATGTGGTATACTGGGGAATACAACCTGTAAACATGTAGCTTACAGGCATATTTTAAGGAGTTCTTCCATACTTAGATCTGCAGCTGGATTCGAGTCGTCTTCATAGCAGAGACAACAAGCCCAGAGCCATGGGTCAAAGACCAGCAAACGTGATTCTCTTGAGCATCCTAGATGGTGTCCCCAGGGCTGGTTTGGTGCTGAGGGTGGTGAAGCTGCCTGCCATGAAATCATCCCTCTGGGGGATGGTGGTGGGCAGCGGGGAAGGGTAGGGGCAAGGACAGCCATGTTTATAACGGCTTCGTTAGTTGCGCAGGGATGACGGATGTTCTCGGCTCTGGCATGAGCTCAGTGAGGTGCTCAGACGGGCCACGTCTCATCTGGGTACCCGCATGGAAGCTAGGTTATAATCCAGCCTTAAAAAAAAAAAAAAAGACAGACAAACATTTAAAAGTGGTCCTTTCTGCGGATGAAACTAGTGCATGGAAGTACAGCCTGCTAGAAAAAGTAATGGTCTTGTTATGATCTGCTTAAAGTAGAAGTCAGTCAGGAAAACGAAGATGGAAAATTCACCGGACTGAAGTCTACTTGACATCTACTCTTCTTTAGAAGCAACTTGGTCTAAGTAACTCCACGCGTAGTGGTTTCTGACCGGAGTCTGGTAATTTATTTCTGAACTGGGAATGGTAACTTGGTATAATTTTTTTTCTTTTTTTCTTGTATGTAAATGCTGCAGAGCTGTAGCATTTCACCTAATTTTGGACTCTTAATGGGACTCTGAAACGAGAAGAAAAATCCATCACAGATAAATTTCTAGGGTGGCTGTTTAAAAAGGGAGGAAGGATTTTTTGCTAGCATTCTGTTGCTCCTAAAGATAAGCCAATGGTTTTAATTGAAAAAAAAAAAAATCCTCGCCGCACATGCTGGGTGTGCTGGTTGGGTTGGTGCACGCTGTGAAGGCACCACTGATGCTTCCCTTCATGAGAGGTGTGGTGGCCCTTGGCAAAGGTGCGTGGAAGCAGTGCTGCTCCTGTACCAAGAGGTATTTTATGGTCCCGTTTCCCCGTCTGGAAGTCGCCCACGCAGAACTTGAGGACTTTGTGCAGTTGTGTGGGCTTTAAGACTGCAGTTTCTGCTAAAGGTCCCACACGTACTGGTATTCTCAGTGGCAAAAACTAATGCTATGCAAATGCCACAAGGAAGGGAAAGTTCCTCCTTATAACATAACCGTAGGACTCGAGGGAACCCACCTGGCCAGATGTTAGACCAAAGCTATGAGAAGGGGATAGCGCCCACGCTGGAGGCAGCTCAAGGTGTCCTGCTGCAGCTCATCCTAATTTTTCCACTTGGAAATGTTGCTTACTTTCTACTCCTGTTGAATTTTTGCCTAATTTTGCCTACCACGCCTAATTTTTGGCATCTTACAGAGTAAGGGACTGATCACAACTATGCAGTTAGACTCGTGTGCGTTTGTGTGCAGTAATAAGGTTCAAAGGTGGCTGTGCAATTATGTTAAGTTTCCAGCCTCCTTGCTAATTTTCTGCTGATTGAGGGGAGAAATGAAGGATCCCTTTGTGCCCCGACAAGTGTCTTCCCTTCCAGCAAAGCGGGGGCTGACGCCTGGCTACCCCAGCCTTTTCCCCAGCTGGACGCCTACTCTGTTTTCTTACAGTTTCTCCACTTCCCGTTTGCAGATTCATTACGTCAGACACCCAGGGTATGTAAAGATGATCGTTAAAAATAATGATGCATTTACCGAGGCTGTTGTAACGTGGAGCAACTATTTAAATTAAGCAAGAGGACATCTTTCATCAAAAGGCTGAGATAAAATAATAGCAGGAGCGCTGCTTTGTTTAGGGCAGGTCTGTGGTCTCGGTGCCGAGATTTCAGCAGCTGGCAAGACGCTTCATCATCTGGGAAGACGTGCTGGGAGCCACAAAGTAATCACGTCGCATATCTCGACGTTGCCTTGCAGTGTTTGCGCTGCTGTGTTCACCTCTAGGTGCTGTTGTTGTTACATCACGGCAAAAAAGATATTGGCATGTGCCAGTGGAGGAGGATGAGGAGATAGCCTTGTGGCTGCCTCCATTTTCTGGCTGCAATGAGCTTACAAAGGGAGGGGATATTTTTTTTTTTTTTTTTTTTTTGCATTCCCTTTTGCTTTTCTCACCGCCTTGCGTATCAGTTCTCATTTTAGTTACATTTTAGGATATCAGGCCAATCCTGGTTTTTCGTATTGGTATGATTTACTTGTGTCTATGCTGCTCTTGTCAGGTAAGTGTACAGTGAAGAGTCAGTTTTCACTTTTAAACTGAGAAGAAGCCATCTTTCCCTTATTAATTTGGCTTTGGCCAATGCTTTGAAATCTCCGAAGTGATATGGAAATGTCCCTTAGTTTGCGTGCTTGGATGAAGGCCAGCAGAAGTTTTCTTATGTGGGCTCGCTTTGTTTGTTTTCCTCAAAAACTGTGTGTTGATTCAGGCCAGTTGCTGCTGATACAGTCTTTGGACATAGTGTTTGTAGCTAATTAAAAATAGCCACTAATTGAGAGCTGAGTGTTGAATTTCGTTCGCTCGGATGAGAGTTTTCCTGGAAAAGTAAAGAGTGAATCTGCTTGAAGAGGCTTACAAAGATCTACTTCGTTCAATTTTGAGACGCATTTGGGAAGTAATTTATTGATGTTGTATAATATTGCAAAAATATGTGGGAAATAGAAGTTTCTTTAAAAAGTGCAATGTCTTGTCACTTTATTTTACCTATAAGTAATAACTTACAGGTTACGTGCGACTTACACGTGATTAATAGGGCCATCGCCTGCAGGTACCAGCAGCAGAAGTATCGCGTGTCAGCTGAGGAGCGTGGCACGGCGTGATCCCCTCGTGCCACGTGATCCATCTGCTGAACTTCCTTTAGCACTGACCTTTACCGCTCAGCGTCTTTTCTCTTTAGGCAGCTCTGTGTATGCCACTGATTGAAAACGGTGTTTGGACGCTCCCGCGGGAAGTTGCATGTGCACGGTGACTTCACCAAAATCGTGGTGTGCCAAAGCCTGTGAATTTCAGAGATACTTTAGAAGTTGTCGCTGTTCCAGAAATAACACCTGTTATATGCTGCGTATGAAAGGAACAAAGATACAAAACTTCTTTATTTATTAATTCATGCAGAAATAGTGGACGATGCTTGGATCCTACTTGTGTGTAGTTTTTATACTGACAAATGCTTAGCTTTTTCTTATAACTAACCCTGGCTCCAAATTGATTGAGGTTCTGCTGGTTGCTTTTTGATGAGTATGGCGTTCTTGCGAGTTTGCCTCTTTCTCTTCTCCCTGAAATAACTACAGAAAATGATTTGAGCTCGTCGAGTATCTAGGAAAGCAGTCCAGTGAGCAGCCTGCCTGCTCTCCTGGTCCCTGCCTGGTCACCGGGGTGGGCTGAGCTGCGCAGAGCAAGGTGCTGCCACATCCACTGGGGCACGTCTGGTGGTCAGCATCCGCTGGTGGTTTGGCGGAGAGCATCCACTGGGGCACGTCTGGTGGTCAGCTGGCTGGTTGCCGCTGTAGGCTGCTGGCGGATAAGCCTGGGATGGCTAACAGGCTCATTAGCAAGCCTTAATTGCAGTGCAGAAGCGTGGCGCACAGGAAGCAGGGGTTGTTTTGGTGTGTTTGTTTAGCTAATTGACATTTTTTGTAATTGTATTCTTTTATTCTGCCCCCCACTCTTGCTGTGGGATTAACGTGCGTGGCTTTTGTGGTGTTTTGTTTTGATTTTGTGGGGTTTTGTGGGTGGGTTTTGGGGTTTTTGGTTTTTTTTAAAAGGAGAAGGATGAGGTAGGTTCAGTTTTTCTGGCTGAACAGAGATGTCTGTATGCAAGCTAATGAGTTAAACTGGCCTTCTAGCTAATGGTAAGAGGCAGGCACTTCTGTGAGGCATGATTCTTTTCCTTCTCATGTAGACCTTTAAAATAGGTCAGATGAATTGCACCCTAAAAAGCTTATTTCTCTCCACTGTCTGTAAAGGAAGCCTAAGGTGACAAACTCAGATAGAGACATTTACATTGCAGATATCTTAAGATGGAGGAGGTGAATCCCACCCCAGGAAATTACCGTTCTTGGCTTGCAGTGCATTTCCAATTTAAATGTGAGTCTGCGTGATAAGCCAGTACCTGGCGCAGCAAAGCTGATCCAGTGGGAAGTGCATGGGAAGGAACTGAAATGGCCCCTGGTCCTCACAGAGCTTGTGCCCAGAAGGAGCTCTCACTTACTCACAGGAGGACTGCCAAAAGTTGAATCGGTGTAAGGCATGTACCTTAAATATTGCAAAAATAAATGTAAGCGTGGTGGAATACGAGTGATCCCTCCTGTTAGTTTTTGTGCAGTCCTGTACATTGAGAGTGGGACTCCCATCGTGTGCTTTTGTACGTCCATGGCTTTTTTTCCCCAAGAACTTGTAGTAACCTCTACTTTCCCTTTTTCTTTCAAGGACCGAAAGGCAAAAGTCTGTGAAGACGCTGAAAAGGCAGATACTGGGAGATGTGTCTGCCTCGACTTGTGTGGGAGGGCATCCCCTCGGGTAGGAGCCCGTTGGTGGGAGAGGAGCTTCCCAGATTGCAGCCCTAAGTTCCTGGTCCCTGACAAATTAAGGGTTTATCTAACGAAGCTACATCCTATGGTTATGGAGATATCCTCTTAAGAGTCAAAAACCAAAAATGTTTTTTTTTCTATCCTCCTTTCTTGAGTTCCTGAGAGCTGCAGTTTGGACAGATGTTCCAGTGCAAGTTTTGGCTGCTTCCTCTCCACCCTCAAACAAACCCCCTTCCTTTTGCCATCTGTTTCTGTGGCTGTACAGGGAACCAGGCTGGGAAATGAAGCTCTAATTTTAAAATCTACGATGGGTTTGTAGCTCTTGCTGGGCTGTTTTCGCCTGGGATTGGTTTCCTGGCTGGTTTACAGCTGATTTTTCTGTAGCTGCGTGGTAGTAGCACAAGCTGCAGGACAGCGTGGGGAGCGCCGAGCTGCTCAAAATGTGGATGAGGTTTTCTCTGGGGTGTTGGTGGCTCTCCCAACCTTTGCTTTTTTGAAGTGTAGGTGCCTTGAAGGTCAGTCCCCAATGTGTTGACTAAGTCTCTTGCGCTAGGGAACACTGAACATCATATATATATGTGTGTGTATGTGTGTGTATACACACACGTATACATATATACACACACACATAAATACATATATATTACACATGTATATGTGTGTGTTGGAACTTGTACATACAGAAACCTATAGGTCTATAGGTGTGTGTATATATGTATGGTGACTTGCTAAGCAAGGTGTCTTCTCTTCTCTCTCTTCCCACCGTGTCTAATATACTCCAATAAAACAGGACAGAATTGAACCTCAGCATGGTACAAACTCATTTTACAACTTGCACAGAACTTCAGAGAGCGAGAGGAGAGCAAACTGCGTCTTGCATCTTAAAAGCAGAGCTGTATATGCATAGCGCGTGCCCGAATCTATCAATATTGCAGATATGTAGCACTAAATTCACTCACCCCGTTCCTAATTATTTGGTGCTGGTTTCTTCTCTGCACTGTTGGTTTTACATTTTTTTTTTTAAGCAGGTGACTGAATCCTTGAAGAGCCCTTCATTTTGAATTGGATGGAGATGGGGATTTTTTTAGGACTGTACTATAGGAGTAACACACAGGTGGCTGGGTTGTTTGTTTGTTTTTTTTTTTTTTTTTTAACAGCTGGTATCATTTCTGCGATGCCATTGTTTGGATGATTTTGCCCTCATTAGAGGATTAAGGGAAGATTTCTGTTTTCTTTAGTCTTGATGTAAAACGGCGTATGTTACGTGAAATAAAAGGAGAGTTTATAGAGGTATTTAAATACAGAATGTCAGCTAATGATGAAGGAGCATTTAAAACTTCTATTGTTCTGAATAAGTTTTAAATGAACAATGAAATCAAAGCAGATGTTGCTGAGTGGTTACTTCGGTCTGGCTTAAAAATTCAATTTGTGCTTTACAGTCATAATTGTCAGATTAAATTAAAAAATCGAAGGGAAGCTGTGTGGGGTTAGATCCAATAAAAGACTCTGTGTGACTCATTGCCTCAAAATAAGAGAAAAGGGGATAATATAACTTGAAAATTTTAGCCACCTTTGCTGGAGATGACCAATTCTGATTCAGGGGACTGAGAATGTTCTCTTCAGGGTTACTCGATAGCCCGTGGACTTGGTAATTTTTCTTCAAGTCATTGGTTACGAAGCACGTGCATTGATGATGAAACTGTGCGCATGTTTCATTCCAGTGATCTCTCTCAGATTTAGGGCGTTTTTTACAATTGGTTCGTGTCTGTTTACAGCATAGTCCTGTTGATTTGCTCCAGCTGCTGGGTGTTTATCAGTGCCTCAAACATCTTTACTTGCTTTCAGGTCAGCATTATCCCTTACAGTGTCTGAGTGAAGTGCTTTTGCGCAGACCTCCTCCTGAAAATTTCTTGAGCTCGTGAAGACACGCGTGTTCATTTTGAATAAAATTAATTTGCATAAAAAAAACCTCTTTGGGCAATGTGAAGGCTATAACTTTGTAAAGCTCCTGAGTTCAAAATCTGTCTCTGTTCCTTTCCAGGGCAGCACCTGCAGGCAGAGCCAAGGTCCGAGGGATTTAAACGTGGTATTTTAATGATATCTTAGTTGAATCTTCTTTTCAATAATTTTCCTAATATTTGCCAATTTGAAATCTGAACAAATCCTCCTTTTGTTGGAGAAAGCTAGGTTTCTGGTTAGAGCTTGTGGTACACTAGGGGCTCTGGTCAATACAGCTTTAGCATCTGCCTCTGTAAGAAAGGACTGATTGAGCCTGAATAGCATCGAGGCGTTGCGTTATGATCAGCCTTTCCTGCTGAAGGACACACTTGAATAGATAAGTCCAAGCACTGGCTTCTTTCCGATCGTCATTCTGTATTTCTGCGAATCTGCTAGTCTCTTGTCGCGAGAATCTTAAATATTATTTTCATGTAGGCTCGTGTTCCCTCTGGTTTTCCAGCAGCTGTTAATACAAACTGTTCATGAAGCTTCTCTGACTTCTGTGTTGATTTTTTTTTTTAAATTATTGTTTCTTTAAAGGTTTCATTGGTTTTTTTTTGTTTGTTTGTTTTTTTTAGGAAGTATGTAATTTGAAGCTTCATTAATAAAAATGGGGAAAGGTTGGCATACGTATGTGAAAGGATGGTTGTAGCAAAGAACAAGTTTGTTTACAGAACGATGAAAAGTTAGAGGATACATTTCAATAATTGTATCTTAGCAAGACATCAGTCTTCTATAGCTTGGTAAGGTAGTATTTTGGTAGCTTTTTCTATAGGTGGCTCTTTTTTTAAAGCTGAAATTTTGATTATGTGCAGTCTCTAAGATCATACTGCTAGAATACCTTGAATGTTTTTAATATTTGGCCTTTATAGCTTATGTATTCTGGTGAATAGTGTTTAACGCTGCTCAGGAATGGCATATGTGCTTGCTGTTTTCTTGCAGTGATTTATTCTTTATATTTTCACTCTTCTGTTTAAAAACAAAATCTTAAAAGGAGTATGATAATTACCATTTACTAACCTTCATTTGACATTAGTTGTGTTGAAAGCTGGCATCACAAATGCTGTGAGCATTAAGAAATGTTTTAATTAGGTCATTAGATCCTATGTGATTTAGTGATTGCCCAGAGAGAAATGATAACAGGAAGAGGTGTAAATGGTCAGAGTCTTAATTCAACAAAGCATTTATGCAGATGCACTAATAGGGCTTAAATCCTCCCTTGCAGTTGAGTGTAGGCTTCGCTGGGTTTGAGCCTACAGCACATTTCCACCTCGGATGGGGAGGGCTCAGCATCTTGGCAGAAGTGGCTGGTGCAGCGCAGCTGGGGAAGCTGGTGGGTTTCGGTTCCGTGGGCACCTTTTCTGCGTCAGCTGGAGGTGGCGCCGCACGTTGGGAACGTGTGCTTTGGTACGTGTCCCTTTGCTGTGATTTCTTCATTGGGAGTGTTGTTAATCTGTTGGGGGCGGGGGGAAGACAGGGGAAAAAACAAAAGGGGAAAAAAAAAAAATAATAAAAAAGGAGTAGGTAGTAAATTAGTCAATTCTGCCTCAAACTGTAAAATGATGTTTCTCATTTACTGCCCTGAGCTTCAATGGATGCCCTTACTGTGGCAACGTGTGTATTTTTATCAATAGAACAGACCAATTCTCTGTGTTGGGCAAAAGCAAAAATAATAGTTTCCTAAAGGGCCCATTGACTGCCTGGATTTTCCTGTCTTCCCAGTGAATGGCCGGAAATACTGAGTTTGACTTCAGAAGTCAAAAAAACCTTGACATTTGGTTGTGGGGATATTTCTTTGGCCCGATTTACTAAAAAGGGGAAAAGCTTCAACATACTAATTTTTTGAGATGTTTAGTAGCCACAAAACATCATATTGGATTGTACCGTTATTTTTTTTTTTTTTTTAGACCACAGTCAGTAAGATTAGTATTTTATTATATATTCCCGTATATACCACCCTTAAAAAGTGTTTTGCTACAGAAGAAAGCTTATTTAAGGGTTGTTTGGGTTGGTGTGCCCCGCATCGTGCCCTGGTAACTTTTGAATCTGTTCCTGAATTTGATTACGAGAGGAGGAGATACCTCAAATTATTTTTCTTCAAATTCTGTGGAAGTTGGTGCCCAGGTTTTCATAACCTCAGTTTTGGTAGCGTTGTGTTTTTGTTTGGTTTGGTTTCTTTTACAAGCGGAGACTAGTGAGACCTGATTGTCAAATGATGTATTGCGACAGTCCTTATAGCACCTTCAGCAGGGCTGCCGTCTATTTATACCACCTGAAGTCTGGCTTTAATTGATGGATTTTTGTACCTTTTTAAGTGAACATAAATTATATGAATGATTTGCAGTCCAAAGTAATAAAAAATCTGAATTGTCACCATTTCTTTCTAATCATATCACAAGACAGATTCCTGAGTAAAGTATGCACATAAACTTTTAGCCCATTGAAATATGCATATATAATTTAATTTGCATACATTAAATTCTTAGTTTCATTAATGATTTAAGATTCTTTTGCACTTAGAAGGCTCTGTCACATTTTTTGCTTGATTGAATTGCCTATTCTATTTAAATCAGACTTGGTAATATTGCTTGTGCGTTACAGAACAATACTGGTAACTTTGTTAGACCTTTTATCAACATGACTAATTTATTACTGGCCGCAGTGTGTTATTAGTCAGAGATATATTACAGTGCAAGACTTCCCCAGAGTAAAAATTTTAAAGTGCAAGTAAGATGGCAATTGCAGGGGATGTAGCTGAGAAGGGGAAAGAAAAAAACCTTGGCACCTTACATAAAAAGAGCATTTTCATATTAGCATTGTTAAAAAGGCAATAAACTTGATTTCTTGTTACCTTATAAATAAAAATATTAACTGGTATAACAAATACAAAGAGTTTTTTTTTTTTTTTTTTTTCTTTTATGCTACAGCTAAACAATAAACGCAGACTATTTTAAACAAATCTTAAATGGTAGCATGCTAAATGAGTGAGGAGCCTTATTTAGCTGCTGGTTCAATGCTGTATTGGAAGCTGCTGTTGCTCATGGGCTTTTTCATTTTGCTGGCATTGTTTCTTTCTTTTGGAAGGTTGTAGGAGTATTGCCCCAATAAGACAAGCTAATTTTTTATTATTTTTTTTTGAGGTGACCTCCTGTGCCTCATGTTTACCAAGAGGCATCCTTCTGGCACATAGGAAACATGAGTTTTAGAAGGTGGCTCCATAGGAGGCTGTTGCTGTTGTGATGCTGTTGCGTTGCATCTTCTCTTTGTCTACTCAAATTATCCAATTACTAACAGTTTTTTCTCATTTCCTTGGAAACTGGAGTAGTCTGTCTGATTCTCTGATAACTCAATAATCCTATTTCTGGTAAAGATCAGGAAGTGCCAAAAAACTGCATGGGGCACATGCTGACTCTCTGGATGTCTTGTGGTGGGACTTGGCCCTGGTCAGAGTTGACTTTCTCACAAGAGTATCTGAGTTTGGTGCTTTTGGAACTTGGGTGGACTTCCAGGAGTTCCTGACCCACCTTCGCGACATCTCTGCAGTGAAGGCTGGGTAAAGACAGAGCTACTTCAACACCTCCATCTCCTCCTTCACCCATAAATGTAAACGTATTTCACCAGAATGGAACAGCTTACAGAATCCCCATCCAAAATTCAACAAGAAATGTTGAAAACCTAACCCAAGGTGTTAGTGTCTGGGGGCCAAAAATGACCAGGGAGAAAGACAAAGCTGCAGACCAAATAGAAACACCTACTTGTGCAGCACCCGCCTTTCCAGAAATAGGTGTAGAAGACCCCCAAATTCAAGAGAGTCCTTGTCTATTCAGAGCGACTTGATCTGCGGAGCACATGTACCATGGTTTCCAAGTGCTGAAGAAATTAATTGAAGAAGCAACTGGCAAGCAGGGTCTGGGAAGTGGTCTGAAAGTGGCCTTTCATGGAGAGAGGGAAGCTGCTGTGAGGGAGGGCTCTTCCAGGATGAATGGATGGAGGTGCTAGACGGTGGGAAATCCTTTGAAGGAAAAACAAGGACTGGGGACAAAATGTACAGCAACAGGGCTGGGGTAGGAATGGGTTAATCAGGGAGCCCTTTGTATTAGGTCCAGGCATGTGCAGGGTATTTGGTGGGGTTTTATGATCTCAATATTTAAGTCATGGGGTGGATGCTTTTTGCTCTAGGTTTGCATCCCGCTTTTGATCCTTCTTACCTGCCTACTGCGTGTGCTGAAATGGGAAGCAGATCTTCCTGTTCTCTTGGAGAGGTGTTGGTAGTAAAGGATGTAAATGGGCTCTAATTGCCCATGAGGGCCCTGATCCTGTAGGTGCATGTGTTAGGTGTAGAAAAGAGTGGCCCTATTAAGCTTAGGTGGGACACCTTAGCTATTTAAATGTACACTCATAGGTTAATATGCTTGCCTTGGTTTTACCCTTGGTTAGGACTGGTCTCGAGTTTCAGAGGTGCTGTGATTATAGGGAGGCAAGGATTAAAGAAGAAATAGGAGAGAAAGTGGCCAATTACTGAGAACAGAGAAATCGCACAGTGCTGGAAAATGCCCTTTTTACTGGGTATCACGCATTCTCGGAGAACGTACTGACACTTGCTCTTGAGAACTGAGAGTTTGCACTTTGATAGTAATTGAACCAAGGACTAAAATTCCTGCTTTGTTGATTGATTATTTTTTTTTTAATTTTAAACTGATTAATGTTTTCATTTGAATAGCACTGCTGACTCTGCAGAAGATGTGATCTTTTAATTAGCAGATGTCAGGATTAGCATTAGTGTTGAGCTGTAATTAGCATTTGTACACGTAGCAAAAGACCCGGGCTCAGCTTGGCAGCAAGGAGAATGAAATTATAGGTAGTGGTGTAACTTGGCGCTTTCCTGCATATCTGTAATGCTTTGAGGTTTGGGGTTTTTTTTCCCCGAAAAGTGAAACCCACAAGTATGATGATCAAGACGTGAAGTCTAGCGGATTAATTGCTGATAGAAAAATTACGTATAAATTATTGGTATGCGTTCTGCTAGTTAACTTACAAGTGTTGTTGCCTAACAGAATTTAAGATATCTAATTGTCGCCGCTGATGCTCCTAAATTGAAGGCTGCAAAGTGGTAATAGTTTCTTGGCTAGACCGCAGCAGCAGCGTATGTGGACCTGGATGTCTCTGGGAATGGTAGTTTGTGAGTAGAGGAGACCTAGCTGAAGCAGGTGACGTTCTGGGCCCTTAAGAGTCCCACTTCAGATTAATTTAAAGAACAGATGTACGTTGGCTTTATGCTCCTATTTGCAGAAGTGAGGGTTTATGTGAATGGGGCTGTATGTGAACATAGGAGGAAGCAAGAGGCAGTGCATTTATCAGAGGTCAGGGATATACAGAGGGACCCAGGTACAGAGAAAGTAATGAAACCTGGATATCTCCAAGGAAGGAGACTTTTTCTCTCATGCTGGTGAAAAATCAGCATCATCCCAAGTCAATGGAAAGAGAACAGCATTAACTAATGTGGGACTTAAAAACTGATTATCAGTTATTGTGGGGATCTCTATTCAGTAGCATTTTATCCACGTAAAGGAAAATAGTCCTTTTTAATGCTGCCAGGGTAACTGAAGACTGATGATTTCTGTGACCATTAGTGAAATTAGAGAGAACTCAGTGGCTCTGCTTTTTGATACACCAAAGGGGTGGGGGGGTGGGGGAAGTTACTTCATCATAAGCATTTCAGGAACGGAGGTTTAGAGTTTGCAGTTTTGGTGCTTGGAGAAAAAAGGAGCCTTCTGTACACCGCATCTATGATAACGTTCATAATGTTATAATATGAAATGAGTTTGGGGTATTCCCAGGGCTGGATAGGAGAGCAGGATCCTATTCCTGGCTTGTGTGCGCGGGTCATTTCTTTCTGGTTTCGGTTTCCTCATTGCATCTAAACGCGTTTGAAATGGGGTTAATGATTCTGATCACCTTTGTCAAGTGCTCTGGAATTCATGGCTGATAAGTGCTGTATTAGGGTGATGAGTTCTTTCTGGTAGAGCTTCTTTGTGGTTTTAAGCTCTATTTCGGATAAACAGGAGACAAAAAACAGGAGATAAAAAAAAAAAAGACAAGTGTCATGTATATGCAGCTATGAAATGATGCTTTAAAAATTAAAATCTTCTGGGAGAAAATATGGAATTGACCCTCCGATCCACATTTTTTTTTCTATCCCACTTTAAAGCTGAATGTTTACAGGTATCAAAATTTCAATGACAGGCTGCTCCCCTCTTGCATTTTCACCAGGGAGAAATGATAAAGATTTAGCTATCACTTTGCATTTTTAAATAATGCTTGTACGCATAACCACCCCCCCCACACACACACCCCACCATTCTTCCCTTGCATCCAAACCCCTGCTTGGATCTGTGGAAAGAGCCATGAGCGATCCTAGGCGCTTAACATACGTTGTTTTGGGTGGGTTTATATGATTGCGTTTGAATTTCTCTCCGGTGCTTTATTTCTGAAAGGAAGAAGGAACGCTATCAAAGACAAAGGCTTTTCAAGGGGTTGACCTTTCAAAGGAAGAGCGTGGTGCATGCGTAGCCGTGTAAACCCTCAGTAATCATTCCATAAAACAGCATTAAAAGCAACGGTGTGTCTGATTTGTCAAATGAAGAAGTAGTACATCTCACCTTCCAGCTGAATAAATACAGCTCATAGCGGAGGGTAATACTCTCATCATAACATAATTGAAATGATATTATTCCAATGTACAATTCAATAAAACTAACCACAGTAGTGGAGTTATCGATTTAAACTCACTTAAAAGCAGTTCACATATTCAGTTCAAAACATTTCTGATGAATATCAGCTCTGGTAATATGATTTCCTTCATTCAGTAGCAGAAAAGAAGTTTTTATCAGCCTGAAAGATCAGATAAAATGTTAGGAAAAAATTTGATTTTTTTTTTTTTTTTTTTTTGTTCCATTGGCCAGAGCTGAGCAGGCTCCCTCCTTAGCAGCGGGAGCACTTCATTTTTTTCAGTGTATGCATTTCTGGTCCACCTACAGTTTTTAGCATGTTTGGGGGGGGGGGGGAAGGGTTGCTTAATGACACGTGTCCAAAGGCGAGGGGTCCTTTTTTGAACAGCTCAGAACAGCCACCACTAGTTGTAGGCGTGATTATTTGTCATGTAAATGTCTGGCTCCAACCTCCTCTGAACCAGAGGAAAGAGTCTGCAGTAATTACTTGGGTTTTTCCTAGTGTAATTAGCAAGTAATCTGCTGTGACATCTAAGTACAACATATGTAGTCAGCCTGCGAGTAAATATGTTGTTTAGTGAATTGTAAAGCAATGTCGCCCTTTTTCTTTCTTTTTTTTTTTTTAAGTGGTATTGCTTTTGCATACATTGGCTTTCAAGGCTATTTTTTCCCAGCTCATTCTGCTGTGTCCAAAGAAAAGCAACGAAGCTGGTGAGGGGTCTGGAGCACGAGTCTCCTGAGGAGCAACTGAGGGAGCTGGGGTTGTTTAGCCTGGAGAAAAGGAGGCTGAGGGGAGACCTTATCGCTCTCCACAGCTACCTAAAGGAGGCTGTAGCAAGGTGGAGATCAGTCTCTTCTCCCTAGTAACAGGCAATAGGACAAGAGAAAATGGCCTCAAGTTGCACCAGGGGAGGTTTAGACAGGATATTAGGAAAAATTTCTTCACCGAAAGGGTTGTCGATCACTGGAACAGGCTGCCCAGGGGAGTGATGGAGTCACCATCCCTGGAGGGATTTAAGACGTGTGGATGTGGTGCTGAGGGACATGGTTTAGTGGTGGTTTTGGCAGTGCTAGGTTTAGAGTTGAACTCGATGATCTTAAAGACCGTTTCCAACCTAAATGATTCTATGATTCTAAGAGGTCACTGAAACATGAAGATGCAACAGCATAGGTCATTTCACGTGAGGAGAGGTGAAAATGTATGGAAATGGAATTTGCTTCTTCCTCGTGGCAGGATCAATGCTGCAGTCCTGCGGCCAGCATTGCCCTTCTCTTTCTTTCCTGTCATCTTCTTTCATTTCTTCTTTCCTTCCTGTTTTAAATCGACTTTTAAGGGAGCAGCACAGTGATTAATACTTTGAGGATTTAGATCTTGCAGTAAGTTTACTAGTTTGTTAGTTCTCTCTCAGACTCAGCTGTCAGAATAGCTATCGACTGATTGCATACCAGCACTGCTTTTCTTACAGGAGAAAGAGTCTTAGAAAAAATTCCCACGTCAAAGAAAAAAGGGCCCAGTGTGCTTTTTTTTTTTTCCCCCCCCTTCTTCCAGCCCACCCCTTCTTTCAAGAGTTGTGCTTGACCCTCCCCATTTTATATACGGCATTTACCAAAAAGAAAAAAATTCCCCCCCCACCCTGTATGCCCTCCTTGTGCGTATTTGCTCACACGACCGTACTTGTTCTTTGCATACACGCATCCTTCTGCTTTGTGGCGAGTATTTTACAAAACCTCTCGTGGTAGGAGCAAGACAGCTGTATGCCACCTGCTGAGCCGGCCCGAGGTCCTTGCTCTGCCTGAGATGGCTTTGCCACTCTGAACTGAAAATGTGAGACATTCCATGTTGCTCCTGAACGTGATGGCAAGGAAGCGATTGATAGCGATAAGCATGTGACAAAAACTTTACATTTGAGTTAAAGTTTAGTCAAATGTAAGGACTGTATTTTTTCTTGTTTGTAGAGATGCAAACTGTTTTTTTTTCTTTCAGCAGCATGTCTAATTGATTTCTGAGTGAGGAAGAAAATAAAGCTGGAGCTCACAGTGCATGTTATTCCTCCTTGAAATGTTATGAATACTTCAATTTATTATACTGTTCCAGTTATAAGGAGGGCTGTACCCTGAAAAAAACAAGAAATGAACAGTGTCTGCACCTGCTCATGGCAAGACCTTGCTCATCAGGCTGCACCTCATTTTCTTATATCTGTCATTGCATAAATAGCAGGCTGCTTGGGTTGCTGGTACCCTACCTCTGCCAAATATAGCTGCTGCCCCACCTTGTTTGCTCTGCATAGGTCAGGTAATGATGTAAGAAGCTTGGGGAAGGAGAGCTCAAATAATGAGGTAAGGATTGTCCTGGAAATGTCACTTTGTTGGTGGCTGGAGGGGTTCAAGCCCAAAGTCAACATCGTTAACTCAGCTGACCACAAATGTAAGTAACTTGCAGTTAGGAGTGTAACCTTGAGTTTGTTGTAAATGGGATCTTTGATAAGGCTGTTTTGGAAGAGAATTTCCAATTTCATACATGCTATCAGAGCTTGTGGGAACTGTGCAAAAAAGTATTTGAGAATTTTTATGTTACCTCGAGGCGAATTAAATACACGTTTGTCCTTAAATATAAAAGAAAAATTTAATGAACAATGCATTGGGCAGAGTCCTGCTGTAATACGCGGTTCTACGCGGAGTCTGCAAAGATACATCACAAGCAAATTCCTTATCTGTGCTGGCTCCAGCACCGATGCTAAGAGCGGTTGCGTGGGGCACCTCAGCCTAGCCTTGGGTCCGTCCCCAGCCCACCTCTGCTGCCCAAAGGTGCCCCTGAGCTCAGGCCCTTGGGTGCTCCCATTCCAGGATGGCTACAAGACAACGATGAGGCTGTTGCTTAATCTCATCACCCAGGGAAACTTCACTCCCTTGCAAGGAGTCCTTCTGTCCCGGGCATTCCTGCTTCCGGCCCGTTTAACCCCTTCTTGCCCTCTGTGCCAGCTCATTCCTCAGTCAAATTACCACTGCTGAGCCATTACAATTAGAATTTCCCTTTCAGAAGCAACCCTTGCACAGTATTGAGCTGACTGACCGTTCATTTCAGGGGGGAGACCGCACTCCATGCCATACCATCACTATGTTTGACGTCTTGTGTCGAGAATGGAGTTTAAAATGTTGCAGTGCACAGCCCCTTCCTCAGCTGCTGCCTCCTTGATCGTGAAAGTTAGTCTCTCTCAAATAGGAGATTTTTTTTTTTTTTTTTAAAAGAGTTTTCTCAACTGTATGACCTCCCATCAGTTCCTCCTGATTTAGGATTTGCTACAAAGTCAGGAAGAACGTTTTGAACAGCCTGTAGTAATGCTACTGGTGGTACTTACCTGTGCAGCATCCTACCATAATCTCTTGCAAAGGTTTAGATGATTAAAACATACATTCATGGCTGAGCTCAAATGTTGCAAAGTTGCTGAAGTTCGTGGAGCACAATTCGCTTGCTGTCATGTCGTTCAGATTTTTTATGACAAATTTTGTTTTGTTCTAAGTTTGAAATTTTAAAAAGTGCAGCTGATGCGCTGACATCTACTGGCAGCTGCACAACGCGGGACACAAATGCCTGTCTAGCAGCATCCTTGGGAGCCTTTTCACACAGTCGTGCCATGATTCTGCTCTGTAAAAGCAGCCAAAAGCTGGGACTCATTGAAACAATAGCAACAGCAATCAAAATAGAGTCTTTGAGGTTGCACTGCGGGGAAACACTGCTGCAAAAGTAACAGCGCACCCGGGGACTTAAATGGGTTATTTCAGTGTCCCATCAGTTTAGTCTTGTTTATTAACGTGGATGTACAGAAACCATCTTTTGCTTGAGTGAACGAGGGTGATGCTGCAGGATCTCCCTTGGCTTGGAGATGTGGTGTGTCAGGAGCAGAGAGCCGGCAGGTGCCATGGTACTGGAGGGATGGTATCGTGCAACGTCTTCAGCCTCCCGCAAGCCCAGGGGCGAAACAGAAGCAGAAAAGAGCCCTGCAGAAAGAAGCCTGTATAGAGGCGTGAGAATGGTTTACTTGAGAGGTGATCAATGTGCAGAGGAATTAACTGTATCGGGCGAGAGGGACTAAGGTGCAGCTCTCTGAAGGGGGAAGAAAAACTGCATGGATATAAACTGCATGTGTATAAGCAGCGATGGTTCGGCTGTTTTCACCTCCTGGGGCTCAGTTATTTGAGCAGGTGGTGGGAAGAAGCTCTGCTTGCGGCACGGCTGCATGTGCAAATTCATTAGCCTGAGAAAATATCCCCACCCTAACGATACCGGCTCAGTTATTTGAGGAGGAACGCTGACCTTTCCCACATTTCGGTGTGCCGGCCCCTCACAGGAGCAGTCATCTGAAGGGGTGCCGCTCTGCCCTGCCAGGCGAGGCTGGAGGGCTCTTATCTTTTTCCTTCCGCCTCGATAATAGCTCTTGTCATCTTGCCGCGCATGTGGATTTTTACACAAGCTCAGCATGCTTTCTAGCAGACAGCAAAATATTAATTATAATGCTGTAAAAATTAATTGAAACACAGCATAATCTCTGTTAAGTAAGGTCACTGAAATTGTCTTAAAATAGACCCCTCAAGAAATAAGATGAAATCTCTCGATGGAGAAGCTTGGCAGATTTCCTGTGCCAGTCCTCTTGAGATGCTTCCTATTGCCGTTAAAGTGCATTCAGTATTTCTGGATTTTCCCTTAGAGCACCTGCTATTCAGAGCAGCTTTCCTAGCCTGCTCATCTCTGCTAACCCATTAATAGTATTTTCACCTCCCTTGCCCAGGTAGTGGTGATGGGAGCCAAGTACTAACCGGTGGTATCTTTGAGCGTTGACTCCTTGGGAGACGACTTGGACCCATGGAGGACACGGATGGAGATCCAGTCTGGCGGTCCTTTGAGTCCTATCACATATCTAATGCCTGAATTACCTGGGATGATCTTGCAAGGTTTTATAGCAGAGCTGGCACAAAACATTTGGTTGTTAGTGCCTACCCAGTGCGTACAAAACTGGTCCGGCAAAGTGGGTAGAAGGATAAAATCCCACCAGATTCCCAGCGACCCCCTTCCAACTGTTTTATGGTTTTATAGGAATGGCAGCTGTGTCTTTTTCATCCCATCTCAAGCCAGGTTGTACTAAATCTAGTTAGATTTGGAAGCAGAATGCATGGTTATGCTAGAGATTGTTCTTATTGCATTGAATTGGCTATAAATTGCAAAAATAAATATAATAAATGTAATAAGTTTCAGAAACACTTTTTTCTTGTAAATAGAAGGCCCATAACTTCAGTACCACAGTGGGATGCAAGCTGGCATTTTAAGGATGTTGCCAGTGATATGGTTACTTTTAAGAAGTTCAGGCTCCCATGCAGTGTCTTTATTTGCAGAGGCTCCATAAACGGGATCCCTGATGGTTTGCAATTTTGGGTGACACCTGCTGCATTTTATTTTATTTTAAGGTAAGCTGCTTTCTGGAAAGCTAACATCACCTCCTGCAGTCAGAGAAGATCTAACTGGACCAAACAAGCTTACCGACATGTAATAGTGTGACCTTTTTCCAGCTTTGGTTTTCTCTTTCAGTATTGTAAAGTCCTTTTCTCTGACCGGAGATCAATGGCCAGCAGAAATAGTAACCTTCAAGTGTAGGGGAAAGAAAAAGAAAAAAAAAAAAAACAACAAAAAAAAACCAAGAAAGAAAAGAAATCAGAGCTTCAGGTGAGCGAGATGAGAGCACGGAGGGAGGAGCTGCTGTGTTGTCTGGATGCTGTGATGCTCTGTACCTTTCACCCCTGCGCTCCAAAGACAAGGCCTTCTGCAACTGTGGATTTTTTTTTTTTCTTTCCTGTTGACAAAATCTGTGGGGAGGGAATACGTATGTGTGAGTCTAACTGTACTAAAGGCAATGGAAAGAGGTTGCTTGGACATCACAGGTAGGTGTGAAATAAGGCCCCGTGTTAGTGCTTCTAAGGTGCTGGCAGCTGCTTACAAAAGCACATCTGGAAAGCAGGTGGAGAGAAGTGGTTTCTGTAAGCAGGGTCAGAAAAGAAATACCCAGAGTTTTGCAGGACTGGGACTTGCACATTTGGAGCAGAAGACGACTTGAAACACACCCGTAGCATTTAAAAAGAAACGTGGCTAACTTGAGTGATGCCTTTTCTCCTCTTCCCAGAGGGCTACGAATAGGCAAGGCTTTCACCTGTGGGCGGTGCATCAGTGCGCAGCGGTGGGGGAAACGTCCTGTAAGTGCTGGGAATGGGGATTCATAATATTAAAAATGGTGATTAATACCCCTTCCCCCTTCTCACACAGAGCTGGTGGTAAGTAAAAGGCTTACCTTTTACTTGAAGGCTTACCTTTACCTGAAGTAAAAGGGCGTCATTGGGGAGAGGTGGAAGCTCAGACCAGAGGCAGCCTTCACTGGGAATGGTCTCTGCTTTTTGTTTGCTTGGTTTTGTTTTCAATAAATACTTAATGGTTTTGGAAGGTGCCTCCTAAGGGAGAGAGGCATCGTCTGAGTTTTTAATTCACTCAAATGATAGAGCTTTAAGAAAAAGACCTGGGCAGCTTAGCACTTAATGTTTTTCTGTGATCTTGGTTGATGTAAAGATAACTCTGTGTAGTGTGAACTCTAGGCTGCCATGGTCTCTGGGCTCCTGCAGCAGCCAGGGGAGGGAATATGTTGCAAACTGCAGCGATTAATCCCAGCAGTTTGTTAGGCTTCGAGGAGGCATGCCTTGCCATGTAGAAGTTGAAATAACCCGTTGCAGGGGAAATCTGAAAATCAGGTGGCAACCTCCTCTTAGATCTGGCTTCACACAAGGCATCTGAACTACGCTATATCCATCTTTTTAAAATTTGTGGGTGAACTTTGCAAGAAAATAGCGATCAAACTTCGTGTTGTGATGACAAAGGGTGGATCCACTGTCAGAGTGATTAGAGACTCAGGTTATCCCCAGCAATTGCCATGCTGTAAATATTCAGTCCTTCTCCTTACCCTGAAGCCAGCAGCCTATAACCCTTTCTGAGAAGAAATGTGACGAGGTTGTGAGCCAGCAGACCCATTTGGAAATGTATTCTTCCTCTGCTGTTGGGCGTTACAGCACTAAAAATAAATTAAAAGGCTCCATCGTAGGATATTATTACTAGCTTATGATGCAACTTAGCTGCTGATAGACAGTCTATTATAACAATTCCTTCTGGCTGCTGACAGCTCACCAGGTGCTTGGAAATGTCAGCTGCAGCCCCAGGATATATGGAGAGGTTATGGTTTAATTTTCAGGTCTGCCATGCTCTCCGTGGGTGGAGAGTAGCATGGAGTTGGCCCCAGGAGCCTTGCATCCAGCTTGTGTTACTCATTGTTTCCTTTAGCCCCGAATGGTGCTCTTGCAGACCTCGCTGCTCCGTCAGACTGGTGGGTTTTGGTGTGTTATGGTCTCCTGTGCTGATAGTTGCTTTTTTTTGGGCTTTATTGAATCCATCTCAATTTGTTCATATGCTGCCACTCTTTTTTTTTTTTTTTTTTTTTCCCCCCCCTCTTAAGGAGGGGCCTGCCTAGCCTTACTGGTATGTTTGGTAACTGTATAATTAGAAAGCTAAAAATAATGTACCGAAAGCAGCAGTTTCACAGCAGGCATCCCAGTTTGGTGACACTGGGCTCTGACTCATGTTCGCTTTGCTACGAGCCGAGCTGGTTTAAGACAGAGGTGGGCATTGCCTTTCTGAGCAGCTAGCGTTTGCCTGTGCGTGGTGCGGCGTAGCTGAGATCTGGCCATCCAGCCCCAGCTCTGATAACGCCAGCGTGCTGTGGATGGAGATTTATTGCACTCTGTTCATTTAGGATTTATTGTGATGCTTGCCAAAACCCTACCCAGCACGCTAAGTATCTTGGTACGAGCCGTAATGATAAAAATCAATGATACAAATCAAAGAACAAAACTCCCCATCTTTGTCTGACAGCCAGCAGATCTCAGCTCTATCGGCAGCAATGCTTTTATTCTTAAAGATACTGCAAGCAGTATTCTTTTTCTTTTTGTGTCCAGTTAGTATTATTTTCTTCCTTCCATGCAGTGACAGGCCATAAATTCCTCTTTCTCTCTTGGTTTTTATTATTTATTTGTAGTGTGCCAATTCCCAGAATCTGAACCTGAACCAGGACCTGATTAATGCCGGTTCTTTACAGACCCACTGTAAGAGACGAGCTCTCTGAAATACCGAGGAAGCCTGTTTTACCACCTCGCTTTATACTTTGACTATGTGCTGTTCTGGGATAGAGTTTGAATGAAGGAAAATGCAAATTACGAAATAAAGATGTCATACTATGCTGTTGCTCCAGGTGAAACTCCCCTCGTTGCAGGTTTATCATCATTTTATTGTGTGTCTTCCAGTATTCGCTCTTTTTCATCAGGCTCCATCCCTTAGGTTTGTGTGGTCCTAGGCGAATCTCAGCACATTGGTAGCATCACCTCATAACTGCCTGGAAAAGTTTTAATTATAGATCTTAAAAATGGTGGCACCCAAGTACAAGCGGAAAGACTCCCAAAGTTGTTGTCTTTAATTGTCTATTATTCTGTGAATCACTCGCCTGATCTTCTGATTTGTGACCTTCAAGCATTGAACACCTGAGATGCCATCAGGGTGGTCAGAAGTCAGGACTGGCTTTGTATCAGTTTAAATGCACAGAAAGCTCATAGGGCGTAACTTACTTTGTTATTTATCCCCTTTGTTGTCTTTTTAGTCCTCTTTTGGTCACCAAATTCAGTGAACTGCAGAGGAGGGGTAGCTACTTAAAAGTCTGCCTTGTTCTGAATGGTTTCTTTGAAACTTTATTTTGCCTCTTAGGTGAAATAGGGAGTAAATTTACAGCTACAGTTTGTGAGCCATGCTTAGCTCAAATGATAATAAATCGTTAAATGTGCTGGTATTGGCTTTTGAAGGGAAGCAAATGCAGCCCAGTACTTGGACCAGTAAATGGTGAATACTGATAATAAATAAAAATGCATGAGGAACAGGTTTCGGCTGAAGACTTTCAACCTTCATTACAAGTACTTTTTAAAAACTCTGAGACTGGTTTGCTTTGTATATACTCTACTTTTGGACATCCTCGTTTCCCAGTGGATTGACTGGTCCAACGCTCAGAAGATTTGAGGTCATGCCACGAGAGCAGCAGAGCTGCATCTGCCCACTGGACTGGATGTGGAGATACATCGATACATCAATACGTGGATCTGCAGAGCAGGAGGTGGAGGTGGACATGGACCTAAGCAGGCTCTAAAGTGAACTGTGTGGAGTCATCTGCTGGGCTAATGCATCTGCTCTGTGTGTGTCCACAGCACAACCGAGGTGTTGTTCCTGTGTGTAGCTCCATTTCTCCTAGGAGGACGTCCTTAGAAGCATCAGTTTCAGGATAACCTAGTTGTATCAGTGGGTCTCTGGATCCCAAATGTGCTCCTGCATCCCTGTGGGTGTTGTTCCCAGGGAGTTTTGATGACAGCTTTTGGTTTTGCATGCCAGCATGCCAGTTACCCATGGGCTGACCTACAACACTGCTGGCCGTGTTGATCACACGGCTGATGAAGTCGGTGATGGGTGTCACCACAGGCTTAACAGCACAAGATCACATACTGATTTAGGGAAGGACGGGCCCCGAAATGGGGTGGATCCAGCCTCCGCTATTGAGAATAAGGCATGGAGCAAAGACCAGAGGCAAATAGCACAAACCCCGAAACCTGGCAGCTGCCTGGGTTGGCTGAGGCGGTGTTGGGCAGTCCCAGTCCAAGTGCAGCCCAGAGTTTCCCTGCAGGGTAGTGGTGAAGTTGTGTTTTTCCCCTGCATTGGAGGCTGAGCTCACATAGTTATCTTGGAAGGAAAACAGCTGTGTCCTGGCTAAGCTTTTGGGAAGAAAAGGAGGGCTGCCGTGTTAGCTGGAGGTACTCTGGTGGCCAGGGTTGGGTGCTCTGGTTCACAGCACAAAGCCAAAAACTGGCATTTCTGGCCCTGCCATGGTTTGCCTCCAATAAAAGGTAGGAGTTTGAATTTATTCTTGTTAAGTCAGTGAAAGAGGGTATAACTGTTTGCGGGAGGGAGGAAAAGATGTGTGTAGATGCATGTACCTGGGTGGCCATGGGTCACTTCTTCATTGCTAGAGCAGAGTGTGTCTCTTTCACGGT
Organism: Chroicocephalus ridibundus; assembly: GCF_963924245.1. Lineage (NCBI taxonomy): Eukaryota > Metazoa > Chordata > Aves > Charadriiformes > Laridae > Chroicocephalus > Chroicocephalus ridibundus. The sequence continues at coordinate 22,198,569 of NC_086288.1, forward strand.
TTTATTAATTTTCTAAATAAAAGCCTACAACATTTTGAAGGAAAGGCTGGGAACGCTGATTTGGTATCTGTATGCCTTCCACATCCACGCTGTGCGCAGACAGTTATATCTTGATATCGCATTTTTAAATTCTAATTCGCGATGCTGTAGATGAGGTGTGGGATGATGGCTGACATTTCAGCTCACTTCGTATCATATTATTTTTAATCAGAAGCTAGTGCTCAACTTTAAATAAATACTGGTGAGTCAACTTCACTGGTCTCGTCTAGTGGTAATAAGGTTTGTGATTTTATTCTTTGCAGCATAATTAATCACAATACCTATAAGTGGCATTTTGACCATTAACATTTGACACTGTAAGCTCATTTGTGGAGAATTCTTAAGGAAAAATGGTATGCAGAAGCGTTTGTTTGTGTCCAGGATGATGTTTGCAATTGACAGGAGTCAAATATTTTGCTGCTCAGGCTGTCGGTGAATTACTGACCTTACAGAAATCAGTGGGATTTTTATGAGTGATTTTGCAGTCTCCGGCCATCCCTGTCCTCCAGTGTCAGCAAGCTCCTTAGAAAAGAGGAAAACTTCAAAAAGAGGACAGTATTGTACCAGAGCTCTAATCAGATTACTAAAACTTGTCCTTCCTACCCTGTTTTCCAAATTAATTTGTAACTAATCTTTTAACAGAACACAAAATCTGGAGGCCACCTGCAAGAATGGGGGTAATTTCCGTTTAATAATATTTTCTCAACAGAGATACAAAAGAAATGCCCTGCAGAGTTAATCACAAATATCCATTGAGAATAAACATGCAAAATGTTACATCAACAGTGTTCCTGCGTATGCAGTGCTCCACGCTCTGCTGCTATTAATAATATGTTCAGAAGGCATGGGTGTGGAAAGGAATGAAGATGTTACATGCGTATATCTATATATTTATATATACCCACCAACTGTATAACCTACATGCTAGACTTTACATAGCACTGTATCAGTTTCATCCTACTGCTGCCTGCAAGACTTCCCTGGACTTAATTACATGCTAGAGGATCTTCCCAGCATCAAATGGTAAATACATTATTAAAAGGAAGAGCTTGGCAGCGGCACAAGCTACAATCAGGAGTGCTAACTATAAAACATTGGGTGATGACTCGTCTTTGCCAAGCTCGTTTGCCACACGTGTGCTCCAGACCATCCTGGCTGCAGGTGGAAATACGGTTAGGTCATCGCAGGGAGGATGGAAGTGTTCGCCACCTGAAGTTTACTTGGATAATAAACAGTTCCCGTACAGAATATCATCCCTATAAGCTGAGTTCTGGGGATTTCCTCAGAAGAGAACCGGTAGCTGCTGTTGCCCCAAGGAGCAGACCGATTTGCTTGTGAGAGCTGGTGAGCAAGCAGCCCGCTTCTCGCTGCGAAGGAAGCGGCGCCGTGAGTTGCTACGGAGAGTTGAACTCCGAAAAAACCGCATTTTTTCATGTCAAAACCGGGTTACTTGGGTTACCTTTGGCACCACAAAGTTGCTTTTGGCCCCTGTCCCCCATTTCCCCTCCCCTCCCCATCTTATTCTGGATAAAACAAGACCCCCTCTGTGGAGGGCGGAAAATACACAGTAATGAAAGCACACCTCTGGGTTCAAACCTGTTCTGTTGGGCTTTTGTTTTTTTTTTCCTTTGCAGTTTTATGAACACCCACGCAGGAGCTCAGCTTTGGGTATATCCTACATAGAGCTCCGTGGGTATCTGCTTTACAGACGGGTGCAGCTCTGGCGGGCTCACGGGGCTGCAACCCTTCTTAAAATATTTTTGGGTGCTTTTATCTGTGACAGGAGTTACCTGGCTTCGAATCCTCTGACAGAGGGAAAATTTCCTGATCCAGCAACTTTTAATGCTTTGCTGCCCTGCTAGTGCGGAGAGTCAGCTTAGATCCCAGCGTGGGGCATTGTAACCGGTGTTTGGCTTCAAGGCAGGAGAGAGGGGCCATCCACATCGTCCTGCCGGCTGCTCCGCGCTCCTGCCTGCCTGCCTGCGTTTTTCCCGCGTTGTTCAGCGTTAGTCAAAACGCAGCGCTTGGAGAACGGCTTCGCTGCACGGTGTGGGAGCCTCCTGCAGCACTCGCGTCAGCTGGGAAGAGCAGCAGCATCCCACCCTGGCTCCGTGCTTGGCGGGTACTCGGGCTAGACTGCCTGTTCGGGATCTTCGGATGGACCTTTACTTGAACACCTTAGTGCCTATAGGCGATGCAGAGAATATATACATACTTCCCACTTCAGCAGCTTGCAGTGATCACATTACTGTTTACATACCTGGGTATGCACGTTGCATATACGCGTTTGCAAAATCTGGGTGCGACCAAAACCGGGACGGTGTTCTCCCTTCCCGGGACATTGTCTTCCCTGTAATAACCACAAATTTGCCTGTTTGCTTTGCAGGTCCCAGGGTGATAACTTGAGACGGTCTCACTTTCTGGGCAATTTGAAATGCTAATGTTAATCAGAAATTTTAAGTGGCTGCTTCTGGGCAAGAGACAGGATGCCAAAATCAACATTTATCCATTAAAGTCAATCTTAATTACAACAAAGCCAAGTATTGTCTGTTCTGACCGCAAGCTTTGCATTGGGTTTCCTTTTTATTTTTTTATTTTTTTTGCCGGTTTATGTCTTTCTAGTGAACCACATTCATGTTTATTTTTTTAAAAAGATATGATTTCTAATGAATATATATTACATATCCTTTTGAGGGGGGCAGGGATTTAGTTTTGCTCAAAATGGAAATCCAGATTCTGTAATATTTTTTTTCTTTTTTTTCCTCAATTTATATTTAGTTTCTCGGTACGGTTCAGTTCTCTTCCTCCTTTTCGTACAGAAATAATAGCTTTTTCAGAGCACTCCGAAATTTCAAGCACGGCTTGAAATGCTGTATCTACCGGCTTGACCAGATTCCTCTTCTTTGTAATCAGCGCAGATGTCATACACCACCTTTCTCCTCTCTGGGTCCGAGGCTACGGTGATTTTAATGGGTTTAAAGACAACTTCAGCATTAATAACAGCAACGTTCATTTATTTCTATTGCTTCTGACAGGTTATGCAGATATTGCAGTTATTGTAACATTGTGCGCGCTTCGGATATCAGATGTCCTTTGATAATTTTACAAGATGTGTTTTGCCTAATTATTTTGTCCCTAATTAATTCAGGCTGTCCTTGCTGTCAGGGCAGTGTGGGGTACACGTGCCGTGGATTGCTGGGAAGGGATTGAAATTCCTGGGCTTGCTGGAGCTTGCAGAAATAGTTCCTTCTTGCCTCGAATATAAACGAGCAGCATCTCTGCTGTCCGCTCCCCGACCCGTCCGGGGTTGCTCGGCTCCTGCTCCCCCTCGGCTTTTCCCAGCCCTCGTGGGACGGTGGCTCTGGGTCCCCCTGCCAGCCATGGGTGACCCCAGGCAATGCCCCTCTCCAGCCCCATCCCTGCCCTCCTGGGGTAAATCCGCAGCTTGTAATGCTGGAGGATTTCCCTTGAAAGGGCTTAAGGAAGGGAAAATGTTGTGGACAGACTGAAAAAGTGGCCCCTTCTTGAGGATTTAATATGTTGACCGCAATCAGCAGTCGGACAGTGTTGCTCTCACTGCATTAGATGGGTTATTCTTGTTTGATACTAGCAAGCACAGTTGAGGTCCTTAAATTCCTGGTTTTTTCTTTTTTGTTTGTATTTTTTTTTTAAATTTTATTTATTTTTTGTATTTCAGACTGCATGGAGCAAAGGATTTATTTAAAAATGCTAACAGAAGTAAGCAAAGAGTAGAAAATGAAATTAAAATGCAATGGAGGCAGAAGCTAAGAAATGAATCAATTTACATGAATGAAAAAAGTGGACTTTTAATTTTTATTTTTTTTTTAATTTTAAGGGCACAAGGTTTTAAATATTTAAAGTGTAAATAGGCAAAAAGAATTCTAAAAAACTTTTAAAGTCTCTCCTCCTTACCAGCGAGGCCGGGCGCAACCAGCTATGCTCGCAAGTTCTTCTGCAGGGGTAAAGTCTGTGGAGAAGGGCTTGGCCCAGGGTGGCCCAGGTTTTATTGTCCCCTAGCACAACACCCGTGTACAAACAAGACTTTGAGCTCTACAGTAATTTCAGGTCTGGGGAACGCAGTAATTACAGGCAGGGAATTGGTATTTCACCAAGTTATTTTCTAATTGTACTCTACTGGACTTGCAGAGTAGATTATTTCCAAGCCAGTTACGCCTAGAAGCTTTCTGTAAGCTCCTGTTTGTGCGTTTGGCAGTAAACTGTATATTTTCCATCTTCTGTATGAGAAACGCATCTTTTGCAGGAGTGTTGTCTCTGCAGGGAAGATGAGCCTTTCTGAAGCTCCGTCCTGGCATCACTGGCAAGGTGCTTTCATGGAGCAGCTCTGAAAAATCACGCCTTTCACTGGTATCAATGTTGGCCTCTCCTCATTTTATCTTTTCACCGTGTCATCACAGAAAGGGGCTGCTGCGGGCCTTTGATGCCAAGCAGGCAATTAAGTACAAGCAGAGGATTGGAAGTTTTGGAGATTTCGATGTCTTGCTCTTAGAATGAATTTCTGAGTAGAAACCATAAACTGGGAGGTGAAGGAGACCGAGGCTGGTACCCAGCGAATCTTAACAAGATTTTGAGGTGAATCTTGAGTTCGGCAAGACCCTTTGCAGCCTTTTGGGCAGATATAGCTCATTTTCTGGAGTAATGCAGAGTGGCTTTTAGATATCCCACATTGCAAGGTGATGCAGCTGGTGCTGTCGCCGTCCTTTGCTCCTGTTTTTACTGATAATCCAAAAGTACTTTTTCTCACGTTTGAGCAAAGTTACGCCGGTTCCTTCTTGCCACTTAACTGGTTTATGCTTTATGGTAGCGTTACATGTCACATAGCATTGATGGTAGGCAGCAGCCCAAGTCACATCCCAGAAGCGCCGTGCTGGAGGGCTGAGGACATGGCACTCACTTGCAACATCAAGAGAAGGTTATTTCTCTTTCTTCTCAGTTTCCTGGGTTTTGCTTCCATCTGAAGATCCTGAGGTAGGCACTGCTGGTGGCTTGACTGCAAATGAAGTCTGTGCTCTGTCATCTGGTCGGTAGGCTGTGCTCCCTAAGTCGCTCTTGAAGGAGATGAAGGTGGTTGTGTGCAGAAACGTTATTTTGCGAGTAAGGAAAATTGTCCCGATCATACTTATCAAGTTTGTTGCTTTTTTGGTCAACCTGAAGCACCATGTATCTTTTTAAAAGGCTGAAATTACTCAAAATAACTGGATTTGTAGTTTTGAGAGTCAGTTGTAAAGTAATTTTGCGGTCATTTTGCTGACTGAGACAGCAGCGTGTTATATTTCTGCTCCTCTTGTCCCTTAAGACCTTCATAAAATGAGATCTTCTACCTCATGAGCCTGTCAAAATGACTCCATTTTAAAGTAAATATGAAGACATCAGTGAACATAATTTTCTTTGAGTTCAGTCCTGGCCTAATGGCTTTGACAGAACATCCAGTTAATTTTGCTCTAGGCTTCTGCTGCAATCTATCCTAAGGAAATTACTGGGGATGATCAGATTTCGTTGTTTGTGAGAGATGAATGCTGCTGAGTTGCTGGTGTGGCCATGAGCTGGGGTCGCCGTTCCAGAGAGCTTGCTGCAAGGTTGCACAGAAGTAGAGGTCCTCCACAGCATTGCAGGTGGGTTTACTAAGACGTGGTCTCTCTGAGTGCGTGTTCCCTGACCAGCAGTAGGTGCGATGCCTCGAGGCCCTCCTTGAGTAGATATGGGGCTGATTCCTCCTTGCTCTGCCAAAAAGCCTTTTATTCGTCCTCCCAGTTCTCAGCTGACAAGCACACCACATTGCATTTAAATACCACATGGGTGAATGTAACACATCGACCATTAAGCCCTTAGGCTAGCCACCATCTCTGTCCCATGTGTGGCATGGTGGAGTCATTGCATTTAGCGCACCATCAGTGCTCTGCAGAGGAGCTGATGCGGAGCTCTCTTGCCCTGGAAATTTTGTCCAGCTCACGGTTAGGTGTTTTGTTAGGTGCTTTGCTTATAACTGTTGGCAAATGAATGAAGGGCTCGGTTACCGTGTTGTTGTAATTAATCCAAACCAGCCTTGTGTTGGCTAGCGTTTGTGCGCTCTTGGGTAGTGGTGCAGCTGTTCAAAGTTTACTGTTTCTTTCAAAAAAACGGCTCAAATCGTGGAAAAAATAGGGAGAAAGCCGCTCCTCTTCATAAATAAAAAATAAAATCAAGTGTGTGTGTGCACAAGAAGCCAGAAAAGTGGAGTATGAGGGGAAAGAAGAAGTAAAGCAATGTCCCTTGCTAACTGCGAGCAGGGCTCATGCAACGAATCCTGACCAAGGCAAATTCTCCCTCCTTTTCTCATTAACACGGCAGAACATGCTGCCTTTCCCCAAACTACTCCTCCTGCGTGAGCTGCGGTATTGCCCGGTACAGAACACAAATACGTAAAATTACTCGGTGTCGGTAGGTTTGAAAACACAGTGTGTTTAGAGTCAAAAAGAATATTCTGAACAAATTGGTACAGGGACTTTGATCTGAAACTGCTGTACTCCTGCATTTTAAAAGCAGTAATTTTGGACGTTGAATCTCAATGTAGTCTTAAAAGAAAAGGGTTGTTTAACCTTAAAAGGAATAAAATGGAGCACAAGTTTACTACCTAGCATCTACTGTCTTTCAGAAGACATATGCTTTGCAATAATGTCGGGGGGGGGTGTTAAATTTTTGTTTTATCATAAAATAATCTTTCTGAGTAAACTGTTTAATCAGGAATGTTGGCAGTATAACATAGAATTCATTTTCTCCAAAATAGGCTTGTTTTTTCCAGGCGGGTACGTCATTGCGCTAAGCCTAAGGAGGCTGGGGGCAAGTTTGGCCGTGCCATTCCCAAATCAAGGATGTTAATGGTGCTGGTCTGAGCCAGCTGAGCCTTGCTGGACTTTTGACCTTATCCATCTCCCTGCATATCTACAGGGCAAGCATTTAGCCAGGAATGCGTCCCGATTTAGAGACAGACAAAGGGCTCCCCCTGGCCCCCCGCCCTATTTACCGCTGTAATTTCAAGAGCACCCCGTTGGTTTGCATCAGCGTCGCACAATGACCGCATCGGTTTTCCAGGAGTCGAACGACTTTATCTTATTAGTTATTGAGGTATTAATCTGTTGCTGCAATCAGTTGTTAGGCGGGATTTGCAGACAGTCCTGACGGTTGGGAAAAACTCAATACGTGCCGTACGCTGATTTTCAGTCCTCCGTGCAAATCACGGGCTTAGCCATATAGGTTGTGCTGACCAGCCAAGTATTTAAATCCTCTCAGCCACAGACAATAGGCCCCATTTAAACACTACGTGTTATGGCGCGCTGACATCTTGCATAGGTATCTTTCTTTTTATCTCAAAGAAAAAACGAAAAAAACCAAAAAACAAACCCAAACAACCTCTTTCGAAATGAATGTTTCCATTTCTTCTTTAGTGGCTATAAAAGAGGATGTTTCAGTGGGAATCTTGCACCGAGGGTTTTTGCGTTAATGAGATTGAGCGAGGAAACGCTGGAATACGTGAGTGAAAATGTTAGCAGAAGTTATAAATTTAGATATTTTACCAAGTATCTTAGTGAGCTTTTTCAGTATTTCTACTGATTTATGTTTCCTTTCTGCTCCCACTTTATTTTCAGTAATGCAAAGAAAAGCATTGCTAGAAAAACAGAAAATGTGGGGTTTTTTTCTTTGTTTTGTATTATTATTTCCATCTCTTCTTTCTTTTTTTTCCTCATCCATTAAATGGCAGGAGCTGAAAGGACCGGTAATTTATCAACTTTGAAAAAGCCTCCTTTAAATAACACAAGAGCTTAATTCTGTATTGCCTTTGGGGAATATTTTTGAAGGTCTGTGGCTAATTCTTGTTGATTTCAGTGGGAAATAGGAGCCTAAACACCTTTTAAAAAATCTTTCTGGTAGCACTTAGGGCACTTTACAAGTCAGTGGGATTTGTGTGCTTATGTCATTTTGAAAATCACATTTAACGGCTTTCGAGGCAGACCCACCATTGGAGGCTAGGGGGATTTGTTTTACCAAGTTGCTTAGGTGCTGCTGATAACCTGAAATGATTGCTGGTTTCCTATTTAAAACATATTAAAGTCTCCTTCCTTTGGCCGAGGATCGTTTTTCACTACCTTTTCTGTTTCCTGGTAGAAAACATGGAGGCCCTTCGTGTTTCTGAGTAAGGAACTGGGCACAAGAAGCTGCTTTTCCCTAAAATGATATAGAAATCTTAATTACAAAGGCTGAGGAGCGGAAAAACATTTTACTGTTAATACAGCCTGTATTATCACTCCTTAGGCAAGCGGGCAGATCAATTCTTATCCGACGTTCGAAATGAATTTGCGCTCGGATTGATCCAAGGCTCTTCTGCGGGGCTGGTCGGAGCCTGCTCCCTGCGAAGGGCTGAGCCTGCCCCTGGCTCCGCTGCTTAAACGCACAGAGGCTGCTGCTGAGCGCCTGGGTCAAGGTATGTCTGCAAAGCCTCCCGGGCAGATCCATCTCCGATTTCCAAATTTCGGGTGGAGCTGCAAGCTTGACATGCATTTTTTCCATCTTTTTTTTTTTTATTTTTTTTTTTTAAATAATATTATTTTTTCATTTGCGCGGACCCATACGTTTTTGGGGCATAGCAGTGTGTTTGAGAAGGGTTTCCTTGGAGAAATGCTGGGCATACTTTTGGAAGAAGGAATGGTGCCTCGTATCGGGAATGTTTTCTGGTTAAGAGTTCTGTGTGAAAATTATTCCTTCCTAAAACAGTCCTCACTTATCCTCTGCTGTCTGCTTTCTGTGTACGGCCTGCTTCCCTGGCCACTGACGGGGTCCAGCCAGAGAAATCATTAAAGAAAGGCTGGATGGGAGATGGATATTTTGAAAATCTGCCCCTAATGTTAGACCATTTAAAAACATACGGCTGAGAAACTGTCTTTTTTGCACCCCCATTAATCTTCAGTTGGGGTTCATTGGGATACCTCCAGCCAGGGTATCAACCCTGGATTGCACCATCTCCTTGAATCACAGCCTTAGTGTGACAATGATTTTAAGCTTACTAGAAGGCTTTAACTGCCTGTAAAAGTATTTTTGAAGCATTGCTTTCCTGGAAGAGAGGTGTACCGATGAGATACTGCCATTGGCTTCATGCGGTGCATCCAGAGGGGGGCCGAAATTTCCTGGTGGTTTGCAATTAAAAGAACTTTATAATAATAAATGCTGGAACAAGCTGAAAAAAAGGTGAAAGATTCAACCTAGAGAGCCTGCTTTGGCTCCTAGGAGAATTTAAACAATTGTTACACCGTAAATTTAGGAATTAGGGGGTTGTTTTCTAAGTACTGCTGCCAGCTAGCTATCATGCTTGGGAATGCTGTAGGAAAGCTTAGGCATTCACCTGCTAAATTTAGCTCTTCTCCAGTCCTCAAGGCTTTTGCTTTCTTTCTCTCTCAAAGCATTTCTGATCAGTTTTTCCTGCCTTAAAATACAGGGCTATGTGTAAGAGAGAATGTAACTCTCCTAAACACACATACATACTTATCCCCCCTCTCACCAACGCTATTTACAGAGATCCTCCAGACCTCGCCAGCCCCTCCGCGCGATTTCTTCAAAGGGGAAAACTTTCAGAGACTTAAATAAATACTTTCTTTGAAATGGTTGTAAAGATAGCAGCTTCTGGAGCAAAGCCCAGCTTTTGCAGGAGTCTGTCGGCCAGGTGTGAGAATCCGTGGGCTGCTGGCCAGTGTCAACCCAATGTATTAGGTCTGCTGGCCAGTGTAAACCTAATAGAGCATCTCTGAGGTCTTGCAGCTTTGAAGTTTGGGGAAGGAGTCCTGACAGCCCCGATGAAGGGGCTCTGAAGGCGGAAACAACCACAATTAGTTTAGGAAGGATTCGCTGGCTTGGCATTTCACCGTGGGATGCTGCCGGCATCTCTGCGGAGAGGCTGTTTGCTGCTGTGCTGAGGGTCCTGATTTCTCTCTTAACTATTATTAAGTCCCAAGTAAGTGTTCAGTGAGCGATTTTTGTGGCACTTCTGGTTGATCTTCCAGACTGGTGGCATCACTCTGATTGCTATGAAATCTCGACTGATAGTATAAGTCTGGTTTAAAATAGCAAAATGCCATTGAATTTAATATGAATATGAAGTCGTATTGATGAAGGCTAAACTACATGGTGGTTTTAGAAAACAGGGCGGATACCTGTTCTGGCGTGAATTGATCTCAAGCTGGTGTAAATTCCCAAGGGTGGCCATTACGTTTATTGCTAAGGTGGGTGATGAGTTCACATGTCATCTGTCTTGCCCTGGGAGCCAAAGGCAATTTGTCCCTCGGGAGCTGGCTTCAGCTCTTCCCCCCCTGCCGTAAAGCTCTGGAGCTGAGCACAGACCCAAGATCTTTCCTGAGTTGGGATGGGTACGGTTTTAGCTGAATCAGACTCTTGTCTCAAACAGTATCACTGGCCATTTCTCCAGCTTTTCTACAGCAGGGAGAGTTTTGAATCAATCTGTTAATTTTGATGTACTGGTACCTTGCCTGTAGTGACATGAACTTTATTGAGTGAGGTTGCTTTTGACTTTCCAATGATTCTTCTTGTTGTCATTAGCCTGTCTGGGTGAATGGAGGAGTTGGCGGCCTTGGCAGATCACCAGCTGTGCTTTTCTGCTCCGTTTGGAGACAGATGCTTGCACCAAGGTGGCTTTTCATTTTTGCTGTTCAACTTGCATGGCGCTCAGGTCCCCAAGTGCTGATACAGTAAATCTTTGCTTAGGTCTGTAGTTTCCTAAACTTGTGTGCCATGCATCATCAGGATGGTGCTAGAGCAATCTGTAAAAGGATGCTTGCTGTGCAGGTAAGCATTTCTTATTTGTGTCTACCATCAAATGAAGTGCAATATTTTCAGATGTTTTACTTTGATGCTAACCATCAATAATGCAATTCATCTTGTAATTTTCCCTACTAAGAAGTAATAGCTCTTCGGTTTAAATACAGTCCTCTCTTGTGACTAATTTGAGTATCAGTTGCCTTTATTTTTATCACTGTCCTCTGATTTACTGTGAAAAGAGGTGGACACCTGAATTTTGGCATGTCTCGGGTTTGAAGCTGCTTAGCTTTCAGATAGTAGCTGGTGATAGTTCTGTCAGACAAACCCTGCTAAAACTTGTTCGTTCCTCAAAATGGAAACACAGACAGCTGATCATTGCTTGTTTGTGACTTGGCCAATTTTTAGAGATGGATTTGTTCTGATTTATTAGCAGTTGTATAATCACTCTCAAAATGTCTGATTATTTATCATTTATAATAGTAATGTTAATAATAATTGTTGTTATTATTATTATTTCTTAATTTAATTCAGTGTTTTATTCATGTTTCTGAATGGCCTGACATCCCTCATGAAGTGTCAACAGAAAATTTAACTCCTAGTCACTGAGGAAGTAATATTACTCTGAAAAAGAAATTGGAGCCTCCCTACCTACAGGAGGAGCCATTTCTTGTCTACCTGCTTATTTCGACCCTCTTTGCTGTCACAGCTGAGCACCTCACAAATTTTGACATCGAAATCTTCCCGTGATGTTGCCTTACAGGTGGGGAGCTGGGGCAGGTTGGTAAAGCCGAGTCGCGCAGGTGCCCTGAGTACATCAGAGCATCTGACTCCCTTCCCGCTTAGCTGTGCACCCCGTGAGCCACGGAAATCGTGTCTATAGTTGTAACATCAGTGTGATGTGGTGCTGGTGGTGGAAAGTGCGATTGGAAAGCTATGCAAGAGCCCTGAACAATTCATTGCATAATTTCATGAGCTCAGGGAGTGGAAATTGAGGGCTCGCCACACTCCAAAGGCTTGGGGTACAAGGAGAAAAAACGTGAAGGAAAAGGAGTCGCTTGATCTGTGCTTCCCCAAGGGCTAATAAAACACTTAAAAATGCTGCCACCTACTTCTCATTGGTGTTCAGCCCCCTTGGCTTTCTAGGAATCTTTTTGCTGGGGTGCAGGTTAGCAAGTGACACTTGCATCCCTGAACCTACCCCTGTTAAGACATCTAATCGTAGTTGTCTGTGTCTGAAGAAGTCATCTAAGAATTTTATTTCCCAGTTAAATGTTATACCTGCTGGATCTGGTCATTTCTTTTCTTAAAATTCCATTAATTTACTAATATCAAAAGGAAATGTTGTTGTGAGACGGGTTTCTGAGTAGCATGGATGTTTTTTCGTTTTGCGTTGCTCATGAAAGTACGCGAAAAGCCGCTTAAGCTGGGCTTGAGTCTCCGTGTGCAATAGAGTTCCCATTCGGATCTCTTTGCACTCCCTTGCAATAAAATCGTTTTATGTTTTCCTTGAGATATTTTCGTTCCTACATGTGGGAAAGATGAATAGGTTATTGAGATTTCATCAGCCCTCACAGTCCCTAAGGAAAGGAGAAAATGATGGAGGCATAGGAGGGAAATGCTATGATCAGAAACACGCTGGACTCTTGAGCAGAACCTCCCAGTAAAGCTTGTTGGTAACCTCCTTCCTCTGCTTTTACGAATATTTAGGGCATGCACCAAACTGTACCATGAGCCAGGAGGATGGGGAGGAGGTGAGGACAGAGAGGGCTTGTTCCCATGGCCCGTTAGCTTAATTGCTGGCTGATGAAGCCGTGTGGGTGAGCAGGCTTGGTAAGGGAAGATCAAAGAAACAAGATTTTAAGGTCAGTGCCGCTTTACCAGCTCCAAGCAAAAACCTCAGCACCGACCAAGGGCTTCTGTTTTCAGGGCCACCTGGGAAATAACGCTGTATTTTTTTTGCACTCCTGGTGGTGGCAGAGCTGGTGGGTACTGGCGGAGGGTTAAATAAACCCTTCCCCACTTTGCCGATCTGAAAGGCTACGGCATTTCTCGTCTAAACTTGTTTGTTCAGGCCCAGTTTTAAGGTGGTTTTGTGTGTTGAACAAAATTGTAATTCCCCAAATTCTAAGCTCAGATGACTAAAGCTGAGTTATAGAAGTCTGCTTTTTAATGTCTTAAGCATGAATAATTTGTATCCAGAGAGAAAGTATTCTAGAAATGCACGTATTTAGGTCAGATACCAGTGAAACACTGATTGTGCTGTGCCGGACAAGATACCTAAATGCTTCGTACCTTGGAGCTGTGCATGGTCCCATGGACCATGCCCCCACTGTGGGCTCCAGGGTGGCCTTTTTGGTGGGTGCTTGAGATGACATGCAGGAAAGGAGTGATTACTCGATTGTTTTGAAGTTTTAAAGTCCCACGTGTACGTGGCTGAGGCATCATTATGATAGGAATCTTGAAAGTATAAGAAGCACGAAGCATGTATTTGTACGAGATGGACAACCTTAAACACTTGTGGTTTAAGGAAGAAGCTGTTTCCAGAATTTGTCTTGATGACCTGCTGTGTAAATATAACATGTAGTTCTAAATATAACATTTTTATAAATGACCATTCCTGTTGCCAGTAATAGGTCTTATGCAGCACATTGCCATGACACCTGACTTGCTAGAAGTAGAAGTTTTTAATAATGTGCAGGTAAAGTTGCTGTTGCATTGCATCTTGTGTTCATTGCCTCCTGGAGTATAAATACACATAATGATTTTGTTTAATGTGACACATCCTGTTTCACCATATTGACATTTCCATTTTAATGCACTATACCTGTCTGGTGAGGCTACCTTTAATGTGCACCACGAGCATAAAAATCATCAGCAGAAAAGAAAAACAGCCCACTTGAAGAAATGATAGCTAATTTAGCATCGTATTACTTCTGGGAAAGTTTTATGCGGGAACAAATGGTGCAGTTTTTCGGAGCGTACACCAAACCTCAAAATGTGTTCTGCAGCCACCGTAATAAAATGGTGATTGGGCCATGGAAAAGATACCGCTTCTCTCAGGAGAGCATTGCTCCGTCTTATTCATGTAGGCTATGGCTGTTTTAAAGCAGATGCAATCACAGGGTGCTGAGGTTAGATTATGCACGGCCACCATTTAGGAGCTGAATTTCGTTCTTTATTAAATTGGGTGGAGCATCTCCAGCCTGAGGCGTGGAGGGAGGCGAGGGAAAGTGTCTAGAGATGCTAGGGGAATAGACCTAGAAATGGCTTGGGGAACAGGTCTCCTGATACAGGGAAGTGCAGCAGAATCCACTGTTTTCGTCAGGGAGCAGAGCTCATTTTGTTGCCTTTTTTTTTTTTTATTTGGCTGTAAAATTTGAGGAGAGGGAGGGGAAAACCAGTGAGATTTTCCTTTTTTTAGTGCTCCTGAAGACTACTGAGAGAGTTCTAACTTGCAACACAAAATTTAATAGACTCCTACTACATAAGGTAAAATACCATCCTTGGGTGTCTTGGAGAAATAAAATCATACTGCCAGGGTATTCCTTCGTGCCGATCATCTATTCCCCCCTCTGCCCTGTGGGCACAGTGTTTGTGTGCTGCAGTACGCAGATTAACTGGAGCTACTGGAGCTTCATTTTGCCCAAAAAACCCATCCGCATCCTCCTACAGAGCCCCGACAAAGTAAATTCATAACGCTTTTTTTTTTTTTTTTTTCCCCCTAGAAGAAGCGGCGATTGTGCTTTGGTGAGTGTAAATAAGAAGTGACATGGTTGGCGGGAGTGGCTGTGAATCGGCCCTTGTCTCCCATTGTGTCCTTCGCCAATTAAAGGTCATGTGCAGGGCACAGCAGCGGGGACATAGGGGCTGAACCTATTGTCCACACATTAATGACCACTGAGATCAGAGGCAGCTGAAAAATTCGGGGGCCAAACTCTGTTCTTGTGTGCTGTCAGGATGAGGGCAGGGCGATGCTGGGAAAGGCACACGAGCGTTCCTGCTTAACGGTGCACGGCGGCCACTGGTGCCCGACTACTGTCTCTGTTACCTTCCTCTGTGTCTCATCGGTGGGATGCTCTCTGGGGCAGGGGCTCCACCTTCCTGTTGGTATCGCTGTGCAGGTGGGATCCTGAAGGTGCTGGGATGATAAGAGCAGATCCACTTTCCAATAGCATGTAACCCCCAGCTTTCTTCCTTCACAGTGTTCCTTTGGATGATGTAAAAGGACTTTAAAAGCAGTTATGGTTTGAAGGTTGTGGCACCCTTGTTGGATGGGCCTTCATTTTAAACATGGCAGAACCAAGTGGAGAGATGTTTTTGCTTCAGCACTTTGAAGTCTCTGCTAAATTTTGGAGTGGGTATGCCATGAGAGCTTAAAATGGCGGTGTGGTCCCAGTGATGCCCAGTGCCAAACTGTGCCCGTGCAGAAATCCCTAATCAATGAAGAATTTTGAGGGGTGCAGTGATTTACCCTGAACTGGGAGGAGGGGTCCTGTTTGGGGGCATCTGCTCCCATGTTTTACTGTTTTACTTGGTGTCAGGTTCCTGCATTGTCAGTATTTCTAGTGTGTTATTTACCACTCTGGCAATATTAGAAAGCAAATAGCGAAAAATTTGTTTCCCCACCGGGGAACCCACATGCCTTTTTGGAGGCTCAATACATAAGATCAGTGGAAATCAGCAGCTAGAATACAGTCACTGCCATGCCATATATCTTTATCCATAAATTACCATTGCTGAAGGCAAAAGGCTAAAATGGGGCTGACAGGGAGGGATAAGTCTGGGACTGAAATTGGGAGTTTTCTTAAACGTAATGCAGAGGTAGACAGCAGAAGGCTTTCCTTTGAAAGTGCAGGATAGGTGGACTCTGACCGCGGTGTTTCCATAGTTTAATCACGCTTGGGCATGATCTTTTGAATTCATAGCCGAGATGGAAGAAGCAATGGTGCAAATGTGCCAGGCAGCAGAATTAATAACAGGAGTTAAATCATATTTCAAGAGATGCCACTACTCGGAAAGCATACTTCTCCAGCCCCTTCAAGCCTGCATTGTTTTGTAGGGGCTTTATTTCATGTTGGGCACGACAATTTGATAGCAGATTTCTTCATCCGATATTCTCTAGGCAACTTTTCAATGTTGCTGTTGTATCTTGTGATTTTTTTGATCATGAATCACATGTTTTGTTTTTTTTTTTAATTCTGGCGCAGATCCTGGAATTGGAATATTTAGTGCTAATTTCAGCATTCATTAAAAAAATAACTTTCAGCAAGAAAATCTAGCACCCAGTGTCAGCGAAGGTGCACTGAAGTCTTTGTAAAAATACGCTGATGAATCTCTCCTGTTCTCCAAATGATACTGCTGCCCAGGGGACTGAAGGAAGCCAGGAACTGAAGATGCTCTTTAGCCACAGGTTCCTGCTGCATTTTTATTGTAGTCTAATCAGTGTTTCCTTGGGGAGGACAGGATGAGCTGATGAGGCACCTGTAGAAATTAATGGCAGGGTGACTTTTTCTTCCAAGTCTGAGTTGCATTCCAAGGTGAAACCCTGGTTCCTTTGAAAGGGTTGCCAAATTCGCATTGACTCGAGGCAGACAGGGTAGCACAAGCAGTTTTTATTGCACTGCTTGCAGCTACGGCGTTATAGCGATTGGCAAAAGAGACACCACAGGCAGTATTGACTTCGGCTGCTGCAGTAGGATATGTGTGCTTTGATATAATGAATGCCTAAATGCCAGAAAAGATAACCGATGTGATTGTCCTGTGCAGGAGTCCTTTATGCTTATCCCTACAAGTGTGTGTCACGGCCAGGTTTTTGGCAGAGCTCATCCCCTGGGCAATGGAACCAGCGGGATGCTAAACCAAACCCTTGCCAGCACTTCAGGCGAGGGTCCCAAAAGGGAGGAGGGAGCAGAGCCAGATCCGTCTCTCGGTGGGTGTCGGTCGCTCACCCCCTCGCCCAAGAGTGCCATCCTTCTGATTAGTGACGCCCGCCTTCGGGGTCAACATCAGCATCGCTCGTGTCTGCTGTCTAATTTCTCATGCTTGACAACCTTCACGGGTGAGCTGGCTTTCCACTCCTTGATCCAGCACGCTTCTTGGTTTATTGCTCACACAACAGAGTCTTTTAATTGAATTTATATTTGTTTGGATAGCACTTGTCAGTGCGGCATGAATCTTCGTCAGGTTCGCTCATCTTTCGCCGAGTTCGTATGTAATCGCCACAGTAAGTGCTCTGAAACTGGAAGGTTTGTTTCCCCTCGAGGGGAAAGGCTTTGGAGCATGGCTGTCTTTTTTTCCCATGCCCATCTAGTGCCTTGCACCATCAAGCTCTTGTCCCATACTGGAGACACCAATAATAAGGTTCTAATTTATTTTTTTTTAATGGAAATTGAGTATTTATTTAAGGGAAATGTAACCGTAGTTATTTCTAACACTGCCAAAGAAGTGAGATAAGCCAAGGGACTGTGGCTGATTGAAACCGGGGGAGGAAGGGGCATTGCACGGTTGGATGCTTCCCCTTTGGACATCGGAGGACCAGAGTCTCCCGTGGAATAAGCAGCTCCCCCTCTCGCAGAGTCTGGGCTGAAAGGCCTTAAGACCTTGAGAATTACTGACACAGGAAACATGGTAACAGTACTGGAAAAGGGATAAAAGAAACAGGACCGTAGTAATTCAGTTAACAATATGTTCGACAGAATACATTCATAACTCTTTCTACTTGGGGACACAATTTGCTTGCTGTATTATGCCAGTAGAGATAACCCTTAATTCCTTTCGTATCCTGTTTTTGAATCATTTTGTTAAACAAAGGCCTTTGAGTCCTCCTTTGTTGCTGAGAACAAATGGTGAGATTTTGGGGACTGTAGCTACTTTTGTTATTCACAAATTCCAGAGCCTTTCAAAATTCTTCATCATTCACATTCTGAGCTTCACCACACAATCATTCATTATGTCAGCAGCTGCCCGGGGAGTCTCACTTCAGCTCATTCAGCCAAATAATAAGCGCTGGGACAACTGCTTCTGCATTAAAATAATAATAAAATAATAAATAGAGGTCCTTGCATGTGCAGAACAATGTGGCTACCTTCTGCTTTTTGACACATCCCTGCCTGGAAGCTGGTGATCGGTTTTGCTCAGCATCTCCGTTGAAATGAAGCTGGGCGCATTCAGGAAATTATCTTTTTTTGAAGGGTGTTTTGATACGGCCAAATACTAAAATTCTGCCCAATTTCTGGACGCATTTTAAACATGTTGTCTTACTTCTCAGACATCTTTTTTACGTTCCGGTCATTTGACAGAAGGATTTGTGGTGCTCACCTGCCATGCCTTTGCAGGTTTATTAGCGTATATGCGTAGAGATGCGGAGATAACACAGCCCAACAAGCAAAGTGGTTATTCGTGATGTGGAAGCGGGATTGCAAATGAGCGACCAGCGCCGTGAGTTTATGGTTTGTGGTGTAACTGTTTTATTTTTCCAAGTGAGTGCATCCAAGGAGCTAATAATAATGTTAGCGTGATGCTTCTTTCTTCATCTTTAATTAGTATGAGGAATGTAGTTTACAAAGTACAGCGGGATTATTCCTTTCGTCTCCTGTGCAAACAGTTTGCACTAGCTTCCTGCGCAGATGTACACAAATATAAACATCCGATCCGAGTGCGAGGTATTGGTGCTGCAGTCTCCCTGGTAGCTGCCTAATCCAAGCTGGCTTTATCCAGATGTTGTGCTGTCCCAAAATCTGAAGTGATATACCCTGGCTGCCCCATCGCCTCGTTCACGTAAGTGGAAGTTACGTCCTGATTGAGCTGAGCAAAGGAAAGCTGCCTATGGCTTTTCGGGCACATATAGCTTTCGATGCCTTGAGACAGGCTGTGTGCGACGTTGCCACCTTTTGCTGAACTCTTCCTGCCTGCACAAAGAGTGCCACATGCAACTGAAAACCGCTATTGATTGTGTGGAAGCAGCTCGCTCTGTTAGAGGAAGTCATTTAGATGTTGTTTATGGGAGATGCGTGGAAGAAAATTTACTAGTTGTTGTTTTGGGTTTTTTTTGGTTTTTTTTAAGTGACGATGAGGACTTGAACACAAGAAGTTCCATCTGAGGGTGGCAGAGCCCTGGAACAGGCTGCCCAGAGAGGTGGCAGAGTCTCCAGCTGTGGAGACATTCAAAACCCGCCTGGACGCGTTCCTGTGCAACCTGCTCTGGGTGACCCTGCTCTGGCAGGGGGTTGGACTAGATGATCTCCAGAGGTCCCTTCCAACCCCTACCATTCTGTGATTCTGTGACTATATGGAAGTGAACAGATGTTCCCCAAAGGCTGACATTAGCCAATAGTGAGACTGTCTGAAAAGGTTCAGTAACGATTTTCTCTCTGAGTATGAATACAAGGTCTGGGCAAAGGTTTCTCATTGTCCCATCCAGCTGGCCTCACTCCTTTTCCTAAATAAACTGGGTAACAGAAAAAGAAAGGGAGAAGAAAAGCATTTAAATTGTGTTTGAGGCTGTTGTTCTTTCTGGTGCAGCGTAAAGAGCTTCTATTTTCAAATGACATGATTTGTTTTTAAATATTAAGTCAGCAACAGGAGCCCCTTGTAACCTGCTGTCTCCTCCGTGCCTTGCAGGCAGAGGTATTGCCGCCTTTCCAGCCCAAAGCTGAGCTTTGATCTGCACAGTCTCCGCCATTTCGTACCATGACCATGCTGTGGCCACTTCATTTTTATGGTCAAGCCCTTTCTTAGCCTATTCTTCTTCCTTTTTCTTGAGTCGAAGGAAATGTCCTCAACTGTTGCCCCTTTGGAGGAGTGGCTGGTTTCCGTACTGCTTAAGGAGCTGCTAGCCCAAGGGAGCACCCTCTTAGATGGCCATCCTGTAGCAACACAACTACCAGTTATTTCCCTGTATGGTTTGTTGGGTTTTTTGGGGGTGGGGGGGTGGAGGTCTGAGCTACGTAAGCCTTTGTGCAACTCTAAACCCAGACAACAGGCTTGTCCCAGCCTTGTGAACCGCATTCCTAAATTGTCACGTAGCAAAGAGCCTTCTCCTCCCTCCTTCCACACCCTCTGTACCCCTCAATTTGGCGCCCAGTCTTACTCCTCCTATTTCCACACCTCCCTGCTTAAACCTCTGCAGAGGCGGCTCTCAGCCTACACCTTCAATAGCTGAAGCATCTCAAGGGGGTATGGTTTTGATGACTTTCAGGTGGCCTGGGCCCCAGCACTTTTCTGAGTGTTTTTCTGCTCTCTTTGTGTCTGTGCCTTTACTGTGGCGCTTGCGGGTGAGGTGGGAAAAGCCCATTTTTGCCCTGGCACTTGCTTGGAAGGGAGTTGGAGAGGTGGTGTGAGTGACGGCTCCTCTTCGGTGAAGTCCACGCTGGGCTTCACCAGTGGAGACAGGCAAAGGGCTCTTCCAGCAGTTTGTCTTTGGGGCAGTCTTTGTGAATCTACATACAACCCCCCTCTTATCTTCTTCAGGACGCCCACGGCATATTGCAAAGTGAGATGGGCTGCAGTCCACATGGACAGATACAAATGTGTCTTGCACTACACCTAGATATGCTCAATAAAAATAGAAAAAGAAAAGAACGAATAAAGGCAATAGATCCTGATGGCAAAAAGTTCCTCTGCAAGATTTTCCACTGATTTTTTTTTCGGGGTTTTGGGTATGAACTTCCTAAAGAACTGAGGTGATGCCTGTCTGTGCCACAGCTTCCCAGGCCTTGCCCAGCACCTTAGTGCAGTTTCAGCGCTGCATCGGCTTGGCAGAGCCTAGTGTGGACACTGTCTGCAGGAGCAGAGGGATGTTCATAGGCTGACGTGTGTTCAATTCACATTCCCAAAGCTGAGGATGCAGGCTGGGCATGAAGAGTAAGGCCTTTGTCTGTGTTACTCAGTTTAATTGCTGGGGCCCTCTTTGCAAAATTAAACACAAGTTAGAAGAGAAGCATAATTACATCTTTACGCAATAGCGGCACAAGTTATGTACAGGCGGTGAGGACAAGCATAATTTCTGCTGGCCTGTGCTCTTGGCAAGCAGTTTGCTTCTTGTACATGCTGGTGGACACCCCTGTTTGGGTCAAATGAATCACTTTCTGGATTCCTCCGACTACATTGGCTCAGTCTCTGCTGACTATAAAAGGAGCCTGGTGAGTATGTAGGCTACTGAAGGCTCCATTTCAGCCACCAGCCCTTGGGCAGCTGAATCTTTTGCCTAAGATTCATTAGCCCAGGAACTGCTGAGAAACGATGGTCTGAATGCCAGGAACAGAGGGGCCTGCTCCATGGCCACCATGCCACCCCAAGAGGTGGAGAGCGAAGTAAGCATGGGGATTGCAGCCCCTCCCATTCCTCCTTGGTGGGCTATGTGGGGCCAGGCTCCCTCCTTTAGCATTTAACCTGCCCAATGGGAAGCTCACCCTGAAACCTGCACAAAGTACCCCAAAATTTGGTTTCCCACGGGCAACCCTACCTGTAAGTCAGGGCCGTGCCCACAGGTCACGTAGAAGGTTTCTCTGTTCACACACTCTCCAGGGTCCCCTATCCTGGGGTTTGGGGCAGCTGTTGCTCCTCGAGAGGGTCTGGGGTTATGATGAGATATGACACAAAATGTAAAAGTGGCAAAGTGTCAGGTTACAGCAACTTTCCCATGAATTAAACTTATTACGGACGCAGGAGCAAATAATGTATCTGCCAGTCTCATCACTAGAATGGACATGCCATAAGCATGCAAGAAAGACATTCTTTAAAGATATGTAAAGATGACTGCATTAAAATCCATACCTGTTCGGTCACAGCACTGCTCATGAGCTATCCTTTGGATTTCGGCAACCTGAGAGCTGCTGGAGAAGTGGTTGAGCATGGGGTAGGGTGGCAAGGAGTGGTTGGTAGCATGTCCCCTGGTTTTCCAGCATCCCTTTTCCCTGACAAGGCAGCAGCTGTTGCTGCTGTGCACAGATGTGGCAAAGTCCTCCAGATAGGGGAGAGCTGCCACGCTGGGGAGCAGCTGCTCTTAAATTCTTACTTTCCTCTGCTGTTTCCCTCAGCTCTGAATCTTACTGATACCTCCTCATACAGTGTCTGCATCTTCCAGCCTTCTCAGCATACTTAATGCTTGTCGGGGAGGCATGTCTATTTTCTTCTTTGAAGATGTGGGAGCTGAAGGCCTTACTCGTATTTTCAGGAGCCTCTCTGCAGTGTTCGGATCCAGTTTAATTTGTCTTTAGTGTGCTGGGTGACCCGTGAAACCCTCTCTTTCCCTGCTCAACCCCTCCGCACACAAGCTCTGAGTTGTCTCCAGATCTCCTGCACCTGATGCATTTTGATGATTTCGGGGCATGAGTTTTCATGTTAGTGGGGAAAAATTCCTTTTAATCTTGTATTTTGCACTTACCAAAGTCAATATTTTTCTCTGTTGCCTGCCTTGGATCTAGATACCAGCCCAGTTAAAAGGTGCCGGTTTGACTTCTTGACTTTTGCAATTTGGTCTTATGGACTTTGATCCTCTCTTCGGTTTCCTACATCTGTTTTTACATTGGATTTATGTGTGCCTCCTATGGCTCAGCCATGGCTGAGAAACTTCACCTACACAGGTGTAGATTTAGTTTTCCTGGTTTTCTGCTTCTTGGTTATGAGGAAACCCCTTTTGTTAGCACAACCGGTGATCTTTGCTAACTTGTTTCATCCAGGGAGGAAAGGCATACCTCCATTACTCTCTCTGTTAATCAAGCATCTTGGCTGTAATTCTGTTTTGCCAGAGAGCACTGTTTTGAGGTAGCACTTCCTGCATCGTGATCTAGAAGCTGCCTGGCCAGGGTTGTGCTTTCAGGTGGCAAAACCCTACTCTTCTAGGGTCTGCACCTTCGTCACGTTCACGTTGGAGTACCTGAGCACACCCATTATCACTGTTTTTACAGATTCTGATCCTTGCTCCGGTACCCTTTGCACATCCTTCTCCTGATCATAAAGTTCTGTTTACAGGTGGCAGATTATTTTTTTCAGAGAGAGAAAGTTATTTTCCTGAGAAGTCGTCCTTATTTTTTTTAAGTGGGAGGTTTGGGGGAGAGATAATTGTTTCACATTCTCTAAAATACCATCATAATCTTTTATTGTTGCAGCTTCACAAAATACTTAAATGTGAATAATCATCTTTCAGTAATCAAGGAGAAAAATGAGTCATTATTTGGGTTAATATATTTTAAACGCTGAAAAAAAGCATGCTTGCCTTTCTGCAATGTGTAGCAATTGCACCTAGGCCTGTTGGACTCCTGCGCACGTTTGGGAGCCCGTCATCCTTCAGAGATGCCTGAAGGATCAGCCCCCTTTTTCCACTATCGGCTATTTGAATTCAAGCACTTTTTTGATTTAAGCAAAGGACAAAACTGGACTAAAACCTTGTTCAGACTGCTTTTTTCTCAGACCAGAGTGGAGCAGCTTTGGCCATAAATCACCCGGAAGGCACTTTGGTTTGACTCCCCATCTCAGTTTTCCTCAACAGAACACGGTAATGGAGGTTTTAATTTTGGCAGTACTCTTGGTTTGACCACATTCCTCTTGCTGCTTTGTTGTCCATCACCAGTGATCTCGGGATGTCCTCAAAGTCAATGCTGGGACACCCTTCGTTGAGTGCTGACTCCTTAGACTGCTTGCTTTCTTCTTAACCTGTTGGTTTGAGTTGTTCCTGAAACTGTGTGTGGTCTCCGCGGGCTGCAGGGTACCATGGAAAGATGCTGTATGTCTGTTTTGTAGGACAAAAGACATTTCTGAAAATGCTGTATGCTCATTTGGCTGAATGAGAAAATACCCTGCGATGGTGGTCTCAAAACAGGTTAACAAGAGAGGAAGTAGGAATTAAACGTATAGATTTCAAAGGAGCAACCTCACCCCACGCTTGCAGTCTGGGGCACTTAACATCCTTCCATTTAACCCGCAGACCTGTATGACCACATTTATTTTATCTGCCTGCATCCAGAGATGGGTGTACTGGCAGGGACTCTGTGATCTTTAGTTTTGCAATTAGCCCCGTCTCTTGCCCTGATGAGATGCTGGCGGCGCATCCCCTCTCCCAGTGTCTGAGTCGGGTATGGAGCTTTCTGGCATCGCCCGCCCAGAGGAAAAGTTGCCGTGTTTTCCCACATCTGTGCCATCCCCTCCCTCCTGACACATTGTCTGATAAGGTAGGTGTAATTTTCTCCCATGACCCTGGTGAAGTCAGTTTAATGTGAGTGGGGGGCTCAGTCGTCAGCCCCTGGTTTATCGTCCATAGTACTTAGAATAACATGACAGCGAGGACAAGGATGAGAGAGCTGCAAGAGCCGCCAAAACCAAGTGGGCAGCTGGGTCAGGACGTGGCCCCGACTGCACACAGCAGTACATAGGACACGCACCCTGGCTATCGATAACCAAAATTGTTTTGTGTCCTGACTTTTAGCGATATATTTTTGTTAAAGGCGTGTTGCTCCGAATGCTCCCTGTTGGCCTGCGTTCCTAACGAAGGCTGTGGCTGGAATCACCTCCCAGTGATGGTACTTTTACTGCTGATTTCAGCATTAAGATAGAATAAGATAATTTTGCAAACCCCCTTCATCGCCAGCGGCACATCTTTAGCATTACTAGGCAAGGTGTACTTTAAGTTGTGATAAGCTTTCTACGTGCAAATAAAGCAAGCAGCAAATTTTTCCTTTCAGTTGTAACAATAGTTTTAGTTGTGTGACTTTGTGTATGTCAATTAAAAAAGCAAACCCATTTCTTCTACTTAGTGTGGAAAGGATGGGAATGCACAGGCTAGTTTAATGCAGATGTCAAAACCTACTGGGGAAAAAAATGGTCACAAAAGAACAATATGTGAGGTCTTCAGGAGACCCAAGCAGGATAAACCAAGCAGCAATATGTTTTAAAGGAAACCTTCTGCACAGGATAACATTCCTCAGTGTGATTATTCTTTGTAAATGACTCTTCTTGCAGTTTGTGGCTTTGTTTAGTATCAGATTGCCTTCATCTTGCGGGCTCGTGCAACTGGAGTTTATCAGGATTGAGTGACATGAAAGTGTTTGCATATTCATAAATTAGTCTTTTTAAGACTTCCCAGTGGGGCTCTTAACTATGCTTAGTCTGTTTATCCACTCAGTCGCTGCTACAGTGTTTTAAAACTTGAAATCATAACCGCATCTGAATTTCACTGTGAAATAAAATATTGTAAGTGAGGACACATGGTAGCAATCAACACACGGTCTTTCAAATGAACCCTTGTGCTGCAGGACGGGAGGCTGTTTCCAGGGAAGTATTGACAGACCCTTGATCAGCTGAAGCCTGGGGCAGTGAAATCCGTGGGTAGGCATGGAGGTTAACGCAGAACAGGTTTGGGAGGTGCTCAGTGCTTCTCAGAGACGGGCCAAATTATTTCAGTATCTTAACCGTAGCCGGCTGAGCTTCATCAGGTGAGCCATAAATCACATCATGGGGAAGGTGCAGAGGTAAAAGCAAGAAGGAGAATCTGCTTAAATTGTGCATCTGGAGCTATCACAGCTTTTTTCAGTCTCCGCATGCCCCTGAGAGCTGATGTTTTGACTGGCACCAAATTTTTCCTGTAGAAACAGGGGTCTTGTTGAATTGTTCCTTTTATCTCACCCCTTCTCATTTTAATACAAGCTTTGGCCAGTCTGTAGGATTGCTGATTGGATTTGTTCAATTAACAGAGACTTTCATGTTCCAGAAATGAAAATTCATATTATTTTTTTTTTTATTTTATTGCTGGATAGCTGAACTGGCTGACTGGAGATGAACTTGTCAGGAGATAAGAAGCAATAGATTAAAGTTAGGAGTCATGGCTGTGATTTTCCAGCGGACCGGAGATCTTGGGGGTCACACTTATTAGAAGTTCAACTTGCGGCTTTTTTTTAGAGAGGTTTCATTTTTAAAGAGCAAGTATGCAGCATTTTAAAAGAAAATATTTTGATGGCAAATTGCTTTGCGTGCTGAAAGGAGCAGTTGTTTTTGAAACAAGCAACTAGATGATTAAAGATACTTGTTAGAGTGGAGAGAAGTTTAAAATTCATAAGATGTGGTGTATTACAATGCTAGAGGGAAGCCCTGGGAAAAGTGCTACACCATAACATAAAGTACTGCAGAATGGAGGAGCTGGCAACAACGGCACAGGAATATTTTTGGAAAAGCCTGCTGTAGCTGGCTGAGGTTAGAAAAGGAGAAGCACCTCGTCTGTTCTTCTTGAGGGCAGAAGGCGACTTGTAAAACTAGCAGGTAAAATTCTCATTTAATATTTTTAATACTTAATAGGAATTCTGTGATTTGTAAAGCTTCAGGCCATGTCTTTTTTTATATACATATATTTTTATTAAATTGAAATTATTTCTGCTTCTAAGCCGCTATGAAGTTCCTTAATTCATTTGGCATGCCTTGGCCGATACAATAGCGGAATAATAAGAGAGACCTCTGATCCTGGTGTGTGCGTATTATACTCTACTGTATAGCAGCCTGCATTTCCTAGCAGTACTCTTATCTTCTTCTCCTTTAAAGTAATACAGTTTAACTTTGCAGGCCCTGTAATTTTCTCTCACTACAGGATACCAATCCCCTGTTTGCAACTCAGATGCATTTTAACACTTTACCCTGTTAGCATGCATCGTTGTTTGAGGACTTGCGTAGAGGCGGGATCCGTAAGCTGAGTCTCTGAAGACTGAATTCACTGTCTTGCTTCAAACATTCAGCACTATTTTTACCGCGGTTACTTTATTTTGGTCCTTGTCTTAGATTTGCTTTTTGACAGATTGAAAAATAGGCAAAAGCGAAAAAAAAAAGAAGAGCATCTTCTTAACAGCTCCCTATTTTTAAATGCTGTTGGTAGTTCTTGTCTTATAGCTAGGTTTGCGTGGGATCATTTAATATTGTTTTCCCCAGAGCACAAAGTTTTATTTCTTTACCCGTTGATGACCAAATTAGGTTTGATTTGATGTTTAACTTACTAAGAGGAATAAGGTTGGAGAGAACACAAAGAAGAATTGAGAACGGTTACAGTTGGGGAAAAAAAAAAAATATGTGTCTGAGGACTTAAATAGCTTAAAGAAAACAAGAAAAAAATAGAAAATGAGAGGATAAAGAGAAACAGCAGGATCTTACGCAGAACATTGAAATGTTCCCATGCGCGTGAGATCCTGCTTCTTGCTTGTGGATGTGGGAAGTCAAGTCAGTACAGCTGCTGATTTGTCAAGGATCAGAATTTCACCTGTTACAGCCGGGAGTTTCTCTTGGTTTATTATTTTCTGTATTAGGCTGGTGTATAGGCTGGGTCTTTTGGTGGGGAGGCAGATGTGTGAAAATCGGTGTCTCCTTGCTACCGGGGAGCTTGTTACAACGTGTAGCGAGCAGTTCAGTGCCTTTGTGAGCAGTTTCATTGTTGCTGAAGTTACATTTTATGTGATTAGATGGGATTTTTAGATGAATCGTTTTCAAGTTTGTCTTCCTTTTTACAAGATGCATTATATTACTGTTCTTTGAGCCCTGTGGAAATTGTAAAATTTCCATAAATAACAGATGCGTAAAAAAAAAAAAAATCATTAAAAAAAGTCAAGAACTCTTGATCTCTACAAGATTAAGCTCTCTGCTGTTGCACACCTGAAAAATGGTCACCCTAAGCAGTTAACTTTTCAGTGCAAACAGACCAAGTCCCACATGTGTGCCTGGTTCTCAGTTTCTCCCCCTCCAAGTAAAATGGATGTTTTGTCCAGGTCGAAGTCCCACGTTCCCAAGCTGGCTTGTCAAATCGTGTGTTTGCACAGCCGCTCCATCTGCAGCAGATTGTCCCGTCCAGAAGGTCTCTGTGGAGATGTGGGAGCATCTGTGCAAGGCTCCGCCTGTCTCTCCACCCCGCTCCCTCCCTCGGCAGTGGCAGCGATGCTGGATCCCAGCATCCACTCTCATGTGCGGAGAAACACAACTACGTATCGCGGGCCGCAGAAGCAAAGGAGAAAACTACTTTTGGTGTAGGTTTCCCCAAAGAAAAGCTCTTTTCCTCGAAGCTGGTGCTCGGCAGAGAGGCCCATGCGACTGTGTGTCCAAAAATGGACCTTCACCTTCTTTTCTTTGCCTCAGAGCTGTTACAGCTTGATATGGATCAAGCCCGGGTCCCTCTTTTAATGCTCTGAAGAAGTAGTGATCCTGTAATATCCGTGACAGTAAGCGTAACTGGGAAAGGAATCCCTCCTTAAGAGCTTTTTTTTTTTTTTTTTCTCTCTTTCCTTTGACTATTTTTAGTTCGTGTTGTATTTCCTCACCTCAAAGGTAGTATTTTTTTCTCAAAAGCATGAAGGGCTAGAAGGGAGAAGCAACGCCTGGCAGCATGGGGTCTACAAGGAGTATAGCATCGCCAGCTGTTCTCCTCATACAAAAGTGGTGCTGGTGTGGGGTCAGGGCTGAAATCTGCGGTGCCTGGCGTGGGTGGAGGTAAAGAAGAGCAGGGGAGCGCGGGGGGACCAGGCACCTGCAGCAGGGAGGGCAGTCATTACCTGGCTCAGAGGATTTTAATTAGGGAAAGATGGGATCAAAGGAAGAGCTGTTCAGGCAAGTGGTCTTTTTTTTTTTTTTTTTTTTTCTTCCAATGCAAAGCGCATCGCCTGAAATAATTTTGGGGTGGAGGAATCAAATGGTAATTTTAATGATGCAGCAAAACGTAATGATTAAATATAGTTCCTCAGGGGCTCCGTTTCATCATAGCATGTACCTTTAAAAACACGGGCTTCAGGGGGTAGAAATTGTAGCATCTCTCTGTGCAGGCTTTTATTTGACATGGTTGGGTAGGCTATTGAATTCCTACTCCCCGCCTTTAGCTTAGCTGTGTACTATATGTTCTCCACAATACCTCAAGCTGAAAATTGATCTCCGGTCAATACTGTGCGATGATTCGAACCACTCCCGTAATCAGCACCGCTCGTTGAATGAAATTCGTCGTGGGAGGCCTGATTATTGTCTCCGTCAGGACTGACCTGACTGAAAGGGCTATCAGACTGTCTGAATTTGGACACTTTGGACAATTGCCATCAGGAATTATCTATGCTCCCAGAAAGGGCTAAATTGAGCAGAGATGAAGTGCTGGTGTTTATTGATTCCTTTTTTTTTTTTTAAAAAAAAAAAATGAAATCCTTTTTTCCGTTTTTTCCTCCGCTCCTCCTGACTAGGTAGAGCAGAGGCAGCTTTAGCTACATGCTGTGGGGGTTGAGATAGCATTGCTGCAGCGAAGATGAGTCTTTTCTGACCCCATGTCAAATTGTCTGCAGTGCGCACTGCAAGATTTCAGGGCTGCTTTTTAAGGAAAAAAAACATTTGTCAAAAATTCTACTGCATGTAAAACAGCCTCATGGTCCTCTTGACTGTCTGCTGTGGTGAAGGTAAAATAGAAACGTGCTGCAGATGGGGCTGAGCACTTATTGGTTTGTGTATTGGCCTCAATACACAAATTATTGATCTGTGGGTACAGGGAAGAGGAGCTGAAGCCTTTGAGTGCCTCCTTAGAGAGAGGTTCACTGTGCAAATGTGGTTTCCATTAGGTTACCGGTTGGGATACCCTCGTCTTACATAATGAAGCTTTCTGGAGCTGTATAAGCAAAAAGGAGATATTACACCAGCACAATGAAAGGCTTATTAGCAGTTAATAATATTTAAACACTTGACACTTGCTTAGATAATGCCTTTTTTTTTTCACTTAACCTTTGTACAGGAGAACAGAAAGTAGGGCAGATTTTTTTTTCTTGCCTCACTGGTGTGGAAATCTCAGTTATGCTGATAACACCTATATTGGGAAACACTGTTTGCTCCCGCAGGAGCGGATGCCACTGGTCTTCATTCATTATCACTATTTTAAATACACTTTAATAAAGTTCAAGTATCATAACTGTATTTACTTCACAGAACGTTTTTAAAGTTAGTGTGGCTCAGGGGATGTCAGGCTTTAATCACAGAAAACCAAAGTAAGGGTCACTGGTGAAATTTCACCACCGTGCAGTGTTGCCTGCCTGCCCAAAGAGCTTTATGCAGTAACAGCTCATGGTCCAGACTCGCTAATGGCATGGTTTTTCTCCCCAGTGGCAGCTCCTTTGCCTCTGACTTGAGGACCTGGACTGAAATCTTAATTCAGTGTAAAGCTCACATCGACGGGTATGGACTTTGCTTCAGCTCCGTTTGATGGAGTGTGGTGGAAGCTTTAAAGGCATTCAGGCCAAAGTCTCTTCACCAAGGGTTGTTGTGCCTGTTTGTCACCAGATAACCTCTCATCTTTTAATAGAGTTAAAGCTTCGTGGGCAGGCTCTACCCTTGCTTAATGCCATGGCATTGTTCCCATTGGCTTCAAAAGGAGGAGGCAGTTAGACTGGGACTCACAAAGGCCCTTAGGAGCCTAAGTCCCATTCATTTCCTGATTTCAGTGGGACTTAAGAGTCCTAAATCCCTTTGTGAATCCAAGCCGTAATGCTCTACTATCTAGGCACAAGCATTAACAAGAGTTCTCTTTTTATCCTCTTAGTATGGTAAGCCTGGAAAGTGGAGCTCCTTATTATCTTCCCTGTGCTCCTGAAATAGTCTGAAAATATGTGTAGCTGTTTAAATATGGAAGTTATCTTCTTACTTGAGTCTGGATTATCTTCTCTTTTCTAGAACTACAAAAACAAACAAGTCTAGATGACCAAGCTCCTTTCTGGGCTGAAACTCTGCAGAATGGGTGTTGGGGTGGAGAATGGGTAACCTGAGTGAAGGGAGAGTAGTACATCATCTCTTTAACCCCTTTCTGTCCTTCTCCCTTTCACCCAGCTTGGCCTTTTGGGATGCATATGAAAATCATCTATGTGACAAACCCTTTCCATACTGGTAGCCATGCTTTGGGAGGGCCCTGTGCCATGACTATCCACAGACCCTGTGTGAAAGCCAGGTACTCGTTGGTGGGGCCATAAGGATCAAACCCTCAGTAAGAAACCTTCATAATACCGTCTTACTGTCATTCTTTAAACACCAAATGAGTTTTTTGCATCTGCTTGCTCATTTCCAAATCTATTGATGATGGGTCTGGTGCTCAGCTGATGCAAATTAGCTTAGCGCTGCTGAAATCAGGTCAGTGGCTGTGTTGATTTATCTCATCTGAGAAGCTGATATAGGCTCTCTGGTTCTTCTCGTGCTAAACTGTTTTTGCTCTGTTGCTGTCTTCATCCCTTCAAGAGCAATGTGAGTCTAGAAATTATTTTGAGTAAAAGAAAGAGTTGTACAATGTGTTATGTCAAAAGTAAATAATGTATAGGCTTACAGAGGATCTAATGATTAGATGTTGGCATATATTCTTGATAGATTAGGAATCCTTATCCCATTAATGGGTCAGCTCTTAGCCTCTGTGATAAATAGCTTTGATTGACAGAAAAGCAAAATGATGAGATGTGTTGTCTTTGCTATGATGATCCTAAGAAACAAGGGATGTCTAGTTCTGATAAATCCTTTCACCAAAGTAAATAAAACACCCAATCGATCTACAGTTAGCACAGGGAACTGCTACAGAGGTGCCGCTCAAATCTTACCATTTACAGCAAAGCGTGTTTGCAGCAGGTAAGACTTTAACTTAACTGATTTTGCGTCCGTTTTCAAATCCATAAAATATAAGGACTCACCATCTTCCACGGTTCCGGAGGGGAACAGGGTAGTAATAGCAGTGAAGTTGATAAGAATAGAGAACAAAGTGTGGTTTTGCATTTAGGGGCCAGGGCTAACGCTTCTGGGCTTAATTCTGCTCCTCCCCTAGCGAGCCAACCTGCTGAGCCAGGACGAGCTTCTCCAGGGAGAAGTGCGACGTTGAGTTTCTTTCTCCTTCTGTGATGGATCACTGGTTTTAATGGCTTATGCCTCGGTTCTCTCTGCAAACTGCGCCCTTCCTGCTTTTGTGGAGTTTTGCTAAAAACGAGTGAGTCCTGAGTGCTGCATGGAGTTTTGTAACTGGAGAGGTATTGATGAGGGGCGTTATCAGAAAGTTTCTCATCCCTTAAGGAACATGTATGGTTGGTATCTGCTTGATTAACTGGTGCATCAGTTGGGCCCTAAAATCCTGAGAGAGGCTCAGAGTGCAGCTCCGATATACTTGTTTGTGTTTTTTTTTCAGGACATTCAGAGGGATGCTTTCCTTTTTCTTGCCAAATTACCAACTTGTGATAGCAGAGAGAGCGGTGTTCCAGGGGGATGCACAAGGTACCTAACCACAGTGTTTAGCAGCGCTGGCCCAGACATCAGAGAGGGGAGGGCTGGCCTTGCGGTGGGCTCCAGACTGCAATTCAGGTGACCTGTGCTTTGCTTGCCATTGATTTTTCATCTGACCTTGCACAAGGCGCGTAACCTCCTCCTGCCCCGGTTGGCCATCTGCACCGCAGGGACAGCGCTACTGCCTCTTTCATGGTCTTTGTCCTCAGACGTATTGAATATATATTGTTCAGGGCAGAAGGGGTTTTACTGTACGCGTGTGTAGTACTTAGCGGGCGGGAGCTTAGGACTCCACTGGGACTTTCGGGTACTATGGTAGTAGTAAAATAATGAATGATATCTTGCACGCTGCTTTCCTCCCACTTTATCACCATTGCCATCCTGACCCTTTTTCTGCCTATAAAGCTACCATATTGGCTTTGAAATGGTGTCCCGTGACCGTTTGTCTGTGCAACAATTGATGGGTGATACGTAGCTTATGCAACCGATGGGCATTTTGCATTTTTACTTCATTGCCAGTTGCAGGTACCTTGATTTGGGAACAATCCCAGTCTGTAAACTTGTTATTTGCTGGAGCTGTATTAAAAAGTCAATGGAGTAGCAGAAAACCTGAAGGAAGAGTAACCTGGCATGCCCTTGAGAAGTTTAAGGTATTACTCCACCACCAGGAATCATTGTTGAAGCTTCCGCAAACTTAGTCACATCCTGGCTTGAACGGATATACTGGAACAAAACCTTAAAATGCTTGCTTGAAAATCTATAATTAGACTTGCTGGGGAATGGTTATAGAATATATTAGACTGAGTGGCTCTTAAATAATTTTTTTTTTTTAAAGCAAATTCATCTGGTTCTCAGAATTGCTTTCTGTAGAAGTGCCAATTGCCACAGCCAGCGGGGCTCCGGTGACTCTCAGGAATGTATCATTTTAAAAGTGATTAGAGATTAATTAAACAGAGCTTCATCACCTGATGAAATAGTTAAAATACACATTTGCTTTATCATAAGTTGGCAATGAAAAGGATGTATATGTTCTCGATGGCCAGAGGCGCTGACATGTATTGTGGAGGCAGCGTGCTGCCCCGTTGACTCTTTGGCAGCTCCTTCAGTTCTTCTCTTCATGACTTTGGTGGTAAGGCAGGAGCACGGCATGGCCGGCTATTGCCTAGGGCATCAGGGAGCTTTTACTCAGGACAGGGAGAATGATCACAGTCCCCTTCCAAGAGACAGCCAAGAATTTTATCTTTGATGTTCCATGGTTTCCTTGGGTAGCAGCTTTTCTCAAACTAGGAGCTTGGATCCGTCTATTTAATCCCAGGGTCTAAAAGATGAAGCTTTTCTTTCCCAAATTAACATAGAAGAAGAAAGAAAAAAAAAAAAAAAATAAGATGCCTTCTGCACGTCTGTGTTTGACTTTCACTGGCAACTTCTCCTTCTCCAACTGTTCGTTGCTAAAACGTGTGCTTGTCGGGGGTGGAGAGCAGGATTGTAAACACATGATGTTCTCCAAACATCAAAGTAAAACTGGCAGCTCCCCCCGCTCCCTGTTTTGAATCACAACTGATTTTTCTTCAGCCTCTTGGAAATACTTTGAAAATCCCTGTTGTATGCCCGTAGAGGATAAGCATAAGATCCTGTGAGCTTACTTAATTCAGTCTTTGTGGCTTGTGTTCAGAATGGTGCTTTAGAACACACCTTCCTTAATTTTTTTATTATTTTATAAAGTAGATATTCCTATTCCACCTTATCCTAGAATTAACAGTGTCTTTGTCGTTAGTGATCAAGATAATTCCAATAATGAAAAATCACACGTATTTTCAAAATGGTTCTATTTCATACTTTCTTTCTTCTTCCCCCACCCCTCTTGTCGGAAGGATTATAAATGTATGAGAAAATGTATGGCTGTTCAGGTCAAATTATCCTTCAGCAACAATTTTTATGTTTTGAATCTTACTCTGATATCCGTATGTCAGAATTTTGGAGGCTCAGCTTTTCTGATCCTGATGTCACTTCATTTTTCGGCTGCAGGAAAATAATTGTAGCCTTCAAAGGCCAGAGACAGCGGAGATGGTTTTGTAAGCGCAGGAAAGATAGCCGGGATGCTCCGTGCATGTTCAGTTTACAGATTGTGTGCTGAGACGGGCAAAGGCACTGGACGTGCCGGCATTCTTGGCGCATCCTTGTGGATACTCTTCACCTTGGCTGGCTTGCTATCCCTAGAGCGTGAGGAACCTCCGTGTGGTCAAGCGTTGTGTACCATGCTGTCGTCAGCGATGCTGCCGCTTCTTTGAATAGCCAAGTGCCGTCCAAAGCGTTGACTTGTGGCAATGCATACCACCAGCTGCATCGAGAAGGCTCCTTTGCCAAAGTGCTGCTCAGGTGTTTCCCATCTCCTGCAGCAAGGAGCTGAGATAGCTGAACTTTTTCCAGGTCTACTGGAAATCCTGTAGGAAAAAAGGTAGAGAGCCCTTGGTGGAAAGTTGTCTGTGATCTTCTGTTGTAGTGGATCAGCATCGTTGTGCTGACCCCGGTTCTTACGGTATGTTCTTTCTATTAAGACCTGAATAACAAAACTGATCTTAGGTGGTTGCAAGATGTTACTGCGCAGTTTATTTCTCCTAACCTACTGGAGTGTATCCTTGCCTGAGGCAATATGCAATGCTGTCAAATTCTCAGAGTAGAGTTGTACCAAACAAAAAAAAAAAAAAAAAAAAAAGGGAAGAACCCCCTTCATGCTTTTTGTTCAGGCCTTAAATGCAGCAAGATGGCAAAGAAATCCAGTATAAACCTTTAGGCAGTCTATGCCTTTATTGCAGCCCCTGAAAATAATCCAGCAAACAAGCATAATTTAGAGTGAATGGTGAAATGCTGTGTTTCTCTTTAGTGAGGCCTCTGCAGCCTTCAAAGACAGGTGAAACGAGTGGTGGAGAGAGGATTTGTGTGTGGTCAAAGGGCCAGCCTTTATCCTAAAAATGACCTGATTGCTGAATTATTTTTTTACCCTAACCAGCTGTTGTTATACCTAGCAGCTTCATATGGACTGGAAGCGTATCTGTTTTTACATTGCTCACTTTGCATTTCCCCTCTGTACTTCAAAGATTTGCTGTATATCACTTTGGTTTTTGCCTCTTCTTCCCACCCCGCCCAGGCAAACAAAAATCCCCAAACCAAGCCATTTTGTCAGGGGTATGAGACTCTCAAGGTCCAGTTGCAGACTTGGCAGTAGAATATCTAAAACTTCTTCTGATTTAATTTTGTGCAATGGTACAATTTAAGTCATGCCTCCTTTTAAGCAAGCATTATGTCATTATGTATCCTAGCCCTAAGCACATTGCATGCCAGGTGTTCTGTGTATACATACATACATATGTATAAGCATATATATATATATATCTGTGTGTGTATATCCACTAGGAAACTTAAGTAAACTATTTACAACAAGGTCCTTAGCTTGCAAAGATATCATGCAGCTAACATTCACTGCACCTGCCTTGGCACATTTGCAAGAGAGCAAGAAATGAGCAGACACCTCGGTGTTTGAGCTTTGTAAAGCGATCTGCCGTCTTTGCTGGCGGCTGTGTTTTGCGAACTCACTTTGGGGCACACCGTACGTCCCTGCTAGTGCTCGCGATGGTGCGGGAGCGGGCACCCAGGGCCCTGTTTTGGGGGGGTCCTGACCTAGGGTGGAGGAGGGAGTTGTCATGTTTGCTTTCAGCTTGTCATGGGATGGGGCCACCTGTAGCCGCCTTTCTCCTCCATGCAAGGTATTGCTTTGAATCGTAGAATCATAGAATGTGTTGGGTTGGAAGGGACCTTTAAAGGTCATCCAGTCCAACCACCCCGCAGTAAGCAGGGACATCTTTAACTAGATCAGGTTGCTCAGAGCCTCATCAAGCCTGGCCTTGAATGTCTCCAGAGATGCGGCCTCCACCACCTCTCTGGGCATCTGGAAGATGTTAGGGTTTTGGGTTTTACATCAGACCAACGCCCTGACTTCTGTTTGCTATATTTCCGAAGAGCATAATGAGTTAAACGCGACCCTGTGTCTTTCTGTAACATGCAAGGAGAGGACTAAAGGGGATTCTCATCTGTACCAAACACCTGGCTGTGTAAAGGAGGCACCAGGGCTCCTCTCCCCTGAAACCTTTCCCTCTCAGCAAGGTTAACCTGCTCAGTAGCTGAAGGTAAATGCTTTCTGAAAGGCTTTCTGAAAGCCAAGTGCTCAAGAAGTTTAAGAAGGGCTGAAATCAGTGGGCTTTGGGCATCTCACCCCTGTCTCTTAGTACTTCTGCATTGCTGTGTAGCCTCACCTCCTGAACTCTGTGCCACCAATCTAAGGAGGGACAATGGATGTTCAGTGAGCAGCTTCACGGTATGTTCTATTCCCTCAGCTGTTGACCTCATATTTTATTCCCTGCAAAGTATTGAAATGCTGAAGATACAGTTATTAACATCATTTTGACTCCTTTGTGCTGTTTGTCGCTGTGCTGCAGAAGCAGCGAATAATTTATTTGCTCCTTACCATTGCAAAATATCTGTCTGTCTATCTATCTGTCTATTTACTTGGGTGACTCTGCAGATGGGGAAGTCAAGGTTGGAGAACTCTACCTGCTGGCTGCAGGTTTGAGGTCAGAGTTGCCCACATAGTGAGCGTGTGTTGCGCTCTGTTTATTCAAAGCACGGGCTCCCCTGCATTCAGTTGTGGTTTTACTTGCGCAAAACTTTTGCAGTGAAGATCTTAGGTTGTCACTTCAGCTGTCCGACAATTTTTATCTTTCTGGAAGTTCAGCTCCCACGTCAGCTTCTCAGATTCACTCCTGTTTGACGAGGGGGCTCAAACCAGAAAAGGATGCTGTTGGTCACCGGGAAGGCATGAATGCTGTCAATGTCTTCTGCCTCAAGGCAACTCAGGTCTTCACAGAACGCTCTTGGAAACGTGTGCATTGAGCAGGAGGACGTGATGCAGAGGGACTGCAAGGGAAGCAGAAAAGTCTTCTGGCAGCATGAGAAATAACCAGCATCCTTCTTACTGGTGCATCCAGTTTGGGAAAGCCAAGTATGAATTAATTTCCTTTCCCAGGGGCTGGAGCAGAGAAACTGGTAGGTCTCCACTGAAGTGTCGGTGGGTGCCCAGTGCCTCCCAGTGCTTACCTGCCATCATCTCGCTGGGGGCTGCCAGCTCTGCCTGCCAGGCTCTGTGTGCCTCCCAGCCCTGCCGTATTCTGCTGAATATGCTTTTTCCTGGTGCAGCTGAGTTCATTTTCCTGCAGCAAAGTCCCTTGTGAGGCTCCTTGCCTCAGGAATTCGGCCGTCAGCCTTCAGGAGATGCTTGCCTGCAGGTTTCAAAAATAGCATCTAATCATCTGCAGGAGCGCGGTGGCTGGGGTAAATGAAGTGTCCCTATGCCTTGGCTCCACCAACTTCAATGGCCAAGCATCACTTCTAGGCACTTCAGTCTTACTTACCTGCATAAAAAATTTAACTGGCACTTAGGGTTCTTGGTTTCTCCAAAGCCTTAAACTGCCTCTGGCTGACTTCCAGCCACAGCAGAGGAAGGGAAGCCTGGCCACGCAGTGCCTGCCCTCCCCGTTGTGCCGACTCTCTCGGGAGGGGAAGGTGTGTTTTGTTCCAGATGCAAACTGGCTCCACGCAGCTTGCCGGGGATGTGTCGCTGCCTTCTACTAGAGTGGAGCAGTTATGTGGGTCTGGTTTCCCCACAGAGGAGTGCAATGCCTCCACTTCCCCATGCCATTAAGTTCTTCCGCCCTGGGAAACAAAATGGCTAAAAGGAACAAAAAGTTTGTGTGGACTTTGGAAGCAAGCCTCTGGTTTGGGGTCCCATTGCTTTCTCTCTTTTCTGCCTTCCTGGTATTTATGGAGAGAGACTTTTTTTATTTTTTTTTCATTGTGGAGGAGGCGGAAAGGGGAGCAAGGCTCCTAAAACATTCATTCCTTCCTCTTAAATATGTGTTCCCTGTGTTGTCTCATTTCCAGGCTTAGGCGTAATGTAGCTATCAAAGCCTCCCCCTTGGCCTCGTCATGCAGCGTAGCATATTTTTGCCCTTAAGCAAAGGAAACAGATGATAAGCTGAAGCTAGCTGTCCTTGTATTGAAAGCACCGGAGCGGGGCCAGCAATCCCTGCTGCCGCGGGTACGTGCCTGCTATGGACGCCTCGCTTTCCATGAATCCGTGCCATGTGCCAGCTGCTTCTTTTCAAGGCCGTGCAATGTCCTAGGAAATTGTGGTGGTGGGGAGATGGTCAATGTACTCTTAGTCCTGCCTCTGCAGTCTGGCGATGAGAAGCGAGAAACTAAAGCCAAGCCAAGAGCGGCTCGTGGACCAAGAGCAAGCAAGTGGGTGCCTCGGCATGAGAAATACTAACCAAGAACAAGCCCTTTAAAAGTGAAATGTCCTCTCTTCCCCAGTCTGGGAGGCTAATGGGCCTTGATATCTGTAAAGGGCTCATAGTCCCCACTGGAAGGTGATCTGTTGTGGCCCTTGTGCTCACTACCACGTGTCCCTTCTCTGCCAGCCTCCCTTCTGGTAGGGAAGAGGCTAGCAGTGCAAAACAACATTATCGTCCTCTATTAAGAAGTGGTTTATCAGTTTAGTTTGCAGGTGGCTGTCGCATTTCAAAGCTTTAGTAGAAGATGACTTGGGCTGGTTTGGAGATCTCCTGTGGTGTTGATTTGTTTGTTGCCTATGCTTGTGCCTCACCTTGCAGGCATCCTGCCATTATGTCCTTGTGAAGCAGTGTTATTCTTCATTTCTTGTAGAGGTGAGAGATGGCATTTTTCTTCCCATTGCTTGTGTGTACACAGTTTCTGGGTTTTCTCTAGTTTTGATAGCAGGAGAAGCGCTGACTGATAGGTACAGACCCCCATCTTAGACTTTACTCCCTTGGAAATGAGTGAGGACCTCTTGCTCTTGACTTCAGAGGGTCCCAAGCAACCTTGGCAGGTGAGAACGCACAAGGTATGGTGCAGGTCAGGTGAGGAAATGGGAGAAAAAGGAGCATTGCTGTATGTTATCTGCAAATCAATGTTGAGAATTTTGTTTTCCTTTTTGAGTGTACAGACAGGTAGCCTGCCTTCACCTTCTGTTTCCAAGAAAATAAGAAGGGGAAACCACTGCATTATAGCAAGAAGGAATGTAGCTGCAGAAGGAGCGCTGAATGCACCCAGCACCATTGTCCTTCATGCCTCCTGGTTGCCTGTTTGACATTTGGAAAGGTTTTTGTGGTCGTATTCCTCACTGAGGATTGATGTTTACAGACGGCACATGAAATCCTGCCACAATGACTTTAATGAGCTCAGGGCGTTGCTCAGAAGGTTTCCTGCCTGCTGTCAAAAATGCCAAGCTCTTGATTGCCCTCAAAGACCTGGAGGTCTTGCAGCGCTTTCAGACTTTCCCACTGTCAAAGTATTCTGGTTAGGAAATACCCCAAAGACAACTTTAGAGCTGTATGACTCTGATTGCAGTACAAGGCTATCAAACAGTTTCTCTCACCCTTTGATTATTATTTTTTTTTCTTTTCCTCTTTTTGTAGAAAAGTGGGCCTTGTGCCCCGCCTCCAGTCTCCAGTTCAAGTCCCACGGGAAACACCAGCAGCATTACTGCTTTCAGAAAGGCAGGTGTGTCCTTTGGTTTGAGAAAGTTCTTGTGAATACATATGACTTTTCTAGGGTCATTAGTGGTTGATTTTTGTGATCCAATCTCCCGTCATAATCAACTGGATTGGGAACTGAGTTGGAGATAGGTTTATATATAAGTTCCTATACATAGATAGGAAAAGTGGGAGTGTCTTGGGAGCGTTGACCTGCTTGGGGTTAGAAAGGCTTTGCAGAGGGATCTGGGCAGGCTGGATCGATGGGCTGAGGCCAATGGTATAAGGTTCAACGAGGCAAGTGCCAGGTCCAGCACTTGGGTCACAACAACCCCATGCAGCACTACAGGCTTGGGGAAGAGCGGCTGGAGAGCTGCCCGTCGGGAAAGGACCTGGGGGTGTTGGTCGACTGCCGGCTGAATATGAGCCAGCAGTGTGCCCAGGTGGCCAAGAAGGCCAGAAGCATCCTGGCTTATATCAGGAATAGTGTGGCCAGCAGGACGAGGGAAACGATCATCCCCCTGTACTCGGCACTGATGGGGCCGCACCTCAAATACTGTGTCCAGTTTTGGCCCCTCACTACAAGAAAGACATTGAGGTCCTGGAGCAGGTCCAGAGAAGGGCAACGAAGCTGGTGATGGGTCTAGAGCACAAGCCTTATCAGGAGTGGCTGAGGGAGCTGGGGTTGTTTAGCCTGGAGAACAGGAGGCTGATGGGAGAGATGTAGAGACCTTATTGCTGTCTACAACTACCTGAAAGGAGGCTGTAGCGAGGTTGGGGTTGGTCTCTTTTGCCAAGTAACAGGCGATAGACAAGAGGAAACAGCCTCAATTTGTGCCAGGGGAGATTTAGATTGGAGATTAAGAAAAATTTCTTCACTGAAAAGTTATTAAGCATTGGAACAGGCTGCCCAGGGAAGTGGTTGAGGCACCATCCCTGGAGGTATTTAAAAGATGGGTAGAGATAGTGCTTAGAGGTGTGGTTTAGTGATGGTTTTTGTCAGAGTTAGGTTGATGGTTGGACTAGATGATCTGAAATGTCCCTTCCAACCTAGGCAATTCCATGATTCTATGAAAAGCGAATATTTGCACAGACATCAGAAACTGTGTTTTCCGTGTCGCAGCAATACTCCTCTTTCCCTATAAAGGAGCCACTCTCATCCCTGATGATGAGAGGTGTAGCGGCTCCTTTCTGTGCTGAATCCGTTGCTGTATTCCTGTTGATGTAGTCAGCAATGTGCAAGACAATTAGACTATTTACTCTCCAAAGTGCTGTGAGGGAGCACTGACTTGTAAGCATCTTTGAGGATAAGCATAAGTACTCTGTTATTGGGGGGAAAAAAAGAGGAGCTGCAAAAATGGCCCAAGAGATCTTATCTGTAAAACACTTTTGTTTATTTGCTTTCCCCCCCCTCGCCATTTAGCTGGATGGAATAGTATTTTATGAGCTGTGTTAACTACGTATTGGCTAAGAATTGACTCTGACTTGGAAACTACTGTGAAACACAGAGATGAGCCAAAGCGGGATCTTACTGCGTGGTGTCCAGAGCTGTTGTTGATCTGAAAGGCTTGCAGCTTGCCAGTGCTCAGGTGGTGGGTGACTCTTGGCTCACCAGGGTGCAGGACTCGAGTCCCGCTGAGGCGTGTAGATACTTGGGAATTAGGGGACCACAGACATGCTGAGGAGGACCACAAATCACGTATTAGCTTGCATTTGCACAGTGCTCCGAAGATGATAAATGTTGCCTAAATGTTCACTTGAACTTCAGCATGAATGAAATCCAATAGAAATTTGGTTTGGACTTTATTTTCAAACAGGTTTTGTGGTGGTTTTCTGGTTTTGATCATTTAAATATTTATGAAAAATATGGGGAAAAGTTTCCATTAAGAAAGAAATCTTGCAGTATTCAATTGACTGTCTTAATATCCAGTTCTGTGGTGTGACTGCAGCACCAAATCCTGCAGATTCCTTTCCCTTTGTGGCTACAGTAGACACATGTGTGTGATGAGACCGAGAAGGGTAATGTTTGCGACAGGACTTACTTCTAGTTCCCCAGCTTTTGGAGTGGGGCACAGACTGACCAGCAATGACTGCACTTGGTATGGTCAGAGCAGTGAGCTGAAATCCTCCTGCTGGTGTTACACGTAAATGCAAAGCATCTGAGCCATCGGTCCCTTCCAGCCTGGAAATGGGAGAATCTGGGCCAGGATTCAGGGGAATGCTGCCCGGAGTTAGGCTTTAAAACACAGCCTCCTGAATCTCAGACGTGCTAAGTCCCCAGCAGCTGCCGCTGATGTTGGAAGCTGGTTTGGGAGCCTTGGCACGCCAGAGGATGGGGCCGCTTTAGCCAGGTGACTAAAAATAGTTGGCTTTAGGACTGATTTTGGGAACCTCAGCCAGTGTTTCTGGGGGCTTTATCTTCTAGCAGCCCAGACCTGTGTTTGCAGCAGTGAGGATGCTGACTGCCTGATCAGGATCTGACATGCAAGGACCTATAGGGTCCTAGCAAATGATAAAAATATATAAGGAGATTTTTTGGATTTTTTCCTCACTCCCAGTAAGCCTTGCTGGATAAGACAGTCCCTCTCAGTTTAATTTCTTTGTGCTCTTCATCCTCCCACTGTGCTGCGCAGAATCTCAGCCTTTAACATTTTTCACCTTGTTGAATTGACTGCGTGTATTAGTAGAGCGAATGAGTCATCTGGCATATTTAAGTGCAAACCTTAGGAGAAGATGGCTCTAGAATTGCCTTTTCTACTGGAAGCTGATAAGCTCATTATATATGTAAAAAAGGCCATGTATATCTGGCAAAGCCAATATAGACTTGGTAGCAAAGACCAGTCTGAAATACAAAATATATGTTACGATGAATTTAAACACCTTCCTAAATCACAGCTATGCCATTTTATTAGACATTCTTTCATAAACTATGAAAGCTTTAGCTATCATATAAATCTGTCTCTTAATAGGCAGCAGTTACATTTCTTTATAATTTATTTCTCTGATACTGCTCAGCAAAAATGCACCTTCCTGGCAACTTGGTTTATATACTACATTTTGTGTATCACACCAAGCCAAAATTTCTTGCCATGTTCTCTCTGCTGCTGCCGTGTGAATAATAGAAATATAATCTAGAGGTTGTGAAGATAGAAAGAAGTCCTTGTGTTGCTGATTCTGAGCAAGGAGATGGGCTCCTGCAAGCAGCTTCTCACGTTTCTCATCTGGGACCACCCACCACTTAGGGTTTGCTTAGTGCTGAGGGCAGCGAGACCTCTTAGAGCGGTTCAGAATGAACATGATAAATATACATCGGCCATTGGGGATTGCTGGTATCTCAGTTCAGACCAGTCACTATCATTTTTATTGCTCTAACACAATGCTTGCTTGAGCCGCTTGTTCCGGACGTGGGAATACGTGTGTGAATGTCTTTGATGAGTGTTCTAGGAAATCCCGGCTGGCAAATACCTCATGAGTTACAATTTGAGGATGTTGAACGTGACTCGTGATGCTGGTCAGGTATGCCTACGGACTGCCTTTCAGGGTGGTTCTCACTTCAGCTGTTACTGCCCCCCCCGCCCCCCAACCACCTGATGTGGAGCAGTGGTTGGCATCTGGGAGCTGCAGTGGGTTTGCCCATCCTTCTTCAGTTTAGGTCACTGGTGCCTCACCACCAATTCCAGTCAATCAAGAAAGTGGTAACCCCCAATCCTAAGTCTACCAAACGTTTTTACATTTTTCTGTCCGGGGTTTTTACTGATAAGTCTAATGCTGGATGAAAACATACCGTCTCTCAATATTCTGCTAAATGGCTAGCACTGGGGTTTTTTTCATACTGTTTAAACAATTATAGCCTCTTTTCATTCATTTGATGGCTTCAACCAATATTCTTGCTCTGGTAAAATATTTTGAACACTGTTTCTCTGTTTATATTTCTCCATATCAACGAAGAAGCACCGTCAGGAATGAGGATAGACAGAGACTTTTCTGTGATGTTCAGCAGCTGATGCTTTTTGGCCAAGTGACCTCTGTAATGGTTCATGCAAAAAGAAGGGAAATTTAAAGCGCCTTTTTTTTTTTTTTTTTTTTGTTCTAATTACTAGAGGTCTGCCTTCCTTTTTTCAGGTCAAACCATTAATAAAATCTCCTTTACCGTGTTAAGGAAAGCCTGAGCAGTGCTCATCGTTTTAAGAGTAGACGATTCCTCTCTTCTATCTAAAAACAAGCCAACTGTGATTAAAACCGTGGTATCCACTGAGACCTCCTTGTGCAAAACTTCCTTAAAGGAGCACCTGAGGAGAGTGCATTTTTTGGCAGTGCCTTTTTTTTTTTTTTTCCTAAATTCAGAAGAGATTAATAATTTATGTGACTTGAGAAAAACGTATCAGCCAAAACCAACATGTCTAGGAAATAGCCAAGTTCTAACTGTCGT
Organism: Chroicocephalus ridibundus; assembly: GCF_963924245.1. NCBI lineage: Eukaryota > Metazoa > Chordata > Aves > Charadriiformes > Laridae > Chroicocephalus > Chroicocephalus ridibundus. The sequence goes on from NC_086288.1 coordinate 22,242,699, forward strand.
CTCCAAATGAGTGCAGTTTTCTAGAAGTTGAAAGGATGTGTAATGTGGGCTTAGAGTGGGTACAGAAATGTCTCCCTGTGGGTTGATGCATTTGTTATCAAGCACCACCACACAAAAAGCTCTGATTTACCCAAAACCAGTGTCTCTGCCAGTTCCTGCAATTGGTTTTCTCACAGCCATCCCATTCAGTATGTCTTTGTAATTTCAATAAGTAATTTAGCTCCTTTAAAAAGTATATGCTTACCTGGAATACTTTCCTGCATTTTTAATTTCCTTTTGCTTGTGTCAGACTACTGATGACATTGCAAAATGAAATGAATATTTGATTGCAGAATTTATAATAAATGCAGGTCTAATTGCTTAAGCCAGTCATGTTTATATATCTGATGCCGTCAAACTTCTTTTGGAAAAATACATCAAGACCCCAGTCTGGCAGGGCTCTTCACCACATCCTTAATTTTCATCTGTGCTAGTTTTACGGATGCTGCTAAGACTCCTCAGTTATTTGAAACTGAGAAGGGGGCTGGCTTGTTTTCCTTCTGCAGCAGAAACGGTAAGGTTTAAGCCCTGTATTAAGGATGGTGTGGCAGCATGTGCCAGCAAATCCCGGTATTTTAGAGCATAGGTAGAGTTAAGCACGTGCCCACACTGTGCAGTTGGATGCTTTGAAATGCTACGTACATGCACCCATCGACTGAATGAGAGAAAAGTGCTACCAGGAGCATCCATCTTGCCTGAGATTCAAGAAGAAGCTGAGAAAGCGGCGTTTTTTGCTATTTGGTCAGGTGTGGCAAATGCAAACAGCAGCTTTGCAACAGAAGGACTCTTCTGTCACGGATATTTGAGCAAGCTATTAAAACACTTATTCTTGTCCTCTCTGTGAAAAATTGTGGCGAGTAGTTGAAAGATGATTTGTTTACGCTGGCTAACTGCAAACAAAACTTTATCGTTTACCTTTTAAAAAATTTAGGGTGAAACCAAGCAAGGAAATTTAAAAAACTAAAAAATAAGCTGTTGAAAAGCAGTGATCTTCTCAAACGTGGAGAGAAAATGCGTGTTAGGGAGAGCTAGTTATGTGCTACCTCTGGGAAACAAACAGCAATGGCAATTAAAATACATTTGTCTGTTCCAAAGGGAAAACCAGCATTGACTTGATTCTTGATTACCCCTTTTTATATCACAATGCACAAGTTGAGGCATTTGTTCTTAATTCCAGAAGTTTTCCTGAAAAGGGAGTATGATACAAATGCTTGGCTGGAGTTGAGCGAGTCGTGGCGCAGCACCGGTTTTAATTGTGTGCCCGTGAGAAGACCCCTCTGGATGATGGGGTGCTGCTTCGCCCGCATGAGGTGGGGTGATGTACGTGAAGGCCAGGCTTGAGTGCCTTCATTAAACCTTTTGCAGGGTGGTGGAGGATAGCTCCTGAGGATTTTAATGGGATTGCAGGTGTGTGACAGATGTTGTTTGGGACACCATGAAAGGTGCCAGCGCCCCACATCAGAAAAGTTTGCTGCACACCTAGAGCAGCTCTGGCTCCCTTTTGGCTCGAGACGTGCCTGACACTTGATCCTGGCGCTGCTAGGAGCCAGGGTCTTTCTGGTTGTAATCTGTTCCACTTTCTGGGGCAAAGAAGAAAATATTTTTAATGTGAAATCCATTTTAAAACACACCAGGAAAAAAAGGACCCTACAGCTGTTTGAAAGCTGTTCGGAAGTATGGCATATTAGAAATAGTCCCAGCTGAAATGGATTAGCAGGCAGAGTTCAAGTGAGGAGGTCAAATGTGTAAACTGAATGCAATTTATCTTGTGGCACTGCAGTTTATCATATGATTGCAGAAATAAAGAAATACCACACGCATGCACATATTCACACCTAATAATTTAAGAATAACTGGAAAAGGTCTTAAAAGACATTAAAAAGGCTTCTGATGACATCATCCTACCTGGGGTAATAAACCAAAGACAGTTGAAGTCAGTTCCAAAATAGCTGTAGCCAGATACGTCTTTATATGCCTGCCTTTATGTATATTTCGTGTCTCAGGAGAAAGGTATTGAACACTAATATTGCATACTAACTGTGTGGGGATACAGTGGTAAGGTTTTTCCTCTCATGGATTTCTTCATGTTACATTTCATTTGGGTTTTTTTTGTTTTTGTTTTTTTTTTTTTTACATTTACAGAACTCCTTGAGTGTCAGGATTAGCTGCATTTATAGATCTTGAAAACTTGTGGGATGGTTTGCCCCTTAGAAAACCGAAAGAAAATTTCGGCAGGGCATTACTGTGCAGTTTCCTTGGAGCCTCTCCTTTCGGGAAAGTTTTATTTTCAACTTTAGGGGGAGCAGGAGGCCTCTCCACCCCCCTGCCCCCCCTCACTCCCCCATAGTTTTCCATAGTTTTTTTCTTTTTTTTTTTTTTTTTTTTTAATCTTCCTTGCTGGTTAGAGGGCTTCTCCCTGAATTTGAATAGCAGACGGTTGGATAGTCGAATTCATGAGGGCATCTGCATAGAGACCCCCTGCTTCCCTGGTGACTCCAGACCCTGGCGGCACAGGACTTTCAAAGCCCATGCTTTGCAGGTGCCAGTGTTGGTGATCCTTCAGTGCGTCGGGACCACACGCAGTATTTTCCTTGACAGGTTGCAAAGCTCATAAAATGAGGTTGTGGAAGCTCGTTTAAAGGTCGTGGAAGATGCTCATGAAAAATCTGGTCATTCTGGGACTTGTAGAATGGAACGCATTGCCTTGAGACAATGCAGCCTGTCAATAACCTTTAGTTCTGCGTTGGATATTAATATCATCCAAGGTTGTGCATGTGTGTGAGTTAATCACGCTCTGATGTGGGAAGGTATTCCTTTGCACTTTGAAATATATTTACTAATGTCACCAAAATAGAAAAGATGATGGGCGTCCTTACGAAGGAGGAACTATGACTGGTGAGGCACTTGGAATTAAAAGGTCAAGACAATTTTGCATTTCAGTCACATTGGATGCTAAGTTTAATGATGAGGACATTTTTTGAAAGATGCTTTAGGTGGCGTAAACTCCAGTGAAGGACGTTAATGTCACGTTAATAATAATTATTTAGAAGTGTGACAAACTCTTCTTGAGCAGCCTCTATTAGGCACAGCCTCAGAAGGAAATTTAAAGTAGAGGGTAATTTCTAGATGCAATTAAAAACTTGTCAGAGTGGAGAAGCAGCCACTTTCTGTCTCACTTTGATTGTAAGCACTGTAATGAAGTGGCTTAGCCTGGCATTTTCCTACCTGCAGCTTGAGCATGGGCAATCGTAGTGCGGTATCTGGCGCAGTTGCATTTCTAATGCATTAAGCTCTGATGTTGTTCTTGGAGGAAAAATACCCCAAACTTGTTTTCTGTGGTAATTTGCTTTTAAGGACTTTTTTTAAACAACTCCGTGAAAGATCAGTGGCCCTTGTTTCATCCATAATCATTTCAAGATGTGATCCATGTAGAAAACTATAGAGTTGGCATGTTTGCAACTTTTCCTTATCCTTGCGTGCCAGTTGCTTGGGGGATAGTAACTGGAGCATGTAGCCCTCCTTCCAGTGTGCCCTCCCAGGCTGCATATTTCTGAACTCCTCCGTTGCTTTTGTCTGCTTATCTTTTATATTATTGAGGAACGTGCAAGAAGTGTCTCGACAACAGCCTCGGGGCTTCTTTGGTTTTAGACCAAAACCATTATACTTTGCTGTTTATGCATCCCCATCCACCACTGCCAGTGACCCCAATCTACTCCTGGCCCGGGCAGCCCCTGTAATCAGGCCATGGATGGACTTTATAATTGTTATCATCTAGCACCAAAGATGAATTTCTATGTCCTCCAGTCTGGTTCTCCCATCTGCATTTCTAAGAGCCATTCACCTCACTTCATGTTAACAAAATCTGGGGTATGACGTCAAGGGGAGATTATTGATGGGGCTGAGATAATTATTGTGTGCTGGTCTCCATGTTTTTATCTTGACGTTTCACACAAGCAGGCCACCCACAGCAACTGTCCCTATCTGTTCTCGATGAAGTTCAGTGAGATCCCCGTAGGACCATCCCTTTGCCAGTGTATTTTCATGGTTCAGGATGCCCTTAGGCTGCAAGCTATGGTGGACCTTCACGAGTGACTCCCCAGCTGTGGTTGACACCAATACAGAGCTGGGCTAGGTGCCATGCAGCTGCTATTTTTGGTTGCAAGTGTCAGGATAGGGCTCCCTGGTGGCCTCTGGTTCATCTTAAGTGCTTGGCGTGTTCCATCACCCAACACATCATGAAACCAGTGACTTAGATTTTAAAGAAAACCGTTTTGGGAAAGGATAGAAATCTATAAACCAAAATTAAAACTAACTGTGGGTTGAACGTGCACACAGGAGAAAGGTTGCATTAACCCTCTTATAGGGGTATTTGAAAAACCCTCATAACATTGAGTTAGCAAGGAAAAAATGGAGCCGTTATGTCCTAAGTTTGGATGCTGGTGTCTGGTGGGATTTTTGCTTTGTGTGTCTTGTTTTGGTAAAGGTTGGAAGAGTTCTAGGGTTGTGTAATGCTGTGCATTTTATGGCACATTTAAATGTCTATAACATAAATAGCTTTACCATCAGAAGGCATGAATGTCAGCCTATTGACACATTATAAAGACACAAATGGAATGTAGCCTGGCAGACTAGTGCTGGTTTTGAGATTTAATAGTACATCTGTATCATTTATCCCAGTGGGAAATAACACAGGATGTTGCCTTGTAATTTTTTACTACTGTATAATAAAATGTACCCATAATAAATGGTGTCTCAGCAAGTAACGCAGCAGATTCTGGATTTTGTCCAGTGTGCCTTTACCACTCTAGGTTAGCTTTGCCTCCCCAACTTTAGGCAACATACAGTTTTTGACTGGACACAAACTGAATGTGGAGCTCTTTAATGTGTTATTTATGTATCTGTATGGAAAGAGACCCTCCTTGTGCCAAATGCATCCCACCTCTTAATTAGCTGGTGTTAGCAGCGTACTGCTTCATTCCTCTCCGAATCACTCACATCCTAAGTTGAACTGTCCTTGAAAGGGTCTGTTCTGTATTTCTGCACTTCAAGAATGTCTTTGCAGGTTGATTGCCTTCCCAAATGTCCTTACTGTGATACACTGTTATGTGCAAGTAGCCTTTTGGTAAAAACTTGAGCAATGATATTTTGTCGAAGCATTATCAGACTCATGCAAATGGAGAGCAGGGATTTGGTGGATTTTAGTTGGTTGAATTTAACTCATCGCCTATTCCCTGCCCGATGCTAATGGGGCATCTTGCACACCTTTTAGCGTGCTTGGGAGGGGATGTGTCCTGCCCGGTGCCGGTCCTTCCCTAGCTGCAGTGTCTGGGCTGTCGCATTGCTGCAGGCTGTGATTTTTTTATTAAAGCCATGAGAAGTCTGAGAAAGGACTCTTAGGCGCTTCTGCAGGGGCCCGATAATACAGAAGGGCTCTACGGGCGCTTTCTAACATCTGGCCCGCGATGTTCCAAGTGAAGAAAAATATGAAAACATTATTTTGCGCGTATGAGAGTACTGCACATTTGTAAAAAGACAATTAACATAGAAATGAGGGAGGCTTTTGATTCATCAAGTAGATTCAGCAGACTGTGTCGTTTCCTTGATTTTCATTTTAATTAGGATTAATCAGTTTTATCTCCTAAGGTCTTTGCTGGGAATTTACACGAAACAGAAGACTTTGGTCAGCGGTGTGCCAGTGTAATAGCCCCTACTTGAAGAAATCCAGCTGTGGCACGTATAGCCAGGATTAGATTTGGCAGGACCCCAGGGTCCCTTCTCCTCTCGCGTTAAGTGCCTTGCTGTTGCAGGGAACCCTCTGGGTCTTCCAATACCAGGGCCTAGGCTTCACGTAGCTGCCTGGTTGCTTGCTTCTAAAACCGCTTGGGACCAGTATTTTGCTTGGAAAAAATATCCCTTTGATGCAGGCTTTAAATAACGGCTGCTCTCTGCTCCACAAACAGGCACAAAAGTCTCGCTTAAGCCCAGCCGCTGCTGTTCCCGACAGCTGGGAGCGAGAGCTGGGCGAGACAAAATGAAGCTGACCTTTTTCTCCTCAAAGTCAATATATTTCACAGAAGCGTATGGGCTTGGATGGAGTTCCAGAGGTTCTGTTTGATATGTTAGAAGTGGAAAATGAGGGAAGTTCTATAGGAAGGAGAGCAGCATCCCAGTGGCCTCGCAGGGGAAGAGGCGAGGTTTAAGTGCGTGTTCTGCATGACGCAGAGCAGAAGCATGACTCCAACACGCCTTAGGTGAGTGTTGCTGTCCTACTGTTAGGCTGTATCCTCTCTTTCTTCTCCCCCCCCCTCTTTTTTGGCATCTTTTTAAAGTCTCTTTCTCATCCCACCGAGGGGGGAAAAATAATCTTTGAAAACTATTACAAAACGAAACGGATCTTTCTGGTTTAGTTGCTAGATGTATTTGTGCGCGAACAAATTTCATCTTGGAAACTAGAGTAATTTGCAAACTTGATGAGCTTTTTATTATGGTTGTTTTTCTGTACCTAAAAAAAAGATGTCTTGCTGTGAAAACTTCCCTGTAACATGCAGGTGAAAATTTAGCTTGTAGCTTGTTTCCTTACTGGAAAGGATATGATTGTTCCAAAATATAGGAAATGTAAATGTTTTCCTATTAATTATAGGAGAGCAAAATTTCATCCATGTGGGCCCTACAACATTAAGTGTCAAGTGTAGGCTTTAAGCTTCTTGTACACTCAAATATCAGATCTGAAAGCCATTAGGCATATGAACAAGAAGAAAACGGAGACAGAAGGCAAAAAATGCTGAAGGGAAAATCCTACTGAACGCCCACAAAGCATTCTCAGGCTCACAGAAATGACCTGCTCCATTTCTGTTACGCAGAAGTGTTAAAAGGAGAGCAGGCGACCCCTCTCCCCCAAATCATTCATCTGTTATGTCTGCAATGTATTTAGACTGAATCCTTTCCCAGATGCTGTGGATCTGTCGGTTCCAGGGGAAATTAATGGGATTTTACCATTTGCTTTGAGGAAGAGAGGACTGGACTTTCTCCTGCTATCTTTGGCAGGAAGGAGCGAGGAGCTTTCCTGTCTGCTTACTTTAAATATTGCGTCTTTTTAAGCGTTTTTGCCAGATAGCCTAATTTGTGTTACTGCAATACACCGTGTTGGAAAATTACAGAGGTTAATGTACAGCACTGTGATACACAACCATAATGGTAGACTCTAATGTTTTTTAAATGGTAAACCAAAGGCATTCGTAATACGAGTTGCAGTGAATTCCCTGCAGTTCTCGACAGAGATTAGTTTAGCATTGCTTTTAATATTTTATGCACTGAAGTTGTTTGCAGAGACTAAAAGCTTCACTCACTTTGCACACCCGTGCTTTGTTCTTTCCTTGTACAAAGCACAACAGAAGCACTCTCTTGCTGATGAATTGCGTGGCAGGAAGTTTTATTAAATTCCAGTTATACCGCCTTGGAAAGATTTTTCTAGTAATCGGTGAAAACAATGTCAGATTTATGGTGTCATAACGGGGCCAGGTAGTTAGAAATCTAACCTTTTGTAATATCACTAGTTGCATATTAATATTTTTAAATATCTAAACCACATAAGAATGACCTAGGAGGTTTTGACTTTAAATGTTACTGTAGAGATTTGACTGTACATAATCCCATTAAAATAGAAAAGTACAAGATAAAACGATCCATTTGCAATTATAATTATGCATATCGAGATTGACCATTCCTTAAAAAATTGGAAGTGCAAGGTGGAGAAGGGCATTTGAGCAATCGCTCTTTTGTTGAAAGCATTGATGGAAGAATAAAAAAATTGAGGGGGATCGATTTGTCAGTAATGTGCACAAAAAAGTATGGGAAGCATTTCTTTGGAAGGTGAGGGGAAGGTAACTCTCTCACCGTCATGGTTAGCTTTCCTTAGAGAGCCACCACAAAAATACATGATCAAACACAGAACACTGTTCTATGAACAGTAGTTCTATGAACTACTTCATCTGCTCTTGACATTTGATAAATAAAGTGTATTAGTTGATCAGCTTAGTATCGGAGAGTCAGCACAGCCTTATGCGTGCTCAACAGAGGAGGTGAGTTTTGTTCTCGCTCTGTCGGTGGTGTGCTGTTTGACCTTGAGCAACTATTTTTTGTCTCTGTGCCTTTCTTTCTGCTAATGCTTGATTGCCTTGTCTTCTTGGAGGATGTGCTCTTCGGGAGAGAGATTTCTTTGCATTGTGTTCTGTGAACAATGAAGGCTGAGCCTAGCCGAAGCCTCTAGGGGCATCTCTAACACGAATTATAATTGTTAGCTTTAATCACTTTCATCAAAAGAGCTTGGTAATGGAGGATGTCAATGTGCGGGATTTGGAGAGATCTGTAGGGTGCATGTTAATTAAGTCACCGTAGGTGAAAGTTGCTGATTTGGTTTCACAGGGCTGATGCAGAGACGCAGAGGCCCAGGAGTGATGCTGTGCTGCTCCATATGGGTTTTCATCTCCAAAAGCGTGACACCGGGTGCTCACTCCTCTACTCGAACAGAGTCAGAAATGAGGTGCTTGGTATGTTTTAGCAAACAAGGCTTTTTCGCAAGCCTCCTGCTGGTTGCCCAAACCTTTGCGTGGCTTTTTTTTTTTTTTTGTGGGTCCCTGTGCTGTGAGCATTAACGACTGAAGTCGGGCCGTTTGGCTTTTTGCAGTGAAGACAGCTGCTCGAGGCTGAGCCATCCCATCTTGATGGATTCTCTTCCCAGCCTTTGCTGTTGCTGAACAGAAAGTGTTTATCGTTGCTCTCCCTAATAGCAGCTTCTGTTTTGGCATGGAGGTGCAGCAGCATGCTGGTTTGCAGATTAATTGCCCTTCTTCTGGCATCTAGTGATGCAGAGCAGTATGCCCTTGTCCTATTTGAGTGGATACATTTCTTACTTACCATAGCAGAGGATTTAGAAATATTTAGCCCTATGAACGCCAGCAGTCATGTTAGTAAGAATGGGCTTTGTGGAAAGATCTATGTTATCCATTTAGCAGTAATCTCTGCAGGTAGAGCTTCAGGGGAATGTGGAATGGAGCAAGGGAGAGAAGGTGATTTCCCTTCTCCATTAGCATCTCAAGTGAAATCACTTGCCAGATTGTCCCAGCAGAGTGCAACTGGGGAAGAACTGGGTAAGAAATGGCAAAAGCTCTCTGAGAAGTCCTGTAGGCTTTAGAGGGGAGCAGGTTAGTCGCGTGGTGTGGAAAGCAGTAAAAGAAAATAAAAGCAAGCTTCCCTTGCATATGGGGCAGGCTCTGTACTGCTGCATTAACAGGAGTCAGAGGTAAAGCAACGTCTCTTTCTTTAGTGTGTTTGTTCTGTCTTTTAGGGCTAACACCAAATCCCTATAGTTTCTGCAGTGCGCCCACTGCCAGCGAGCACTGAATCTCTAGCAAATATTTTGCAAGATCGTTGCCGTGCAGGGATCCCGGTATTGTTCCCTTCTTATTTTAATAAGAACAAGAATTCCCCAAACTACATTTGAAATCTGCATAGAAATAGCATATGGCAGAGGCCAACTCAAGGTTATACGTTTGGCATTTGGGGAGGGAAGGCAAGAAAGTACACTCACATTATGATAAAATAAAGGTGAGCTGGGAGGAGAGCATGTGCTGAATCCTAAAATGACACAGAAGAGCCGTAAACCACTGTATGTTGTGCTATCTCCAGCCTTTTACGCTCCACGCAGAAGTGAAATCTGGGGTATCATAAATGAAACAAAGACCTTGTTTTAATTTAATTTAAAAAGCCATTGCAAATTAATGGGGTAACAAACATTTACTTCTTCAGACTAGGCAAACCACCATTTCTCTGCTCCATACTGCTGCCATCAAATCAGAGTTATTCTCCAAAAGCTTCCTGGAACCAGGTGGAGGTTTTGCTATAAAACATAAGCAGAGTAGTCTAAACAAACGGCATTTTTCCTAGAAATAAAGTATATGGATGCCCTCATGAGGTGTTGCCTGGTCTGCTCTGCACTCGTAAAAGTGTTGTTTTCCTACTGAAACTGTATATATTTGACCAAAATTGAAGGCTGAAAATAGCTAACATCTGGAGACTTTTTCATTTGTACAGTGAGAAATAATAACTGGTCTTACCCTGCGTTTGCCTGTAAATTTTTTTCGATGGTCCAAAACCTGTTTATTGCTTACAGAGGCAATTTTGCTGACAGGCAACCTGGAATAGGTCTCTTTTTCTTCCAGAGCATCCATACTTGCCTATTATAGAGAAATCACTCAAAAAGCAGCATGCATGCTGGACTCTCAAGCCTTGTTTTAAGTTTTAATTTACTTGTCTGACTTCCAGCGTTACTGAATGCAAGCGATTGCTCCTTTAGTACATAAATAAGATGAATTATGTGTTGGCGACCAATGCCTCAGCCTCCTCCTTTTCATACTCTCAGGGGAGTACCTGCCGAGGAGTGCGTAGAGCTGGGGTTAAACTTTCCTTTTTTTTGGCGTGAAAGATTAAAGTAGGGCCGTTCTGGATCAGCTGAGCTGTGAAACCAGAGCCCTAGGACCACTTATTTGGACCGCAAAGTTTTTACGGTATCGGATGGTCCAGGGTGTGGGACCATGGGGCAAAGCTCTGCGGCAGTCCCTGTTGGGAAAGGCTTAGGGACCTGCCACTGCAGCTGGAGGAACTGGCCCCAGTTTAACACTGGTTCCTATTTTAATCAGGCTTTATACTTTTTCATTTAAATGCACTTCTTCCAAATGAAATGACCTGTGTGCTCCCCTACAAGTTGCGGAAAACGAGCTGGGCTTGGAGTTGATGTTGGAAGCAGAATTCAGGCAGGAGGACTCATTGCTATTTCCATTGTGTGGGTTTTTTATTTTATTTTCTAATTGTTTAATTGGAGCGGGATGGGGTCCAGGGTTCCTCTGCCATCCAGCTTGACTCTGACAAAACTGATTCCCACCGAAGTTTCATCTGTAGCAATCCCAACTGTGAAGAGCAATTTTTCATGTGTAATTAATCCTAATAAAACCAACATTTCCAGGAGGCTGACCTGGATCCATGCATTTCATGCTTTTGTCAATTAATGTTACATTTAGCCCTAAACTAACACTGTAGTTAGAAGAAAATCCTGGAGATGTAAGGGGATGGAGGAAATTTAAGATGTAACTGCTGAGGAACAGGAATTAACATCCTTACAATCGTAATGTGTTTTACATCCTTTTCAAACTAGGTATTTCTTCATTATTCTGGTGCAGCAACCTGTAAAAAAAATCTCTGGTAAAACCTCTAGTATAACAATAGTTTATCCAGGTCACACTGGAGTCTGTTATGGTGAAGAGATACTCAGGTACCTGCACGTGAGTTCAATAACTACTTGTATCTCTAAGTTTTTTTTTATAATTTGCAGTTATAGCTTCCACTCACTTTTCATCCAGCCATTGCTGGTTATGTGCTAGTACTTCTTCCCATACAGAGTTGTGCTTTATAGAGATTAAAAATTCTTACAGGCTTTTAAAAATCAGATCTGTTGACCAAAACCAGTTGTTCATCGCTGTATCCTCTGGTGCATGTATAGCAGAAGGTTCACGGGTGCCTAATAAGTCCTCGGAGGCAAGTATAAATGGTTTTTAATTTTTTTCTTTTTCTCTTTGTTTCCAGAAATGCTGAATTCGGTACTCTGCAAAAAATAGTGTGTGGATTTTTAGCACCTGAAGAACAAGAAAAGGTAATTACCGGACCATACAGTCTAGCCTCATTTGTTAGCTGTGCTAAAATATTTAACTGCTCGTCCTGTTCGTGTTGCGTGAGCCTACAGCACCATCTCTGCATATGGGTTTTGTGTATTTTCAGTTATGCAGGCACTGTTTTGTTTTCTTGAGAATGTTCCTTTATGGGAAGGGGGCAGGGGAACTAAAGCAGTAGAGCATGAGAACGCTGAAGCAAAATGGTAGAGAATAGCACTCTGTGAACCTTTTCAGTGCATGTAGAAGTGAAAAAGGTAAAAGAAGGGGGGGGAAAATAATCAAGGATTGTATGTGCTAACACAAAAGGTTGTGGGCTTCCCTATATTTGCAAGACCACCTAGCACAGCCTTGCAGCATGGTGGGCAAGTACTGAAGAAGGCTCAGTGTTCATCAGTGTTACAGCAGCCTCCTCGTGTTTCGGTGACCAAGTAACTTGTGGGGTGGTGCACCCTGCTCCGGAGGTCGTGAGCTCCTCTGCTGCCTGGGAGCCTGCCTCTTGCAATTGAGTCTCTTGATCCTCTTGGGTTGTGACATTTTGCTTGGGCAACGCAGCTCGACAGGGCTATGGCTCGGTTGCTGGTGTTAAACAAAATGCTGTTCATCAAACTTTCATGAGCCGCTTTGCCGGGGGCTGCGTCTTGAAAGCCTAGGCTTCGGAAAGCAGCAAGGAAAGCTGTGCTGCTCCGTACCATTGCCGTCTCCTGTATTTTCTTCCACCTTCTTTCCAAGGCTGAGAGGCGAGCACCCTTGCGGGGCCTTGTGTGGTTTTGCACTTTGCTCCTTTCTGGAGACAAGTGATGTAGAAGTTGGGCAAGGAGGGCATGGCCATGTTGAAGAGTGGTGGTTCTGCTTCAGCTGGTGCAATCTTCCAGCTGTATGGTGACACAGAAGAGGGATCAGGCCCACACGTCTGCCTTAGACCTTGTGTATGGCTTCATTATTACAGTGGGTAACCTAGTGAAATCTACATGAGCCTTTCAGTTAGTGAGCCTTGCAGCTAGTGAGCCTTCCAGTTAGGTTTTTTCTAATCATTAATATAAAAACTTCAAAGTGAGATGTATGTAGATGCCACAGTATGGAGAGCAAAAGGCAAAACATAATGTGAAGGCCTGTACATTTGAGTATATCAAAGCAAGCATAGTGAGATTTGAAAACACAGATGCAAAGAGATACAGATAGGAGATGTTGCAAGGGTCAGGAAAGCTTCTGTGTGGACACGTAACTTGTTCTTATGAGACGCTTCATTTCATCGCTTGGATTTGAAAAATGCATGTGAGTGACATCTTGTGTTCAGTACATCTGCAGTGCCATACTGCCGATAATTAGCACGTGGATTTTAGAGGCGGTATGTAAGCCAAGATGACAAACGCAAACAAATCGTGGGGGGGACCAATGCTGCCTTCTTCATGCATCAGCATTACAATTTGCTGGAAGCCCATCTTCCCACCCTCCAAATGGAAGTGCCATCTCAGTTCTCAGAAGGATGTTGAAACACACTGAAGTGGCTTAAATTTGCAACTTGCTTTGATTCTTTTGAATTTTTTCATGGTGGAATCTGCATGCATCAATTTAATGCAAAAATATGACAGGAGAGGAAAAATAGCAGGTAGAGGGAGAAGCCCTACGAGCAAATAAACACTTGATGAATTAAGTTTTTAGAGAACCACGGTTTCCTGTAGTTTGGGCTCACAGTGTTTTGAATTAGCTTCCATGTGCTAATGATGGGATTTGTTTTGTTGGATGCTTCCATTTAGGATTTACGGTGTCATTTAAAACTCTGTAAAGCTTTATGTTGTCATTGTCTGCCGATTTCTCTGCCCCGGGACTGTCATTTTTGGGCACTTAACGTACAGGAGATGTAGCATAGCTTTACTGGGGACTCAAACAATTCATTGCTTTGAGTATAAGTCTCTTTATCCATGTCAAAAAGAAAGATTGAAAAATCAGATTTCTTTAATTAATTTCCTAAGGGGAATAATGGAAAGGTGGTTTATACCTTTCTCCCCCTCAGTATCCTGCAGATTACAGTAAGACGCGATATGTTGGCAAAGAGAAAGACTGTGCTGCACTGTTGGGTTTCACTGGTATTTCACTACTGTTTTATAAGAAAGTGAAATATTAGTCTAAGTTATCTATGCAATTTAAAATTAGCTCAACAAATCCAATCATTTGTGTTTCTTCATGCTTTTGGTACAGTTGTAAAGAGATTTAAAAAAAAATAAATCAGTATTTCTTTTTGCAAGTAAGAAACTAAAAATACCCCCAGATTCATCACAGCTAAGTGCTTTCCAAGGACTTATAATGAAAGTACCCGTGCTTTAATGCAATGTGGCTCAAACAGGGGAATTATTCCCACTTGGTTTCTTAAAAGCTATAGATATTGTTTAAAAGTTTAAGAATAAGCGATATTGTAAGTAGATAAGGTTATGTATGTAGCAAAGAAACGGCCACTCACGTTGTTATATTCTATATAACGTTTATACACGTTTTAGTGTGTCATTTTTATCAGCTTTGCCTGTTCCCTGAGGTCAGGTGGTTGTACACAATTCTTTTTCAGCCCGTGAAAGGGATCCCACGGAGTCATTTCATTCTGTTGACTGTAAGAGCAGGACAATCGGGAGCTCCGTAATTCCCGCAGACTTCGGCAGCGCCCTTTCCTTCGGTACTGCGTGGCACTAGGTTGCAGTGGCTGGGCTAGGGACGTATCGGACGTATTTCATTGTATTGGAAAGGTGCTGGCTGCTCCACACATGTGCCGTCCCCTCTTACGGGGGTGTGTGTGACCTTGATGGGGATGTTCACCCCCCATGAAATGGGGCGTTTTTGCAGGGGGAGTGGATTTCATGCTGTGCTGCTGTTAGCATCGGTGAGCTCCAGAAATTGAGACTGTGCTTTTATTCCCTGCGTGGCCAAGCTAAAGTAAGAGATCCCAAGGCTCAAGGGCATGAGAAGCACTCGCTTCTTTTGTTCTTGATGCCTTTTTTCTTTTTTTTTTTTTTTTTTTTCTTTTTAACCGACTGGCCATGACATTAAGATTTCTAATTAATTTAGAAACCACAGGCAGTTGAAGAGAGTGAGCAATGTAATAACTGGGCCATGGGGCAGAGTAAAAGCACATCAATTATTCAGGCAGTCGCTGCTGCTTATTCCCTTCCCGGAGCTGGGCTGGCTGTCAGTGTGTGTCAGCGATGCCGCTAATGCCCTTCAGAATTTACATGCATAAACAGTGGCCTTTTAAAATCTGCACGAGGATAACTTCAGCATTTCCAATGATAGCTGCCAGCAGTGCGCTCCGTCTGGCGAGCGCCGGGGGCTCCGACCGGTATTTCGGATGCCTAGTTCAAAACCAGGATCTTGGCAGGCGCGTCCACCGGAAGCCTCTGCCGAGGAGAAGTTGTTCCTCAAAGAGGTTGAGGGGCAGTCCGAGCCATGGGAAGAAAGAAACAGTCCTCCTTTAAAATGCAGATGGTGTCTGGGAGTGTTCTCTCTGGGCTAGTGAAGACCATCATCTCTTACAATGCATCATCACCTCCTGCTGTTTCCATGATGTCCCTCAAGCATGCGGTGCGAGGATGCCACAGGTGCCACTGGGGCTGGACCCGCTGCAGTTACTCTACAGAGATGAGGGGCAGGAAGCATCCTCCTCCTCCTCCTCCTCCTCGCTGCTGTGGCTGTTTCACATCCTGCGCTTTGGCTTAGCAATTGGAAAGTTTGAAAACAAGGAAGCTTTTCTCACTGCAAAGAATTAGATTCGTGGGACTGCGGCAATTGTCTTACATGGGTGCACCGCAGTCTCACGTTAGGGATGCCACAGCAAGCAACACTGATTTCTGTATTGAAACAGCAAGGGGACTGAAATTGGGGAACCTGTTGGATTTTTCTGCCATGGACTACAAGCGGAGCACGAAGCCTTATTTTCCTGGCTGGTTGTCAGGGTTATCTCTGTTGCTGGAGGCAGCCACCTTGGTTTTTAAAAAGTGAACTAATTTGTGAAGGTGACGAAATAAAATGAGCCTCGCTAGTTATGTGTTGTGCCTGCAAAATGACCAGCTTTGGTTCAGAAAACGCTGGCTGTAATTAATGGTGAAAGGCTTTTGTCTCTGATCTGTGTAGCCATTTATGAATCACTTCTCCCTGTGGAAACTTCTAAATCTGTCTCACTGGGGAGCCTGAGGAGGAACAGGTAACATGGATTTGCTTTAATAGCTGCGGTTGTAACTTAAACACTTGAAATGATATTAAGCATCTTTCTCCATTAGCATTTCATGTTGATCCTGATGATATACCAGCCGAGGCTAAGACAGGATCAGCGTTTATTAAATGGAAGAAACTAAACTCTGTAGACAAACGCTTTGGCTAAATAGGGCCTTCATTGCACTGAGAACAAGAATGCAATTAGCGGAAATGTTTGTTTACAAAATCTAATTCCTAGGGAGTACCTTCTCGGATTGCCGCTTACATCTCTCGGGCTGGTTTTGTTGCCAAGCCTTGCAGATTGACGGGTTTTGCAAAGCTGGGTGGTAGCACACTTACAACGGATGGGTCAAACTTTGCGTGGTAAAGCTGAGCCCAGCTGAAGAGCAGGGGCTGTGCTGCAGACGTGCCAGGCTTTATTTGTGCGTTCCCCCCATCTATTTTACAGTTAGGTGCAGTTATTAATAATTATTGGATGTCCCAGATATTAAACCATGCAGGCTGAAGAGAAGCTGGGAACGGTGCAGCACTGAGTGTTGTTATTGCTATCCTCCTGTCCCCAACCTGGAGCCTAAACCAGGGAAATCACAAATGGGTTCTAGCTGGGTGAGGTCATCAGCATGAAGAGCCTTGTCCTCCTGGTTGGCTGAGAAAGGTGGACGCCCTTGGAAGGTGATTTTTGCCCATCCACGATGAGAGTTGTGCTCTGGAAAGGCTGCTTCTCCTCAGGCTACAGAAGGAGCCAACAGGAAATATAACTGCTACAATCCAGGTATTAGGGTTGGGGATTTTTTTTCCAGGTTGGTTTTTTTTTGGGGTGTGTGGGATTTTGGAGTTGTTCTTTTTTTTTTTTTTTTTTTTTTTTTTTTTTTTTAAATTAAGGCCAATAACATGGTTGAGAGGTTATATTTAGGTGAAGCAGGAGACAGGAAAAAACTATTGTAGGGAAATGTAAACATGGCTTGTGGGAGCCAGATGAGAAAACTGATCTTGACAAGAAGAAAACGGCTCATGCCGCTTTTAATATCGGCTGTGCATGAAGAGCGGGGGCTTGGGCTTCATTCTGTGCTTTCGCGCAGGTGATGAAGTGCCGGCGGTGGTGTTCGATTTTGTTGCTGCGTAGGGTTTGTGGAGTGTGAAGGATCAGGCGGTTCGAGCGTGTGTTGATACCAACAAAATAGCACGTATTAATTTTAAGGTGCGTAATAAAACATTGCTTTGCATGCGAGGATATGGCGCAGCAGTATTTATTAGCTCATTTTCTTCTTACTCTGTGCAGTGGCACTACTTTTTTTGCCGTTATTTCCTGTGGCTTCCTTGCAAATGAATAGGGTGTCTGGACTTATCCATCAGGTGACATTGGGCAAGAAAGCATTTCCTGGACATATTTGCCTCGTGTGTCTGGTGGCAAACATTAAACAGTTACCAGAATAATACAATTTCCTCCCCACTTGCTGAATACAGGATAGTAATGGAATAGGCAGTATAATCCGTTTGGCGATGGCTTATAGTCATGTTAAATGACGGGGAACGGACTAATGAAGACCATCCCATTGATGGATAAGGGTTACAATTTACCAGCCCCGCAGTAATTGAAATAAAACAAAGCTGCTTTTGCCTAATCTATGGAGTGGTAGGCGATGCGCAGGTATGTCCATGTGTGTTGTATTGAGTAGGGCTGCAAAGCGAGGGGGTGAGCTCCAGACCACTGTGGGAGGCTGGGATGGGATGGGGCCTCTGCAGAGGCTCCTTATCTGGTTGCAAGAGGTAAAGTCTCAACGTCTTTCAGCTGTCTAAGCTGTGACTTTTTAACAAGCTCGTTGCAGTGTTGTGGGTCTTGCTGCCTCCTCCTGTGCAAATGATGCTCCCTGACCGCGCTTCTCCTCCTTCAGGCAGCGAAAGGGGAATTGCGGGAGTTGATGCAGAGGCTTGCTCCTTGAGAGGGGCTGCACAGGGCGTCCCTAGGGATTCGATGCTAATATAGCATTTAAAACACTGTGTCAGCACTGGAAATGACAAATGCTTTCCTTAATTTGTGAGAAGCATGCCTGATATTATGAGCTTATATGTGCCTGAGAGTCTAGTTTCAAGACAGTACACGGGCCTGTCTCCTATGAAAGCTAATTGCACTATTAGGAGAAGATCTTGCTAACTTAAATAAGACACATTTATTTGTGTCTTAAGAGGATTTTTTTTTCTGAGGTGAAAGAAATCCTGAACGGTGCCAAATTTTATTGGAATCATGTTGTTCTTCCCTGTCCCTTCCTCTCTCCCCGTGTCAAACCTGTTCTGGAAATTGAAAATATTTCATAAGATCGAGGCACACCAATGCAACTGAAGGCAGGCAGCATTTAACTGAGCTGTAGGGAATTCATCGTGCAGATGGCTTGAGGCTGACTTTTCATCCTGTGGGATAGTCAGTAGGAAACAGCATTGCCGACAGGGCTGTATACATTAAAAGTATAGAAAAAACAGGGGAACGGAAAACGCTTTTGCCAAGGTATCTCCCTTTGACCCTGCTCTGCCGTGACTTTAGCAGCCACCCCAGGTGCTATCAAGACTTTGGGGCAGATCAGGGGATTTATTGCTTGGTTCTGCCTTGGGATGGAGGAGAGGACCTGGGGCCAGGGTGACTGCACCTTCCCCAGCACCCCCCTCCTCTTGGCATCCCACGATGCAGATCACCTTCGTCTCCTCTGCACTTCCACAGATAGTTCCACTGCTATTAGGAGCTGGGCCTTGAGGTTTTGTACCAGCGTGATTTGAATTAAGTCTACTTTAGACAAAAGTTTTAAGAGCTCTCTCTCCTCCCTCCCATGCAAAATAAATTGGAGAGTTTAAATGCACTGTGTCTGGCTTGGAGGCATTTCCCTGTGGTTTATTGCTTTGCTTTTATTGATGGGCTCTGTTTGCTCTCACACAAACTGATTAATTTGAACTCGATGATTTGTTTCGCAGAAGTTGTTTGCTTAGGGATGAAGGCCGAATTAAGGAGTTTTTATGGGGTGGAAACTTTAGTTCCAACGGACTTCTTCAGATCTTGGTTCTGCTCCCTGCAAAGTTTGTAGAGACTCAGATAAAGTGGCCCTTGGCCCTGGGAAGATGCAACGTGCCAAGTGGCTGTAGGGAGAGCAGGAGGATACGTTAAATTACAGACAGCTTTTGAAAATTTCAGAATGTCCTGCCGAAGCAAAACGATGGATCTTTTGAAAAATGTAAGATGATCTGATTCTGCTTCTTAATTTCCAAAAATAAGAACAAAATTGGAACAATCATTCCAATTATATTAAAATGCAAAGGTATGCTAAGTACAGCATTAGATATGTATTTTTTCACTATAAATACACCCCCAAGGAATCCTTCTATTTTTAAGATGAACTTGGTATTATGATAATGTAAAAGAAGTCTATAATTTATAATTCCAGTTGGAGGTGAAGAAATTTAACATGTCAGCTTCTCTATTCACAACCCCAGCAGTCAAGACTAACAGGCTGTTCCTTCACCTTCGCTGTCAATCATTTAGAAAGACCAATTATGGATTCATTTAAAAAATACATGTATCAAAAGAAAAAATGCAGCAGAAGAAGGTTGAACACACTAATATTAAAAAAAAAAAAAAAAAAAACAGGTCTGTAAGGGTACATTAAGGCCTACACTGTATAAGCTTCACAGCCAAAACTCTCCAACTATTACTCTGGTGTTTCTGGAGGTGCCATATGTGCTAAGTTCAGAAGTGGTTCTCCACTGTTTGTGTATTGGAAAAGAGCTGGTGACAGCTGACAGTAATTTCTTGTACCATTTAGAAACATTGACTGCCTGGCAGTTTGTTTTTAAAAAAAAAATAGGGAGGAGGTGAAAGATAAAGTCCTATATTGGCATTTGGGTCTTGGTTGTGCAGAACCGTTCAAGGATGCTGAAAAAAAGGCACATTCTGGATGGGTTGAGATTGCTATTGATTTTAAGAATTAGTTTTTGGAGTTTTGAGCCTTAAGATCTCCAGTGCAGCACTTCTTTAGCACTGAAT
Source organism: Chroicocephalus ridibundus (assembly GCF_963924245.1). Classification (NCBI taxonomy): domain Eukaryota; kingdom Metazoa; phylum Chordata; class Aves; order Charadriiformes; family Laridae; genus Chroicocephalus; species Chroicocephalus ridibundus. The sequence goes on from NC_086288.1 coordinate 22,262,676, forward strand.
TTAGAGGCGACTGTTTCCTTTTAAGATGTAGGATATAATTGCGTTGACCTCTGTTCCACTAGTACTAAATATTCAACGTGCTCCAAAAAAAATCCACAGAACTGGAACTGGAAAATCAGATTCCTTATTGAGATGCATAAATATAGTCACAGGTCTAGTAATCTTGTTTTAAAGAAGCAGCATTCCTTTGGGGTAAGTTTATTATGACAAAATATACACGACCAAACTTAAATATAGTTAACCTAATATGATCAGACTGATTTGGAGCAGAGGTAGGTCAACACTAAGTGCTTTTGAAAATCTCATCCCAGCTCTCTAGAGATTAAGGCTACGAGTGCAGAGCGTCAGCCTAAGTCATGCTGAAGAGGCAGAAGGGATGCTTCTCAATGGAGAGAGGCTTTAGTTGGAAAGCAGGAGCATGAAACAGAGCGGAGGGGTAAGAAAGATCTGCAACCAGATGGGGAAATATCCAGCTTTGCCCAAGGCATGAGGCTTGGAAGTTAACCAGCTTGGTTGCATCCGTGATTCTCTGCCACCAGCAGTGTGTGTATTTGGGCAGACCCCTTGTTTTTGGGTGCATAGGAGCATCTTCTCCTCTCACATTTTAAGCAGTACTGCTGCACCAAGGGAGCACAGATGAAAACCTTGAGGTTGCCAGCCTGTCGTGGTTTAGCTCCAGCCGGCAACAAAGAACTACAAGGTCGTTGCTCACCCCCTCCACCCCTGGCTGGGATGAGAGGAGAATCAGAGGAAAAAGGCAAAACTCGTGGTCTGAGATAAAGGCAGTTTAACAGAAAAGCAAAGGAAAGAGGAAAACAACAGCAATAATAGTGATAAGGGAATGTACAAAACACGATTGATGTACCACCACTCACCGACTGGACCCAGGAAGCCCCCAACCCGCTCCCAAGCGGCAATTCCTGCCCTTCTCCCCATCACTCATCATCCCTGCCTTCCCCTGTCCTGCTCCCTAGATATCTACTGGACATGGCCTCACATGGTATCGAATGCCCCTTTGGCTAGTCTGGATCAGCTGCCCCTTCCCCTCAGGTTTTACCTTCTCTAAAAAAACAGGTTGTTGCAAAGGCAGTGTCCTTGGGATTTGTAACGCTTGCTGGCATCTTGAGCATGGGAACTCGTTTTTGGTGTACCATACTCATTTTAATACCTGAAAAGTACAGTCCTATTTTAGGCATTTGAGTGAGTAGACTCTTGCTGTTGCACGTGGGAAGAGGCTTGAGGGCTTTCCTCCTGTATCTCTGTGAATAGCACACGTGACTGATTTAGTTGAGGAGTTGAAAACATGAGGTCTAGCGAGGCCGTGGAAAGAGTATCGACACCCTTTGCATGCATGGCTTCCAATTGAAATAACCGGAGCTGTGTTTTTTTGAAGCGTGACCGAGTTTGGCTCCCAGATCATGTGGATGTGGTCAGAGATTTGGCTGGATCCAAGCCATGCAGCATCGGTCCCTTTGCTCATCAATGAGGTGACTTGTTCTAATGCCTCACCCTCAGAAGACCTTGCTCCTCACTAAGCTTCGTGCCCTGCACATCCAGCTGATGGAGGTGCGTCTCCCATCAGTCGTGGTGTCCCAGCATGGGGTGCCTGCAGTTTGCTGATGCCCTGCCTCCTCTCAGCACCAGCTGTATTATTGCAAGCCCCCAGAGGAAGGCATTCTTCCCGGTCTCTATAATATTTAAGAGTCGCTTTGTCCCCCCCTTATAACTCTTGCAGTTTATTTAAGTGACAGACTGGTTCACCGATGAAACTTTCTCTTGGACCACGTGCTTGCAATTTTAAGAGCAATTCCTGCTATTAAAAAAAAGTAAATAAATAAATCTAGCATGAGCAGTAAGTTTAGCCCTTAAACTACAGCAGCACGGTGCCTTTTGGAAAAACACACAGCTGCTTTACTTATAACGTGTGCTTGAGTTAAACCTCCTGGGTTGCTTTCCGTGATCAACGGTTTTATACAGGAACACACACAACTCAGTAAGTCGATCTAAACCTATTGAGGCTTATCCTTTGAGACTGACTTTTGCACATCCATATTATATAGAGCCTGCAAAGGACTGGAAAGACATTTTGTTGGCATCTGTGTATCCCTGGGCTGGGCCTGGCACCTATATATAAGAAAAATCCCTGCAAACACTTAAGGCAGAGGATAGGAAAGGAGCAGTGCATTGAGTAAACAGATGGGATGGGCCGACGTTAAAAGCAGGATGGTTATGGTAAGTGTAATGTGCAGAAGTCACAGTACATCAGCTTGCTAATCAGTGCTGAATGATTTGTAGACATCTCAGCAGAGGTGAGTTTTAAGGAGGTTTGAAGGAGAACGGTGTCACGGCTCTGCAGATTTGTACTTTTCACCTGCAGAAAGAGGGACTCTGGGAGAAGCAGGAAGGTTACTACTCCAGTGCTGCTTTTCTGTGTATTTTTATATGTTCTTCTTTTTCTATCTTCTTTTTCTTATGTATTTTTTCTTTCTTTGGTTTTGTTCTTTTTTTCTTCACGTTCTCTATAGAATCTCTCTAATGAGACAGGGTGATCGCGGGCCCAGATGCCACACTGCAAATGCCAGTTTTTAAACCAGCTGAGAATCTGGCCTGATATTTAGCAGTTGGTTAGTACTTTCATCTTCAAAGTACTGCGCAAACATTAATTAATTCTGCTGGGGAGCGCACAAGAAAGTGCTGCTGGAATAGTTATGCAGACTGCAAAGCTGGGAGAGATGGCAAGGACAGCGTTACTGGGCTTGGGAGGTCTGCACTTACATACATAATTCAGCAAAGGGCCCCACAACAAGTGGTTTAATGGGAGAAAAATCTCCTTTAGGTGCCTGTTTTTCCCACTGACTGCGTGCTTGGTGTTTCAAAAGGAAGAGAGTATCTCCCTGCTGCTGCTGCCCTGCTTGGGGAGATGGGTGAGCTGGGATTTCTGTGCCCACAGCCACCCCTTCAGATGGGTGAGGAGCGTCTGAGGGAACTGGGGTTGTTTAGCCTGGAGAAAAGGAGGCTGAGGGGAGACCTTATCGCTCTCTACAACTACCTGCAAGGAGGGTGTAGAGAGGTGGGTGTCTGTCCCTTTTCCCAAGTAACTAGTGGTAGGACAAGAGGAAACAGCCTCAAGTTGCACCAGGGGAGTTTTAGATTGGATATTAGGAAAAAAATTCTTCACTGAAAGGGTTGTCAAGCATTGGAACAGGCTGTCCAGGGAGTGGTTGAGTATTTAAATACCCTGGAGGTATTTAAAAGACGTGTAGATGTGGCATTTAGGGTCATGGTTTAGTGGTAACTTGGCAGTGCTAGGTTAATGGTTGGATCTCTAACCCCATCCTCCTCAACTAAGGGAAAGCCTTCCTCTCTCCAGACTTCTTCTCTTACCTCCAGGGCCTGGGGTTCCTGAGGGCTGGCCTTAGCAGTAAAGACAGAAGCAAGCGGCATTCTTTGCATCCTCCTTCAGCAGGGCGCCTACCTCATTCAGCAGCGGGCCCACATTTTCCCTAGTCGTCTTTTTGATGCTGATGTACTTGAGGAAGCCCTTCTTATTGTCCTTGACATCCCTTGCCAGATTTAATTCCAAGTGGGCCTTAGCCTTCCTCGTTGCATCCCTGCATACTCTGACAACGTTCCTATACTCCTCCCAAGTGGAATAGTCTTCCCTTTCCCAAATTCTGTAAACTGCCTTCTTCCATCTGAGTTTTTCCAGAAGCTCCTTGCTCATCCATGCAGGTTTCCTGCCTCCTTTGCCTGATTTCTTACTCCTAGGAATGCACTGATCTTGAGCTTAGAGGAAGTGGTGCTTGAATATTAACCAGCTCTCTTGCACCCCCTACCTTCTAGATCCATGGGATTCCTCCAGGTAGGTCTTTCAAGAGGCCAGAGTTAGGTCTCCTGAAGGTCTAGGGTTGTAATTCAAGTTTTTGTCCTGCTCTTCCCACGCAGGATCTTGAACTCCGCCATCTCATGGTCACTGCAGCCAAGGCTGCCCCTAGTCTTCACATCCCTGACCAGTCCTTGTTTGTCAGCACAAGGTCCAGCAGTGCACCTCTCCTCATTGGTTTCTCCACCACATGTGTCAAAAAGTTATCATCAGTGCTCTGCAGGAACCTCTGGGGCTGTGCATACCTGCCTGTGTTGCCTTTCCAGCAAATATCAGGGTGGTTGAAGTCCCCCGTGAGAACCAGGGCCTGTGATTGTGGGGCTCTTTCCAGGAGTTTGTAGAAGGCCTCATTGACTTCCTCTTCCTGATCCAGTGGCCTGTAGTAAACACCTGCAACGGTGTCTCCCATATTAGCCTGCCCCTTAATTCTTACCCATAAGCTCTTGACTCATTCTTCATCCACCTCTAGGCAGAGCTCTCACATAGAGAGCAACTCCACCACCACTCCCTGCTGACCTGTCTTTCCTAAAAAGTACATAGCCATCCATGACAACATTGCAGTCATGTGAGCTATCCCACCATGTCTAGTAATCGCAAGGAGATCATGGCCCTGCAGCTGCATACAGATCTCTAGTTCTTCTTGCTTATTCCCCATGGTATGTGCATCGGTGTAGAGTCATTTCAGAGAGGTAATCAAGCATGCAGGTTTCCCTGGTGGTGCTATCCACCATAGCCATACCACACCCTTGAAGTGGTTGGCCTTCTGGTTCTCCTCTTGGGAACCAGCTAAGGAACATTTGTTGCCACTCTGGTTGGCCTGGCTTATTCCACAATTGGATGTGATGGCATGAGCATTGCCATTTTGGACCTCACCCCCTGAGTCCTTCAGTTTAAAGCCCGCCTCACCAAAATGTATAAATTGCCTGCGGCATGTGCAGATTTGGAGATGCACAGTGCTCCGCTCTGCACTTACACCTCTTTGCATATGCAAAACCATTTTGCCCATGCAGACGTTGGCTTTGGCAGGAGTGAAAAAGCACAGCGGGGCTGCAAAAAGGACAGTGAGAACGCTTTTCATCTGCTCTTAAGGACAGTGTCAGCAGCCTTTGGCGTGGGCTGCGGTAACCTATGCTGGAGAGGAGGAGGAGAGCTCATGGGTTCCCTGCCGCTGGCTCTGCACAGGCAGGACAGCGGCAGCTACGCAGCAGCAGCATTTCAAGCTGGCATGATCGCTGATGTCTTCCAGCTGCACGCCTAACTCCATCTGGTGCGAGGTGATCTATGCCGCCCGTGTTTTGAGACTTGCCTGGACCACCGCTTTTGAGTGAAGATGCAACTCTGCAGTGTTTTAACACTGAATCCACTCAACCAGTCATTATATTATTAAGAGGAGCTTTTAAATGATCACACCTACTGCCGCAGACTTATTAGCCGCGAACCACGCGAGCCTTATGTGACTTGACTAATGCTGTATCAATCAATTCCTGGTTGAAATAGGCATCTAGGGGAGAGGAGGTATGCAATTTGTTGGTATTATGAGGGGGAGTTGGAGTGGTAGCACTGATGGGGCCAAAAGGGAAGGCAGAGGGGTGCTTGATGCCAGAAAATAACACGTCTGCACAGAGATTTTGATGGGTGGATGTTTGTCGGGGATTGGATGTGAATCTGTGCTTTGTTCTGAAAGCTGGAGGTGAGACGTGTCTTCATATTGAGCGGAAACAGGTCTTTGAACAAAAGACAGATTCAGGTTGACAGGATGGGAGCTGGGTTTTGGCTTGACTCTGCTGACCTTGTTCAGATGAGGAGGAGGGGGAAAGCTTTAAACTTCTCGCACAACTCATTTAATAGCACTTAAGGAAATGGCGATTTTTAGAAGCTGTCCAAGTGCACTTAGAAAAAAATATATTTCTCTTAGCTTTTTCAAAATAGGTAGAGAAAATGTTCCTGACTGCAGGTTTGTGTTCATTGAGATCCACAAGTACCTACTGATAGTTCTTCGAATTTATTTTTCAAGTTGGTGAGTTAAGGAGCCGAGGAAAGAGAGATCATGGCTGAGGCAGTTATTTTTCCAGCGAGCATGGTCTTTGCATTTAAGATAGTAAAATTATATCTAGAGCTGCACAGTTTTAATTTCCCCCTCTTCCCAAGACTTCAGTAGACTAACGTGCTCAGAAATATTTCTTTTTAATCTCAAGATACTATGCCTAGGTTTGCATGAAAGGCAAGCCTGGATCTCTTGAGGCTCGCAAGCTGTAATCAGAGATGTTTATCTGAAATGTTAGGGTTCCATCCTATCTTACCATCTCGGGAGTGAAAAAATAAACTTAATGAACCTAGATCAGACAGATTTGTGATGAAGTCCCAAAGAAGAGAGAGGATTTGCAAGTAGCTGTGATTTTGCTGTGTGATTTTAATTTTATGGGCCCCTGTTGTTCAACGTTTTCTTCTGAGTAACTAAGAGTTGCATTAAATATTAAACAAACGGTGTGATGATTCATAAAGAGGGTCATGAGCTCCATATGTGAATTAGAAATTTAATCTCCAGCTGGTTTCACTATAATCCATGTCATATGTCCGGGATCAGAGAACTCCAGTGTCTTCGAATAATTAGTTAGTGATCAAAACAGAAAAAAAAATATTCCATTGAAACAATTTTCTCTTAGAAAAGGCTGTTTCTTCAAAACAAAATTGCTTGTTAAAGCTCATCAATTGTAATGGCATTTTCTTTTGAGTGAAAGTAAGACAAAAATAATTCGGAAAATGTCAGAATGATTACTACTTTTTTTTAGTGTAAAATGACTTTCATTTAAAGTTTATTTAAAGTAACTCTTACTGTGTTTTAATAGGAAAGTGAGGCTTTTTCTTTTCATAGAATGTAACTTATTTTAATTAACCTAAAATGACTTTCTTTCTAGAATGTTGTTTCATCAAAAAGGAAAACTTGATTAGCTTTTTTCTGGTATCTATATATAATTTTAATACTAGTTCAGGTTGGGGGGGGGGGAAAAAGCTCCAAGTCTTTTCTTTGGATTAGGAAATTAATTTTTTCCCTACTTCCCCCTGGAGCCCTGGAAAAATACCTGTCAGCCATTAATCTCTGAGACAAATATGCTGAGGTTTTTCCCAGCCTTGCAGAGATTGCATCCTCCTTAGCATGACAATTATAAGGCGATGCTGGAGGATACCACGTGAGTTAAAAACTTGCCCATCATTTATAGCAGCTGCTCACAACACAAAACACACATATACGCAAAAAAACCTGTCCTGTGCTCATCTGCGGAGTTTCCCAAGATGTTTTCTAATGCTGCAGGTGGGTTTTAGCCGGCACACAGATGCACACATGGAGTTTACATGCTGGCTCAGGTGCATCTTGACTTTGATCAATAAAAGGTTTTTGTTTGGGGCATTTGGAGACTAAGTGTTGAATCTACACTCAAGAAATACTGTGGAGCCAGTGGAAGTGCAGGTCCTGACGTGGTGGGGTAGGTTACTTCATGCATGGCTCTAATTAAGGAGCGTTGCTGTTGCATTTAGTTGGTCAGCTCATGAAGCAGGTCATGGCGTGTGCCTGAACTTAAGCAGCAGGCATATGGATGCACACAGAATTGAAGTTTTAACGTGTATAACCTCTATAGACCTCTGAAAATACAACTGTACTTGGTCTCTTATGGATGAGGGCTGTTTTTCTTGGTGTGTGGCTTGGATGGTACCACTTCGTTCAGAAAGAAGTAAGAAATGATGTTTCCTGTCCCTGTGCCAGGGTGGTAGGATCTGGGAGGTATAGGAGAGCTGGTGGGATGGGATCTGTGGGGTTAGTGGTCCAGTCAGGGCGGGACTATTGTCTTCATGAGACCAACTTGGCGGTGGCTTTGTCTAGCTGTCTCTTAAAAATCTCCAAGGATGGAGATAGCACTGTCTCTCTGATGACCTGTCCCAGGGTATTGATGCTTAAAACAAGAGAAATGTGTAGACTACAGTAAGTTTTGGGGTAGAAAAAATAAGGCCCAATTAAAAAAAAAATAAAAAATCTACATAACTGAGTTAAAAACATGCAATTAGGGAAGCATGCAAATGGTTACGCAAGCCAAAGTTTGGAATCCGATTGTAAATTAGATAGACAGCTGCAGGATATCGGTAGACATATGGCAGGAACGTAAATAGTTTGCTCGCACTTTTGTGACATCCTGGAAAGCTGTGTGTAAACTTTCTGAAGTGAAGAGAGAAAAGATGATTTCCTGGAAAAGAGAGTTTTCAAGAAGAATGATCACTAATAAATAACCTGTGTCCCTCTGGAAGGTGAAAGTTTTATTTTGGCACTCGCTTAAAAAGCAGCCTCTGATTAGACTGCATTTTCTCGTTTGGCTGACGAGCAGCAAGCAAGCTGGTCAAGGTGCTGGTTGCATTGTGTAGCTGGAGCCATCATAGATCACAGCTAGCTCTTCCATGGGATCTGGCTGCTGATTTCAGCATAACCTCCTGGCAGATGCTTTGTGTCTACCAGGATTTAGGGAATATGATAAAGGGAAGGGTAAACAGTTGAGTAATTCAAGAGGGAGTGTCAGATTCCAGAATGTAAATTCGTATGTCAGTGACCAAAACGCCTCATTCTTGCAACAAGCTGAACGCAGGACTTGCCTGCGTACCAGCTGTAGGGGTTTCTGCTACTTATAGCGACCTTTAAAATAATATTCTAGTGGAATGCAATACTGTGAGGCACTAATTTTGCCAGCCAGCAAAGCTGTCTAAATATTTGATGCTCTTTTCGTTAATAGTTGGCCATTGTATGTTTTGCTTTGCATAAGGTGATACTATAGAGGCCATAAAAATTCCCAATCTGAGGACAGCTAACGTTGGTTCTCATATTATCTAAAAAATACAGCAAGAGTAAATCTTGACTAGCATGCTTGATTTCTGGAAGGGTGTCTAGTGACTTACTACTTAAATAATTCTTGTAAAGTTTGTAGTGGGCCAAATTCTGGCCGTGTTGAGGTTAACAGTAGCTACTCTACTTTACTTTGTTGGGATCATTCATCTGCCTTAGGGATGGATTTCAGTCCCATAGCTTGTTAATTGTAATTTTAGTCAAAGGGCCAGGCTTACTTAGCAGCTTGATGTAATTTTTTTTTTTTTTTATTTAAATAAGACAATTTCTGAAGGATGCAAAGAAGCTTTTATGGAGCAGAAGCAGTGAAAGGAGAGCGAGGAAAATCAAAGAAATTCAGACATCAATAATGTTTCAAAAGTACATTTCACAAGGGAGTTTTCCTTAACTGTCCTTCAAAAGTGACATGATGGAAAATTTGGTTATTAATCAATGGTGCTATCCCTCTGTTGGGTTCAAGAACTTTTTTTTTTTTAAATGAAGATTAACATCTGGTTCAGCCTACAAAGAATTTTTAGAATTGTAAAACTTTAAGTAACCATAAATTTTACTTAAGAGTGCGTGGAGGATTAATACGTAAAGAAAAAACACTTCAAGCATTGTTTTTTAAGAGGTGAGCTTAGCCTGTGTAGTCATGGAGTTATGTCACTGGTATATCCTTACCGAATAATTGCAAACATACAGCACAAATCAGTCGCTGGAATCAGCTGACATACAAATGTATTATAGGGTGTTCTGTTACAGCAGAGCTTGAGAATTGCAAAACCAATTTTCCGTAGAAAAATTGCTTTAATACGATCTGAGTGCCGTGATTTGGTTCATTTGAAATGCTGTAAGTCAAGCTGTTTGCTGGTGTTCCTTGCAGGCCTCTGTAATTCTGCATTTATTTAGGCCCAATTTATAATAGAAATTATGCCCAGTGCTTGTAAATAAGAAATGGGAGTGTTTCTTAGGGGGGGTGCGTCTGTATAGTTAACCAGATAATTTTCCACTCGTGAAGTAGGAAGGAGTGGCTCTTATCAACGGTCATTGCTTTCCAAAAGATGAGAAGAGATCTCTGTTTTCTTCCTTATCGCAGCACGTTTCTGATTTGGTTTGCAGGAAGCAGAGGACCTTGCAGTCAGCCCATGGCCATAACGCTGCGGATGGTTTTTTTCCCTTGACTAGACTTTAGTATTTCAGTAGCCCCCAGCTGCTTTCTCAAAACACTTCTGTATTGGTGTTCCACTTTAATAAGTTATGCCCCTGTTAGTTGTGCTGGCACATTTGCCATTTTAATGGCAGGTCATTGGCATTTTAATGACTCTGCAAGCTCAGTTCTGCTCCAAATGAGTCTAGAGAACAACGTGATGGAAATCTCATCATGTCCATGTTTGAAATTATTTGCTATGGGAGACGTACCTGGTAGCATTGGGTTGTTTTCTGACTGTCGAAACCTTGGCGGATTTTGCTGCTGGACGCTGGAAGCTAAATAGGTCAGGAATGTAAGTGGATAAAACATCTTTTCTGCTTCTGGAAAGACTGGTTAATATTTTTGTTGGTGGTTTTCTCTGGGAAGGCTAGATAAAAGTTCGTATAGGTAAAAGAAGCCTGATGCTTTCTTTCAGTCCTATGAAGCCATAAGTAACTGTTATTTTCTACTGTGTGATTCTGCACTTACATGGCTAAATCAAGCACAGCGAGTGGTGAATCACGCCCCGAAAGGATGCTTAGGAACTAATTCCTAAAATACTAAAACCTATTTTTCCCCTGCTCCGGATGGATGGAGCATTCATTCTTTGCATGCCCCATGGGCTTCCCTGTAGTGAGACTTTCCCGTCTTCCCCGTCTCTTGTTTTCCATCAGCGTGGATATTTGGGTCACTATCTCCTCTCTTCTCCTCCCCCATCCCTAACTTCCTTCTCTTCAAATCTGTATCCCTCTGGAGTCCAAGGTGTGACTGACAGGCAGCTCTGTGGAAAAATGAAGTTTTTGTATGAGGTTTTGTTTCAGCAAAACCATTGCTGATTATTACTTGCCTGCTTTAAAGCCCTCTTAAATGTTTTTCTGTGCTTCAGCAAATATGTGTTGTTATATTCTTCTGTCTTTTTCTTTCTCTGTCTTTCTGGTCTGAGTCCCTTTTAGCCGTGCCAAATTGCACCGTGCCACCCCAGGGTCCTGTAGGTTCCATGTCCCATTGGGAGAATTCCCGAGCCCCAGTAAGGAAGATGCTCACCAGTGATGAGATGGTACCTCTCCGCTGGGAGGTACCCGTTTCTGCCTCAGCTCCAGCCATGTCCCATTGGGGCTGCCCTAAGGCTTGTGAGCTGAAACTGTTTTCCAGTAATGCAAAGGTAGAAAGGGAAGGGGATTTGGCTGCTGCAGAAAACGTCAACTTTGCTTTTGGGGGGTGGGAAAAATTAAAAAAAAAAGAAAGACTGCTTATAGTAAAGACCACTCAGAAGAGTTTAACATCGTCAGCTCCAAGGTTGGCTCATGCTGTCCTGAGCTAGGTGGTCTTCCCCAAGTACTGTGTGGCCTTTCCCCCCCCCCAGCTGAGCTCCAGGCTTGACTGCTTTCCGCGAGATGCTTTACAGCTGTGTGACTTCCATGCTGGTAGGTGAGCAAAGAGATGTTTTCTCAAGCGAGCATGGGCTAGAGGAGAAAATGGAGCATTTCAACAACGTGAGAAGCACTGTAGTGGACAAACTGTTTTCCAAGATAGTTTTGACTTCTTTTCAATCTCTTTGAAATAATCCCTTTAGGTTTCCTGGTGGGAATTTTGTTTTTGTTTAATACTTTTTCCTCTTGGAGTTTTGATGAAATGTCAAAATTCATGGAGCTTTTCCAGCTAGCTCAGATTTTGGCCTTCTGGAAAGACCAGAGAAGACATAAAAACAAAGTCCGAGGGCCTGTCTTGCCTTTTTGCAGGCTGGAGGCATAATTTCTAGCTAGAAGATTAAGGATGTAAAACTTTTTACAAGAGCTTAGCATTCAGAAGCTCCTGTTATTCTCACTATTTGTGGCACATTTTGAAAACTGGAGAAGCTGAGAACTGTTAAAAATTTATCCCTGAATTATTCTACCTATTTTAAAAGCCTGGACTTACTTTCTTGAATATTATACTAGCCTGCTGAGAGAGAGAGAAAAAAAAAAAAAATTAGAAAATATCTCCCCCCCGCCCCAATATATAACTCTCTGGAGTGCCAGCTCCTGCTGGCTCGTTGTCTTGATTAACTTACTTTCTGGGTTGGTATAACTGAAGTTTGCATATAAATTACATGTTTACTAATGTACATATTTCTTTTCCATTGTTTTGCATTGACAGAGACTTCACCCTCTGGGCATGCCGTGTTTCACTCTCTCGCGTATCGAGGAAAGCTCTAAAGTCTTTCCCATATTTATTCTCCATTTTAAAATGAAAATGTTACACACCGAAGTTGAGCAGCGCAGCGTTCTTTAATGCAATACGCAGTTTGCGCTCAGATCACTTGCTCCTGTGTATAATTTATACATGAATCATGAATTATGTTTGGATTCTCAGGAAGCAAAAATAAATTGGGTAGAGCCACATCCAATTATGTAATGAATTCCTCACGGTAAAATTTACGGCAGGGATGTTGCACTTTTATCAGTGGAGCACTGATAAAAGATTTCCAAAAGATTTGTTGCAGTATCTCCCGATAAAAATAAACCTCTGTCCATTTTAAGCATAGAAGAGCCATTTTGATTCAAACAATAAAATATTTAAACGTGCATAGGATTGTTTTTCATTGTAGCTTAAGTACCGGTGCGTAGATCAAGGAGGAGAAGAAATACTTGATACAGTCTCACTGAACAAAAGCTCTTTCCCAACATGTTGTAAAGAACCTGCAATATAACTCTTTTCTATGGCTCTAAAAACACTTTCTAGGCTGCATCTAACAGATAATATTTTGAGGAGCTATTTCCTGACCCTGGATTTGACTTCACTGCTGAACCCTGCCTTACCGGCAAAATGTGGCTCGTGAGCTTTTATAAGGTGAGCAAACAACCAGTGGAACTGTGGGAAGCATTGGTAATTTCACCTGTGTTTGTGGCATTGATTTCTTTTAATAGCTTTTTGTTTGTGTTTCCTCCCACATATTTCTCACTGTGACTTGACCTGTTCTTTTATTTGTTTTTTTGGTTCATACTCAAGTAGCTTGGGCTTGGGCTGTGTCATGCAGGTGTTTTTCTGAGCAGGACATCCCTGCTCTTTCCAGTTGGATGTCCTTCTTCAAAACCCATAACCTAAAATCATAGAATAAAAGTATCATAGAACTGTCTACGTCAGAACAGACCTTTAAGATCATGGAGTCCAACCATCAACTTAACACTGCCAATACTATCAGTAAACCACGTCCCTCAGCACCACATCTACATGTTTTTGAAATACCTCCAGGGATGGTGATTCAACCACTTCCCTGTGCAGCCTGTTCCAATGCTTGATAACCCTTTCAGTGAAGAAATTTTTCCTAATCTCTGTCCTAAACCTCCACTGGCACAAATTGAGGCCATTTCCTCTGTCCTATCACTTGGTACTTGGGAGAACAGAACGACCTCCACCTCTCTACAGCCTCCTTTCAGGTAGTTGTAGAGAGCGATAAGGTCTCCCCTCAGCCTCCTTTTCTCCAGGGTAAGCAACCCCAGTTCCTTCAGCCTCATAAGATTTGTGCTCTAGACCCTTCACCAGCTTTGCTGCCCTTCTCTGGACCCAATCCAGCACCTCAATGTCTATCTTGTAGTGAGGGGCCCAAAACTGGACATAGTACTCAAGGAGCGGCCTCGCTAGTGCTGAGTACAGAGGTACAATCACTTCCCTAGTCCTGCTGGCCACTCTGTTTCTGATACAAGCCAGGATGCTTCTGGCCTTCTTGGCCACCTGGGCACAGTGCAGGTCAATCGCCATTTCCCCTTGCATTATGGGGGCTTCATTCTGCTCCCCACCCCTATCTACTAGCTCAGGGGTCTGGGCACTCAGGGAACAATCGATTCTACTACTAAAGACTGAGGCAAAGACGGCATTAAGTACCTCAGCCTTTTCCACATCCTTTGTCACTGTGTTTCTGCCCCCATCTAATAAAGGATGGAGATTAGGTTGATGGTTGGACTAGATGATCAGAAAGGTCCCTTTCAACCTAGGCAATTCTGTGATTCTATGATTACCGTTAGTCCTCCTTTTATTGTTAATGTATTTATAGAAGCTTTTTTATTGTCCTTAACATCAGAAGCCAGATTAGGTTCTAGTTAGGCATAGGGCCTTCTAATTTTCGCCCTATATAGCCTCATGACATCTTTATAGTCCTCATGAGTGCCCTACCCATTCTTCAAAAGACCATAAACTCTCCTTTTTACCCTGAGTTGCGACCTTAGCTCTCTGTTCAGCCATGCCAGTCTTTTTCCCCAACGGCTCATTCAAGACTTCTTCTTGATAAACATCCAGCCTTCCTGGACTCCTTTACTCTTCAGGACTGGCTCCCAAGGAACTCTGTTGACCAGGCTTCTGAAAAGACTAAAGTCCACCCTCCAGAAGTCCATGGTGGCAATTCTGCTGACCCCACTCCTTGCTTCTCTGAGAATCAAAAACACTATCATTTCATGATCGCTGTGCCCAAGACAGCCTCCACAAGTCACATCCCCCACAGATCCTTCTCTCTTTACAAACAACAGGTCCAGCAGCGCTCCTTCCCTAGTTGGCTCCCTCACCAGATGTGTCAGGAAGTTATCCCCAGCACACTCTAGGAACCTCCTAGACTGTTCCCTCTCAGTTGTACTGTATTTCCAGCTGGTGTCTGGTAGGTTGAAGTCCCACATGAGGGCAAGGGCTAGTGATCATGAAACTTCTCCCAGCTGCTTGTAGAATATTTCATCTGCCAAAGCTGCATATCGGTTGGGGAACAGGTAGATACATCTTCTGTTGCTGCAGCTCACATTAGAAAAATTTCATGACAGTGACCAATGACTTGTACCATACAGGCATCAATGGCTGTTAAGGGAACACTTTCCTTTCTTTGTTTTGAATTTCCTGCCTCAGCAAATCTCCATGCAACTTTGCACCAAAAAACCATGTGTCTGCGCGGCAGGGAGGCAGCTTCGGCAGGGGACACAGAATAGCGGCATCCCAAGAGCTTTGCTTAAGCCATGTGCTATCTTCAAAGCTTAGGTTTTATAAAACCAGAAGTCCGGAGATAGGCATTTGAATAAGGAAGATGTTTTATTTTCCTACATGAGTAGAATATCTTAGCAGCTCCCGGGGCTTAATATAATTTCATTGATTAATTTATCTTTTAGATTGACTACAGGAAATGTTGAAGCACATCTATGCAAGAGAAGAGCCTGGCACTTGCACTTCTAATTCCTGACAGTTTTCAGTTTCTTGTGGTGGTTTTAGTTTTGCCAAATGCTTTAAGGGTAAAATCTTGTCCCGCTCTCAAGCTGATGATGGGAGGTTTGCCGCATCTTCCAACAGGCTGAGGATTTCCCTGAATAGGATTAATAGGATTAATGTGCCCTGTTAGAGTTCAAGTTCAGAGTGACAAGGAAAATGCCCTGACTTTACACAAAAGCACCCTCAAGCTCTCGTGCCAAGAGCTCCTGCTTGGCCTGATGTCACCTCTCCTGAAAACACCCACGTGGCCCCCTGAAGGAGGGTGCTGGCTCGTGGCAGTGAGCCATTCTTGCTGCCCTGGTCCACATGGCCATATGGAAAGGTGCAGCAGACGTGGTTAGGGCGACCTCAGAGGTTTCCAACCAGAGAGCATGGCCTAAACAGTCATTTAGGTGACTACAATCTGTGGTTTGCATCAAGGGCTTTATAACAGGAACATTATCAAACTAAAAGGCATGTCTCCTGATGGGCTTTTCCAAAACTCAGACTGAATTATTCGGTTCCCCTGCGTTTCCTTTGGTGATGACACAATTCCAATTTTATCCCATCTGATCAAAGAGATCTTTGACAGGACTGTTCTTCGATACATATCTGGTCCTAATCATACTGAATTTTGTACCAAGTGATTTCCAGCTGGGCAGGTCAGAGTGGAGCTGGTGGGAGCTGGATGCTCATGCTCACAGCTCTGCTCAAACGATGGGCTTGGCTGGAGGAATCCTGAGTGAATGCTTTTTTGGACATCAAAAGCCAAAACAAAGTCAAGCTGAGCTATATAGTTCCTGTGAGCTTACAGCTTTCCCCATAGTCTTAGCTAAGAAAAACTTGATTTTTTTTTTTTCCAAGTGCAAATTCAAGCTGAGACAATAATTAGCATCTTGTTTGTTTGTTTGTCACCTTGAAGGAAGAAAGGTCAAATATAGTCAGCCTGAGAACTACTTTGCCTTTCCCCCTTGAAGCATTTAATTAGATTTCTCATGCAACGTGAAAAAGAGATACTACTTTGAATATGGCAGCCAGAGCTTGCTGGAACGGTTTATCCATTTAAGGCTTTTTTTTTTTTCTTTTGTTTCTTGCTGGCTTCATAGCCCAATTTGTAATTTTTCTGAAAAAGTGACAAGTTTAAACACTTAACCCTTCTTGCAGAGACTAGGCAGTGTTTTTTTCTTTTTTAGAAGGGAAGGCTATAAATCGGCACAATGTACAAGTAAAACACTGCTTTATAAGACAGTAAGAGGCACTTTAGAAAATGCCCAGAATGAAAGTCATATCGTACGCATTTTTTTTTTTTCTCCAGGAATACATACATAAATGCTGTATGCATTTATGCGTCTTTGAAAACGGACTAATGATTTCTTGCGGTTTTTTGCCTGTCTCTCCTGATTTGTTGTGTTGTTTTGTTTTTTTCCTTTTTTCCCTCCCAGAGGACAGGCTTTCTAGATAACTGGAACTGTACATGTTAGGCTGTGAGCTCGGTTCAGTGATTTTTCATGATGGGAAGCAACTGCGAGGAGAAGAGAGGCAGTATGCATTGGTGGATTACAGACCAGGCTTGCTGCGTGTCACAACAGCTGAAAACCCCTGAACATATTTTTTTTTTTTTTTTTTTTTTTTTCCCTTCAGTCATGTCCTGGTTCATTGGAGTTACAGCTGGGAGGGTGCTTCCCCTTATTCTCTCTCCTGCAGTGCAGTGGTCCCTCTGCCTGCGTGGGGGCGGCCACCGATTTTCTTTAAAATCCCGATACAGCTCCTGTCTGCGCCCAATGGACTGAGCTACCCTGTGGGTATCCTTCACCTACGGGTATATACCCATGCACAGTTTCAGGTGTGCATTCAAGTGCACATTTAAACCAAAAAAAAAAAAAGGCCAAAAGAGCAGAGTAGATTTGCAGTATTACCTGTGTCAGGGTATTAAAACTGGAATTTTTCTGAAATTTCTTTCCCCTGTGCGTTGTCCCATCCGTTTTATCTCCCAGACTGGAGTTTGTAACCACTTCTAATCCAGGTCTTTTTGCTGTCATAACTTTTACTAGTAATGCAAAACCGCAGAGAGGATTAGCCAACCTGAACATTTCAAATTTTAAACTTCAGTAAGTCTTGAGTTATAAGTAGGGAGAAAAAGCCTTTCTCAGTCATTTTCAAATCAACTTACTATCTGCCTCACCATACCTTTCTGTCCCCCTCCTGCAGTAAAACTGGTTTGGGTTTGTTGGTTTTTTTTTTTGTTTTTTTTTTTTTTTTTGGTGAATGTAGAATGAAAACCCTTGAAGGGAAAAATCTTGCTCATCCTTCCAGGGCATGGAGAGACAGCAAAGCCTAGAAAATGCCAGGACACAAGGAGGATTTTTCAGTGTCTCCTGCAGGGAGAAATGCTCTTGTGGACCTTCACCATAACCAGTATCTTGCAATCACTAATTGTTCCTTCTTTTAGTTTGGGCACCTATACCTGCTGGATGTAAAGAGGGAAGTGTTGAGGGTCTCAGGATTTAAATCATAGAAGCCACTCCCTGAAGGTGGATACCATTTTACAACGGTACCAAAAAGCCAGCAGATCTCCTCATTCATAGCAAAAGCTGCTTGACGGCGAGTTGCTAAAAAAAAGAGATCATTTTTACGAGAGTTTTGTTTCGATTTGTATACCGAAGTTACATCTGTGAGGATGCAGAGGCATGCAGAATCGATTGAGTCTTTCCCAAAACCTCCTTCATGAATGCAGCAGTACTTGGTGTCAGAAATTAAGACACATACCTTAGCAAATGCCCATGAGCTGGAGTCTGTAAAAATGAAGAGAGGAAGACAGATTTACTGTCACACCTGCAAGGAAAAAAAAAATAAAATTCTTAGATAGTGGGGAAGGTAATAATGGTTATACTGCAGGCAAAATAGTGCCATGGGGTGGTTTGTTTTTTTTTTCAGTGGTGGAAGTATATCAGTTTATTTCTGCATAACACATTTGTATTCACGCTGCTTAACCACACCATTAAAATAGCAATTCAAAAGTCAGTGTTATATTTGAATGTCAGATGATTGAGATTTCAGTTATTTGTTAGCAGAAGGGCTCCAACTGAGAACATTCTGGCCCAGAGTCTCTTAGGTAAGAATAGTCAGTAATGGGCAATTATGGACTGAATGGGGAGGGTTATGTGGTGTTTATTTTATTTGTTTATTCAGAATTATTCAATACTTTTTTTTTTAAAGGCCTTAATTGGTAATTGATTTCTATAAGCATTTTATGTTTGCTCCACTGATCAGTTGTGATCCTTTAAGAGGATGTATGTTGAAGTGCACTTTCTGGTTCTGGCGATGTTTGCCTGTGACTTTGCATTTAATTCCCTACATAGTTAAGTTTAAAGTCACTACAAATGTTTTTCCAAGGAAATTGGAAGAAGATACCATAAAGTATTTGGAGTCATTGAAATTAACTGCAAAAATCATGAAATGGTGTGGTAGAAGTGGTTGGCATGGAAGGTGACTCCAGCTGGTCGTGCCTGCATTTTGGTGATCTTCAGTAACTTCTCAGATTAATGAGGAGGAAAAGTCTATCTGGAGGGGGTAAAAAGTAACTAGAGGAATATCTGGGTAATGTGGACTCATTGACTTGGTTGTGGAATAAAGCATGCGTGTTTGTTACAGCAACCCTTCATCTGGCTTCGACGCAGGTCTTGTTTCTGCTACATCTTGTTCCAAGCGAGAGAATTAAGGAGTCCCACTTACTTGAGTAGGAGTAAGATATTTTAGTAAATAGCTCTCTACTTCATTAAAAGGAGTTCTGCATGTTCAAGAGTAATTTTATTTATTCTAGAGCAAAATGGGGTGCTGAGGAATTTCTTGGCGGTGTGTCAAAAAAAGAGAGGAAGGAGGGTGAGAAACAGTCGTATGCCATCCTTGGTTGTTAGTTCCAGTCAGCTCAAAATGTGCAGATCAATAGCACAAACAAAGAGCCAGATTCAGATGTGGCATATTGTTAGAGGTGCCGCTGTAATTCACTTATGATATATTAAAAAACAGAAACACCTCAAGCTGCATTAGGTGGTGTTGATTGCCAGTTCCCTCCTGCATAAACGCCATTAGGTGCCTAAAGTTACAAATTGCTTTAATAACTTTCACAACTGATTGGTAATCACCCTGCAGTTAATGAAATAGGGAAAACACCTCTCACTAAATGCATTGTCTTCATTTCCTCCTGCATAATTTCCAAGGTGTAGAGATCATTTTCAACAAATCCCACGCTAGAAAGGTCATCTGTTAAGTTTTACTCATATTCATGTTCCTGTTTCCCTTTCTTAGTTCAAAAATATGTATCTCTGAGCCCATTTTCCCATGCCCTGTTGTCCAGTGTGGCCTTGTGCATACGCTTCAGGCTTTGACGGCTGGTCACCTCCAAGGAGATCTTTGCAGCTGAGTTGAAGTGATGCTGAAGACAACTTTGCCAGAGCTCTTCTTGCTGTGTGTCCATCCAGGCGGATGGAGAATCACGCTGGAAACTCCCATAGCAGTGCGCTCACGGCCTTATAAAACCACGTGAGCTGGAGAATCGCAGTTCAGGATAGACTTGTTTGGATGGGGAGCTGTGGGTTTCCTTGTCCTCCCTAAGTGGTAAGAGTTACAGGTATTGGTCTCTGGAAAAGTCCCATAAAATTATATCTTCGTTTAAGGATAAAATTAGTGTCCACTAGCTAATGATGCCGGAATTAAATACATGGCACTGAACTGCGTGCAACACTTTGCCTCTTGCTGTTGCTAGATTTCAGAGGCAATAATGTCCCTTTACAAACATCTGAAGGGAATTTCAAAGGGTGGGGGAGGTTAGAGAAAAGTGCACAGCGGTGTTTTATAGTTGAGATTGCCTATATATTAGACAGCTCTGACAGAGCATGTAATTAATTTTTAAGTGTTTATACTAAAGAATAAATAACTAGTAATACATACGGCACATTATAAATGTTTCAGGTGCACTGTAGTTGGGCTAGATGTTAAGCAATGGCTTTGTTGTGGTTTTGAACAGAGTCAGCGTAGGTAAAACTGGCGATTTAGGGTCAGGTTTTCTCAAGTGCATTTAGCACACATTTAAGGGTGTAAGTAAGGTAGCCTGGTTTTGGAAAAGTCTCAACACCCAGGCTGTGTATCAGCAAAACTCAAGGGCATGGTGGTGGTTTCTTCCATCCTTGCTGTCCTCAAAAAAAAAAAAAAAAAAAAATCAGGTGATTTCTCCAGCGGTCTCTCTGCCGCCAGTTCATATCTAAACAGGTGCTGAGAGCTTTTGAAACTCTGGTCCTTAGCTTTTTATATGATCTATAATTTTATACGCAGTGCATCTGAGGAAGAATACATATGATTCATATACACATACAGGAACTAACACAGAGGGATAATTTTAATATAAATCCCAGTGCTGTCTGTCTGTTATGTTCTGAAATGTTGCATAGAATAATTCAAATATTTATAGATGGTAGTTCAGCTGGTGCTTTGCTTGCAGCATTTGCCTTTTTTCATGTCTCAGTTGAGCCGTTCTTCCTTCCTTCCTCTGCACTGAAAACATTGCCTGTGCCCAGCACTGTCCTGCTTCATCCTCTCAAGCTGTGAAAAACACATCTCGGGGTCTGGGGTCCCATTGTCTGCCCTGGTCAGTGAAGCCGTACCAAGGGCTGCATGTCTTTGCCGTGTGCTCCATTAGGAACGGAGGAGTTTGCTCTGCTTTCTATGGAGTGCGGCCTTTTGGGGCTCCTAAGGCAGAGGAGTTTGTTTAAGGGCTCCTTGTATACAGAAAGTAAGTTATGGCTATGTGAAGTGATGATTAGAAGGGTGTTAACATCTGCGTTTTCATGCCGACCACACACAGTGTCCTGGCCTGGCATTCCCACCCTGGGGGGTTGCTTCGAAGCAGCTTCTTTGCACTGTAAACAAATGCGCTTTTTTTCCTACCAGGGAAGCCCCAAGGTGCCCCAAGAAACTCTTAGGTTTGAAATATGCCTGGAAAGCAAGTCTGATATAATTACCATAGAGATTTGCGTCTGTCATCAGCACTGGGGGCGGTGGAGGGGATTTAATCTACGTGTCTAAAGTTGCCTGTTTAGGAAGTTGCGCATTTTGCGTGATTTTCTTTTTTGCTTGTGCTTTAATTCTTCACTGCCTGGCTGGGAGATAGAGAAGCAGTAAAGGTGTCAACATTGAAAAGCGTGTTATAATATTAAAATGCTATAGTGTCCATTGAACAGATGATGGCAAGAAGTTATTTTAATGGGTTTGTTCAGAATTGTGCTTTCAAAGACTCTTAAATTATTGCAGACTGTGCTGCTGGGATACGTATGGGAAACAGCCATTTTAATTAGGAAGATACGCTTGGAAATAAAAAGTCATTTTTTAAAACTAATTTCCTTTGTGAGTGTTTTACTGACCGCTTGAATTTATTTACCACAGAGACCTTGCGATAAAACAGGTATTTATGGGATAGTTTTTAATTAGAAATAATGGCTGGTAGAGTTAAGTGATTAATCATCTTATCCATATAGGCTGCAGTAGTCCTAGTGAAAGACAATTGTATTGACAGTTTAGAGAGTGATCTAACTGCATGTTTTGTCCTCAAACACCACCACCCCAACCACCACAATGACGTTTTGGCTTGGAAGAGGAGAAATCAGGCTTCTTGCTCTAGTGAACTTCACATGCTGATGACTAAAGAAATGCCCAGCAAAGCTCGGATTTTGGCCTTCTGGATGTCACCGACATTCATAAATAAGAGTAATTAAAAGAGTAATCCAGTGACGTGGCTTTATTTCTGCACGCAAATGGCACTTGGAGGGAGTCAACCGGTGATGACAGATTTATGGTGAGAGTATTCGTGACAGCGGGCTCGCTGCTGAAACGCTTGGGCAGATGCGAGTGAGTATCATTTCAGGAAGGATCAGAGATTTTTAATCAGCCTTTTCTTTCTTGGTTGAGAAGTACGGGGACAGAAATTACAAGAAACCCAACTTAACAGCTTTAATGGCCTCAACAGAAAGAGGGTACGAGTTTGGGGAGCGTAGCACAAGGAGATTTTTGCATGTAATGCCAGTTAGCTTTGTTAAGCTTTGTATTGAGTCATACATTTCCTTTAGCCTCTCTGCCCGAGGAGATTTTTACTCCATATTTCAAAATGCAGAATATAAGAAACAAGAGCCAGCGTGCAGTGCAGTATATACATTTTAGCATGTAAGAAACAAGAGCCAATGCATATCATTTTCCGGAAAGTAATGAAATGTCACGGCAAGTGCATGAAATAAATGCATTTTTATGTACTCATTTTAGAAATCAATGTAGTGATAAGATTCGGCTTTTTATTAAAGAGTCTTTCCAGAACTCTGCGTCCAAGTGTGAGCTGTCTGACTGTCGCTAATGGCTCTACCTGTTTTTTTACTCTGAAGGTATGCTAATTATCTTTACAAGAATCAAGGCACTTTCTTCCTTTTCAGTATCCATAGGAACCCATCGGGGATGAAAAACCCTGACATTTTGATTCCCAGCTTTTGTTTCCCTAATCAAAAATAAAAGGCATAATGGACAAGAAGAAGCAATTTCGTTCAGTCTTCTCATCGCGGCAAGTTTTATGATTAGCCTGAATCCCACTGCATTTTATTAAATTATGCCTCTGTTTGAGTTTGCAGCGTTGCTTCTTCAAGGAGAGCCCACTGCAGCCCAACTTGTAATAATCTGTGTTTTCTCATAAGCTCAGCGTTCACCAAGTGAGCTTGAAATTTCTCACTGGCCTGCTTAATTTCTGAGTTTGGTGCGGAAAACAAATCACCACCTGCCTGTGTGTCCCCCCCCCAACCCCTCTCCCCCTCCGCCCCGGCCCCATCCTGCAGATTTAAGCCCGTCCTTGCTAATGTAGGCAAAAGAGAGGCAGGACCGCATCGCACCCCTCACTGATTTTGTTAACAAAACAGGCTTTGCAAGCCGCTTAAATTCAATTTGCATTTGGAAAATAAGAACACGGTGCAGCACGGTCTGCTGGGAGATTTTTCATGCCGTGCAGGTATATTTTCCGGAGGCGGTAATCAAATATTCTGGTGCCATACACACACGGTTTCTAGTTTAGCTGTGGCCCTTTTCTTTGGGATGAAAGTGAATTACTGTTGTTGCTTGCCTATTGAAGAAGTCTATTCACAGGACAACTGAAATGGTAAGCTGCTCTGAAAGTGCTGTTTATTGACTTGAAAACCAGTTGAAAGGCAGTTTTGTCATCCTCTAAAACTTCATATGGTGGCTCATGTGTACGGCCAAAGCCCCTTTGTCTCTCCCCGAGGGAGACCCGCAGTAGTTGATGCTGAGCCTAAGCCTGCGTGCGAGAGCTGCACCATTGCTGATGGGCTGGGAAGAGATGTACCACGTAGTTCTCATTTCACTGCCTGCTCGTCGGGAAAGAGCTGCAAAATCCCTGGCGTCAGGGTGAATTTGCACAAAAACTGGTGGGATGATTTGGTAGATGTAAAAAAAAAAACAAAAAAAAAACAAAACAAAAAAAACAACAACAAAAAAAGTCTCTGGGTCCATCTAGGTACAACTTAATGCCTGTAATGTTGCTAAGATATTTATGTATTTGTTTTTGTCCTACCTAAGGAGGTTGTCTGTGCCTGCCTGTAATATTTTTTTACTGATTGTAGGCTGAGAACTTTGATTTACCCTTGTAGAAACCTTCCCAGGCTGAATTCTCTGGCACTTCTTTTCTATAAAGAGGTTTTATTTCTTTTAAATAAAATATCTTGAATAGTGCTTTCAACTAAGGGATCCCGCATTTCCAAATGTGCAAGTTTGCTCTTCTCTTCCCCCAGAGCACCCCCAAGTCAGCGTGGAGGTGATCACTGATTTGCGTGGGGGTGAAGGGCAGGTTTTTGTGGCTCCTGGCTGCTCACGTTCACGTGTAGGAGCGAGCGGCCTCACGAGCCACTTTCTTTTCAAAGGTCTTTAGAAAAAGCTGCGAGCCAAGACGTCATTTACTTGTTAAACAGAGATCCTATTTGATAGTTTACAGCCAGCATGTATGAAGTAAGTATGGCTTTCATTAAAGAGGAGACATGTATTTTATCTCAGCTGAGGAATGGGGAAACATGGGCCATAAAGCCAATATTGTAATAGAGTCTCCCTTTTTAATAGCAGGCGGTGTGCTGCACTTCTGAAAAGCCTGGAGTTCTGGGGGCTGAGCTGATCAGAGCTCAGCATGCTTTTTTTTTTCCATGCCTTATAACCCTTGTTAACTTTTCAACTTGTCAAGTACGTGGTGGTTTATGAAATTTTAAAGCTAACAGTGTGCTGTGCGGGGATCACAGTGATACGCTAGACTTTTGAGTGCATCCTGAGATGAATAAATCATGAATAAGTTGCAGAAAGTTGCAATTAAGGAACCCGAACCTGGATGCTTGAAATATTATACCTGGGTTCGTGTGTCTTTAAACGAGAATCAGGGCTGGAAGTGGTCCACACTTGAATTGGAGATCAGCAAAAGGGGGGGAAAAAAACATGTATCTGTGGAACATGTGTTTCTTCCAGGGCAGCAGACTGATAGTTACTGACCTTAAGTGGATTTATTGTTGATGATGGAGTGGATTCCCTTCAGCTCAAATGGGTACACGTGATCCCACTGGAGATGGAAATTTCCTGGTCCGTTTTCCTCCTGAAATGGCTTCCTTATAAATGAAGATAATCCTTCGTTTGATGCTTACTTAGTTGGTGACCTTCCTCTATTTTGCCAAGTCTCTGTAAAGCCGCTGCAGGTTATATTCATTTTTTGCTAGAATCCACTATGGCTTTAGTAGTTACATTGCGACTGTGGGTCAGGCAAGGGTTGCATTAACATTTCATCCCATCCCCAGCTCCCCAGTCGCGTTTGAGTTATTTCTGATTTTCCACAGACTTGAGATGAGCAGCCGAATCGTCTCATGCTTGCATTGCTTCTTATTTTAGCTTTCCCCTTGAAAAAATGTGGAAAAAAAAAAGATCCACCATTATGGCTCTGTGTTTCAAGAGGGTCTCCATGGGAGTCGGGCCTCGTCCGTCAGTAGGGACACCCAGTGATTCACATCTTTGACTTCATGTCCGTCAGTAATCTCCCTGACTTCAACAGGATTACCCAGGTGTTTAAAATAAGGCGGTGTTGTAAAGGTCTGCGGGATTACGAGCCCCGAAAGATCAGTTGTGTGACTAGTCATTGAGATTTTCTTTTAATTTCTCCTTTTATGAGTTTGAAAAGTCAATAAAAAATAACACAAAACACATGCGTGATTAAGGCAGGAGCTTAGCTGCAGCTATGTTGGGAAGTTTGCAGTTAGGGTTTCTGGAGGAACCCTCTCATGTTTTTTTTCTTCCTTAACGTGTTTGCACTATAAAAAAATGTGTATTATGTATCCACATATATGGACTGATAACACTCCATCTAAGGTAATTTTAAACTGAAAACAAACCTATTTGATCAATGTGGCAAGGTCAGGTGGACGCACCGCTTCGCCTTGGTTTCGTGTGGTTTTGTTTTTCTCTCCTCGGTCGTTTCTTGATACTGCTCTTATTGCTGCAGTTTCCAAATAGCTTCCAGCGGTGCACATCTGTATGTGCTCTTTCATCTGCTCCCCAGGGAAAGAAGGATGTGGAGTAGAGTGTTTTGGTTGGGAAGGTTTATATAATCGTGCACATGCCTATGCGAGTAATGTATACGTACGTGCTATACTAGAAAAGGGAAGTGCAAAATTACCCTTACACCCCGAGCTGGAGGTTTGTCCACCCAGAATAGCTGCCAAGAAACTTCTGCCTCCTCGGCAGGCAGAGCTGCCCTAACTGCAAAATGACAGAACCCCAGCACTCCGTGGGTGTCCTGGGTGATCTTTATGATTGTAAGGGGCACTGAGGACCTTTGCTGTAACGGCAGAGTACGTGAGCTCAACTGAAATATTTTTAATTTTCCGCAAGCTGAAAAAGGTTAAAAAATACCAGGTGACCTGTGTTAGTATAGAGTCCCAAGTTTATTCATCCTGCAGTCCTCTGGACCCTTCTTCCGGGTTGTCCTCTGGCTCTGATTGCCTTGTGATGCTATGAATGTCCTGCCACGGTTCCTCCCCTCCAAATGCTAACGGGGGTCCATTTGTAATAGTAAGTAAGGGAAATGTTAATACTAGGAAAAGGTAATTGGAAACAAAATAAAACCACTATGTATTTCATCTTAATTTCCAAAAAATTATTTTAGATTTTTTTTTTTCCCTGTGAAACGTTTTTAAAATTATGTCAATATAAGCCTGCACACAGAACTTCTTTATTTCTGTGAAAACAGTATTTGTCTTGGGGATGGAGGCTCACAACGCTGCAAGATAATACAGAATTTGCCTGTACCTAATTTCTGATTTAAAAAAGAAAAGCTGTCGAAACCAATTGTCAAGATTTGAGGATGCTGGTGACATGAGATATATGTATGCCTTAGACAGACGTCAGCTGGGAAGAAAGAAGAAGAAATATTTTGCTTTTATCAGTTCCCATCAACTTTGCAGCGAGGAGATGTGCGTGCAGTGGTGGCAAACTACTCGGTAGGGATGTAGGAATAGTTCTCTCCCACACGCAGCCCATACAGGAAAGGGAACAGGGGGTCTAGTTTCACATCTCTTCTTCCGTGGTGTTGTTTGTCTCATTTTACTTCAGTTAATAGCGTGCTTGAGCTGGTTTCACTGAGATGTAGCTTTAAGTGGAATAATTTGAGAGTGCCGTCGTTCTGCCCTTGTCTCCTCCTCCTCTCCCCAGCTTTTCAGTAATTTCATCCTGGTTCACATTCATTTGGCGTGCTAATTGTTAGAGTTAAGAAATAAGAGACTTGGCAAGATGCAGAAGAATTAAAGTGATTGCCCTTTTGTCTGCAGAAACAATGGAACCTAATAATTACTGCTGTTATATTTTTGTTGTTAAAACTTCTCTCTCCCACTCTTGGTTTCTGAGACCTCTGTTTTTCCTTTGACAAAAAGCAATCTGATTTGATGTACATACGCAGTACTTCAGGAGCCATCACTCACAGCCACAGCCTTCCCAGCCTCCTATATATTAACAAGCAGATGTGTCATCCTGCAGACTGCTCAATAATAGATCTTTTTAAGAACTGCTTTTCCTCTGTGGAGTTCAGGTACTCCAGAACTAGAATTTAAGCACTGCTTTCATTTTATATAGAGATATCAGGAGATACTCAGCCTAATGTAGAGTTGTATATTTGCATTTGCAGAACATTTTGTCTTCCTTTATTCTCTTTGCAGACACAAGGTTTGGAATGCCAAATAGCTCGTCAAGATATACAGTGTGCAAGGAGAAAATAATGTTAATGTCTATCTGTCTGGGTTTTGTTTTTTTAAAAATCTTCTTCTTACATTGCTTTCAAAGGAGCCTAAGGAGCTCAGAAGTACATGGAACATAGTGGGGTTTTTTTGCTTTTGTATCATTCTTATAAATTTGACACCAAATCTGATAGAGCCGTCCAGCATCTCATCCGTGCTGTTAAATGTACAGAGAAATTACAGCAGCCATCTAAGAAGACATAACTAAAAAAGCCTCAATGAGGTTATGTTTCTTAAAAATGTAAAAAAAAAACAACAACACATTTCTATTTGTTTGGCACACATCTGGACACTGGCTTATGCGTGCACACTCGTTGCTGAGTTACAAGTTTTTAAGTTCCCAAACTGAACACACTGATCACCAGCAGGCTCAGCTGGGGGACACGGGGTGAGCCTCAGTTTTCCTCTCACGTGGACGTTTGCTCCCTGAGGATGCAGGGATGCTGCCCTGGCTGAAGCAACACGTGGATCTCATGGGCTCACTCCAGCAAGCATCCCCCTGGTTTTCCTTTGCTGTCCTCCAAAACCCTTGTCAAGCAGTTTCTCCTGTCCACACGGGCCAGAACCTTGTGGATTTTGATGAAAACCAGAAACGTACCTGTTTTCTATTAATTTGGGCTCCTCCTTCCTCCTGCTGAAAATAAACAGGGCTCTGACTGGCAGGAGGTGACCCAGCTGGAAGAGGGCAAGGACATAAAAATGTGTTGCAGGGGAGGGAGAGGGCTGAGAGCGTCTGGGAATGCCAGCCAGCTCCCACCCCAAGCCCTTTCCCTGGATCCTCAGTGATTTTAAGGGAAATCAGGCTTTCTAGGACTTTTCCAAAATTGCTGTGTAGAGATGACGAGGGGCAAGTTGAAGAAGACGTAAGGCAGGGTAACGACTGCAAAGGTGCTGTAATACAAACAGCAGAGCATGTTATTGTTATTATCCAAATACTATTCAGTTCCTGTAACATCTGGGAGCCCCAGACGTGGACCAGGGCCAGATGTGCTAGGTGCTGTACGACTGCAGAGCAGAGGGGGCACCTGCCCCAGAGCCCCGCCACTGTAAGGTGGTGTTATAGACAGGGTGTTGGGCGGTGGTGGGACAGCAATCCACATCAGTTGTCAGCCTCAGCGCGCCAGAAAGCAAGATCTATTCAAAACCCACTATATAAATGCACTATAGCTGGAAGCAGCGTGGCATGTGTTGATTTTCGTGGCGGTTACAAGGCCAGGGATGTTTTCTTATACCCTCCTCAGCGCACATCTTTGTCTGTGGGACTTCAGAAACAGATGTGGGGGTCTATCTTCTGCGTTGCAGCAAGGGAGGGGTTTAGGGAAGGACCAGAGAGAGGTTTTCAGCAACGCGTGGCTCTTCTCTGCGTGTCAGTGTAACAGAAAGCATCTTTGGCTTTAGAATGTAGAAATTCAGGGAGAAAAGTTGCTGTTAGTGGCAGAGTAGAAGTAGATCTCAGTAGCAGGAGAGGTGATGTTCAAGTTGGAGATAAGCCATGAAAAAAACCACTTTCTGCTAAAAGCACATTGTTTATTCTGGACTTGTGAAGTACAGGTAACAGCGAAAGAAAAACATTGACGTGGGATGTGGTCAAAGCAACAAGGTGCGGAAAGGATCTTCATGGCAGCGTTTTGGAAGAAAACAAATGCGTCAACATGATTTTCTGCAAGGCCACAGGAGAGGGTGTTGCAGTAACCAAAACATGAGTCCTTGCAGAGGAAGGGCTCAAACTGTTTATGGAGCTCTGAGCTCCGTAAGAAAAAGCTGAGTGTCGTCTTGGGCACAGCAAGGAAAATCTGTGCATGTACAGCGTGGCCTTAGTATTCCAGGTGAACCCTGGGTAACTTTACTGTGTCCAGTTCTGGGCTCCCCGGTACAAGGACAGGGAACTGCTGGAGAGGGTGCAGCAAAGGGCTACCAAGATGATTAGGGGACTAGAACACCTCTCTCATGAAGAAAGGCTGCGGGACTTGGGTCTCTTCAGTCTGGAAAAGAGAAGACAGGGGGGACCTTATCAACACTTATAAATCCTTAAAGGGTGGGTGTCAGGCTCTTTGCAGTGGTGCCCAGCAACAGGACAAGAGGTAACAGGCACAAACTTGAGCATAGGAAGTTCCACCTAAACACGAGGAGGAACTTCTTTACTTTGAGGGTGGCAGAGCACTGGCACAGGCTGCCCAGAGAGGTGGTGGAGTCTCTGTCTCTGGAGACATTCCAAACCCGCCTGGACGCGTTCCTGTGCAACCTGCTCTGGGTGACCCTGCTCTGGCAGGGGGTTGGACTAGATGATCTCCGGACGTCCCTTCCAACCCTACCATTCTGTGATTCTGTGACTTGTTGGGACCACGCATAAAGCAGGGCCACAGCAAGGAGGCCAGCAGCGTCCCGGGGGAGTGGAAGGGGAAAGACAAAACTGGGGGGGAGAGGGAGTGAGTGGGGGACAAAACGCCCTCCAGGCTGCTTCTCGCACACAGGTTAATGTTTTTGTAATAAACCATTACTGGGAGGAGGGAAGGCTACATAGCTGGGTTCCCCAGCGCAGGAACAGCATCATTTTGAGCTGCAGGGAGTCTGGTTTTCTGAATTGTGTTATGGCACTCAAGCTGATTTTAACGTGAAATCTTGTGTGCAGCGTGTAGTAGTTCTTGTTTTGTTTAACTCGGTTGTTTTAATTTTTGAGTGAAACACTAGCTTTTAATTATTTTTTCTTTAATGCCTACTAATTAGTCACCCATCCACTTTCGAATGGTGTTTAACAGCTGAATTTTACCTGCCTTTCCCTAGGCAGCAGGCTGATTGGCACCTCTTCCTCTCTCCAGCTGCCAGTGTTCACAAATCATGAAAAAAATCAGTTTATCTATCTTTCTAACCTTCTTTCAAACATAATTGAAAGCAACCAGTGGGTTCAGAGGTACAGGGCGGGGAGGAAAGTCAAATAAGGAGGACCAAAAAAAGGGCAGTTCATTATTCTCTCTTCCTTGGGAGACGTGCAAAAAAAGGTTACACTGCAAAAACTGGGGGAGCTGGAGAAAAATTGCTTTTTGTTTTAAGAAACCTGAACTGTTGCTATGGGGTGAGCTGTTTTTTGGGTTTTTTTGTTTGGTGGTGTCCATCCCCCCCCCCCCCCATTTAATTTTGATGGGGTGGAAGTTCTGCCAAACCTTCAAGGTAATTAATTATATGGTCATGATATTTCTAATTTGATGCGTTTTAAAGCCAAAGGAGCGTTGCCTGCCTTCTGCAACCTGAAGGAAGCTGGCTTGCAGTTGCGAGGGAGGCGTGCGAAGCACCTGGCTTGGTGCAGAGCTTTGGTGTGGAAAGCCTTCTTAAAAATTCCTAATTTATTCTAAACATTGAGTCATTATGTAAATGTTTGTAATTCTGGGCTGCTCTGAGAAGCTTCATTAGGAGGAATACAAGAACGGGAATTAATTTTACTTATGTGTAACGAAGAGTGGACACGTCCTGAGGAAAGGCTGCAAAGTGAAGGAGGGAGGGAGGTGCTTGCTCCTCCTTTACCAGCTCTGTGCGTGAGATACCATTTCACGGGGATTCGCTTCCTTTTTGGTTTTATTTTACAGGGGTACGTGTGGATATATGGCACAAGATTACACTTTTATTGTCTGCAATGAATCCCTTGTAAGGGTAGGACAATGTGGAGGTGTGCAGCCAATGCTGCATTACAGGGAAGCATTAGGGGCCTCTATCTGCACCAGTAATGACCAATTAATGACCACTGAGATAAGCTAAGGAGAAGTCAGGGCTACTTAGAGCTTTAACTCATTATTTCCTGACCACCCACGGACAAAGAGGCCGTTATTTCTATAGTTTTATTTAATGAGTATTTCAGATGAGTATAGGACTCGCTTCATGCTCTGGGGGGGCTGCCTAAACATTTTGCTTCCAGCCAGAAGATACCTTCACATAACTGGAGGAAAATCCCAGATCTCTGTGGTGCCTGGAAGAAGTTTGTTCAGCGGCTGCACAGCTGGGATATTCGGGTAGAATTTCCGAGAGGACTTGGCACCAGCATTGATGTTGGTGCTCTTCAGCCCAATGGCAGTGAAATTTCAGGTGTGCTTCTGCTAATGCCAAATTTGCTGGGCAAAATGAGGCACAGATCATGCCATCTTCACTCTCACAGAGTAGAGTTCACCACTGAAAAGCCCTATAGGTTTTGCTGGGCCAACTCAGTAAGAAAAACAAAGAAATACAGAAGAAGGTGGCAGAAGAGGTGTACTCTCGTGTCTGTTGAACATCAGATTTTCAAACCAACAGTGAAATGGGAAATTCTCGTTTGTTTTAATTATTCAATCTGAGAACCGGGGACTTTGGCTGTTACCCTGGCTCCACTTGAAGCTGTAGGTACATTACCATTTAATGTCCCTAGGGCATACATTGCACTCCATACATTGCGGTTTTTGGGCTTCACGGGGCACCTGGTCTTGTCTCAGAGCTGGATGTTTAATGACTGGTACTAATAAATAAACAATAAAAAAAACCCCAACTAACATTGACCAATCAGGATGGCAGAGAAGGTTTGGAAGGAGAAAAGAAGGCAGGAAAATCTCAAAAGAGTGAAGACAACTGGTGATGCTATTGGCAATGAAGGGAGAAAGGTGGAGAAATCCAGCTTTGATTCACTAAACCCAGTTGCCTTGTTGAATAATAATAATTGCCTCAACCAGCAGTTGTGGATGGGACCTTCAGGAACAAGAGCACAATTTGAGAGAAACAGGTGGCACCTGAGAAAGCTCTTACAGCTGCTGGGACTGAACTGCTGACACTCCAGATACCTAACTTGTGCTAACCGGAATATTCCTCCACATGCTGCTCTTCTGCCTCCATCAGCAGTGGTGGTTGCTGCTACTGGGAGCCATGGGCATGCCCGGGCAGAATGTGTCCTTTGTTTTATAAAATGAAACTCCCATTTTTATTGGTTCCTCCTGTACAGCCACGTGCAATGTGACAGTGTGATCCCGCCGGGTTTTATAGTATGGGCTTCCTTTGTCTGTGTTGGGGGTGGTGGTTATTAATGAGTTCTTCTCTGTGGCTGCAAGGCAGAGTGGTAGGTAAGGTGAATGCTTTTTTGTATTGCCCAGGCATCAAATACGAATGCTTTGTAATAACAGAAAGGAACAGACAGGGGAGCCCTTGTAAATACATTTAGAAGAGGCTGTGGAGGTGATAGAGAAGCAGGTTTATATTTATGGCTTTGGGAGGGAGGGACAATGGCTGCTCCTGTTCCTGCATCTTGGGAACCTTGCTGGGTGTCCGTGCACCCCTCGAACCCACGCAGCACATGCAGGCCTCGGTCCCCTGAAAAGGAAAGGAAAGGAAGGGACAGGGACCACGAAGTCGTTTGCTTTTGGGTGCCACAGCTGCAGGGAGAAGGCAGGGAGGTTCCACTGGCCGGGCAGCCCATGTGTGCCAAATTTGAGCCCCCAGCCCTGCCTTGTTCCTCTGGAAGGAGGCATTATGGCTCCCAGCTGTGTATGGGGAGGAGGAATTTAGCTGTTCTCCTGGCAGGAGGCTGCCAGACTGGATGCCGGAGGGAGTCCTGCTTTGCAGCAGCATGTTGGGGTGTTCCTGTCTGGTGAAGGTGAGAGGGGTCTACTAGGGGTGGGGGGGGTCCTATGGGAGACAGTGGCTTAGTGATTGCTAATGCTAATCAGCAAAAAGAGAAATGTGCTTTTTCAGAATTGTTTTTGTGAGGTCTTTCAGGCTTTCTCCCCCAACAGAAATGGAGTTTTGGTCAGACGAACCTGGTGTGTTTGCAGTATGGCTGTGGGTCCAGGCGCATCAGATGCATCTCTTATGCGTGCCTGGCTGGTGTTTGGGGGGTCCTCTCTGCTCTTCTCTGCTCCTTGATGCTGTCACTGCCTCTCCTTTTGCCTAAAATGCAGATAATGCCTTCAATCACCTTACAAAGGCTTAATGTTCACCTTGGGTATGCAACCCAAGACTGAGCTTTGCCCAAATTTAAAATGCTCTTGAATGAGAATTAATAGCTCTTAAAATGAGTGTCCCTGGGTGTTGGTTGTAACGTTCCTTGGCCAGAGGTGGAAGAGAAATGGGAGATGAGGACTGTATTATTTGCTGCTTCATATTACTGCTCTGTGAGAGGGTTTATAGTGTTTGGTTACTCGGGGAAAAGCAGAGGCAGGACACAAATAGGCTGGGGATAGCTTCGCGTCTCCGAAGCCCTGCCTTCATTATTATGCAGCGCAAGTGGTTGTTGGCACAAGGACAAATTCCACTGTAAATTATGCGCGATTTACATGAGAAGCTCGTTAATTCTCTAACACCGGATTTAGATGGTTTCATTTGTAAAGGGTGTCATTTTAAACACGGCTCAAACATATTTCCCTCTGTCTGCTGACTCAGAGTGTGTGCTGAAAGATGATAAACAGTAAAGTGTGTGTGTGTGTTTATAAATACATGTACACAGACACACACACCACACACATCAAAAAATGGTGTCGATTAGAAGGTACACTCTGTGTTTAGCAATGGTGCCTGCAATACGCAAATTGACTGCCTATTTAATAATTTTACCTGCCTCAACGTTTGCTCGTCATAGAGCTGGCAGGTGTTCTGTGTTGCGCTTATTGATGCAGAGGTAGCACCTTTTCATTTTGATTTTTAGTGTTGAACCTGGCTCCTCACGTGCATTATCTGCTGCTACGGCCCTTGTTTTAAGGGCTTCCCCTTCCTGGGCGAGCCTTTGTGCTGGCCTCAGGAGCGGCAAAACTCGTCCTGAATGAGCGGTAGTGTTCTGCTGGGTTAGGGAATAAGCAGGGTGTCGTCTTTTCTTTTTCCTCATATATTCCTTGTTTTTCCCAACTCTGCCGTAACTCAGAAGTTTGGCTAAAAGAATAGTTGGGTGCAGGGGGGGGAACCAAACAACTCAGTGGAATTACTTTTTTACTGGGTTCTCTGTCTCTTGCTTCAGGATAGATATAGCCGATGGGCACACCAGAAGTAGCTGTTGTTGCAGCTCATATGTTGAGATAATGTAGTCCATACTTTCATTTAATGTTGCTTTTGCATTAAGCAGCATGACCCTTCTGCATTAGCTGAAAGAATTATATGCTTATTTTCAGCTTGTACTTATTGTTTTAATCCAGCATCTGGAGCTACGTGTTCCCTGATATAGGGCTGACGCCGAAATTTGGACGATGGTGTAAGTGTTTTATCATATATTCATGTGCCGTTTGGGTTTAAGTTGCAGCTTATAATTATTTTAAATGGGCAGTTGCTCTTTAGAAAATCTTAAGCTTGACGTAAACAATAAATGCGGGACAAGCTGCCAGACTCACCTTTGAAGTCTCTGGCCTAAGGAAACTGTTCCTTGACATCTCATTACTTTCCTTCTCTTATTAGAAACAAATGTGGACTTCCTACACGTAGATTAAATATGGCATGAATTAAGAAAGCTGAGGTAGATAGCAGCAAAAGAGGAGAAATTATGCTGCGCTCTGCTGTGGTTTTGTTTATCAGGACATAAGTCTGAATTTATTATTTTTTATGACTTGTAAGTTAGCACAAGCAAAGAAAAAGGAACAATATTTTTTTTTTTCCTGTGACTATCAATCTAGTGTCCAATACACATTTAAACAGTTTTGCCCCAGGGAAAAGAAAATGTGCCTGTCTTAAGTAACCTGAATATCCAGAGTGGTGGTTATTCCTCTGCACGTAGCAGGGCTTTCCTTGCTCTGAGTGACGTTTTTGCCATGGCCTGGAGAAAGTGGTTTTGACTCGCAAGGCATGGGGAAGTCGGACCTTCCCTGACCTTTTTTTTTTTTTTTTTTTTTTTTTTTTGGCCCTCGGGCTGAAGCCTTATGTCATGACCTCTCTGCACCACTTGCAAGGAGCGCATAAACATGTTTTCAAAAATAAGAATTCTGATGACGTGGGGTTGTTTTTTTTTGTTTTTTTTTTTCAGCAAAACTTCTTGCGTAGAAGGTCCTTATCTAATTTACTGGAGGAAAAACCCCAAGAAACATTGTGCTGTTGTCTTTTGTCTTCAACAACTTTCTTCTCACCGAGCATCTGAGCAATGTTTTGTCTAATTAACAAGAATTGCAAAGGTAGTGACTATGCCTTTTTTCCACCCTCGCTCTATCTTTCTTGAACTTGAGATGTGTTTGGAAGGAGGAACAATGGGATGCACATGGTTATGGATTGCAAACAGACGGAAATACTGCACCTAACCTCAGCGTTTGGCAGGAGGGAGCACTCTTTAGGTGCATACCCTACATATGAGCTACTGACTGTAAACCCTGTGTTGGCTTGATTGTTTTTCTGTAGCACACCTTCGTTTGGAGACCCAGTGCTCCTGCAGATGTAGTATGAATCCTTATGTTGTTGTTGGTTTAGCTTGGCTAAACTTTAGGTCTCGAAGAGCTTTTTGAAATTATTTCGTGTTGGTTTTTGTTTTTTTTTCTGGGGGAATATGCACAGGTCAGTTTTGAGCTGTCCCAAAATGTTGTACCTTCAGAGGGCACTTGTGATTTCAGCCAGCTGCTCCCTTATCAACTGAGGAGGAGGTCTGCGTCTGGTGCAAATATGTGCAAATATCATGGAAAAAAAAAATTACAGGAGCAGTGCCAGATGATACCACGTGAAAGGCTGATCCCAGCTGTTAATGGCACTGTTCAAACGTCATGTTCTAACACAGTGTTACTTTCCAGCATAGACAAGCCCTCCATGAGATCTCCTTTTCCTTTCCCCAAACCCGTCATGCGATATACTGTCTTTAGTAGAATGTTATAATTCTTTCTGAATATTTATGATAGTTGTATCCATAGTTCAAAATGCAAGCAGAGTAGCTGGTATTTATTTCTTTGTGAGGGTGAAGGTGAGAGGCCCTTTGGTTATATACACTGTTTCCATCGCGAAAAACATACAGCCCTAGGTAGACATGGTGGACAAAAGCTGGGTGGAGAGAGCCTTTTTTGACAGGGACTCTACCGAGGCAGAAAAGAAAAACAAAGATCCCTGGTTTTGTAGGCTTAGAAATCTAGAAAGTAATCCCATTTGGAGAAACATAGTGGAATACAGAAGTGAAAATTCCTCTTATTTCTTTAAGGGAAAGCTCCAAGAGCATTTTTAGCTTATGTTCCAGGTACATAAGAGGCCAGGCCAACTATTTGCCAAAAATAAAATAAAACACTCTGCCAGCAAACTGCTCTCTATGTCTCTGTGTGTGTGTGTATTCATACATACATACGTATTAAAATACGAAAAGTCTTATCCCATCTTTGCAAACTTTTCCATATGGGGATGCTTGGGTTTGGTTTCTGCATGGTGCTGTACATTAGCAGCATGTTATGTAGGTCATTTTGCTCCCAACCAAGGCACTGAAGCAAATCAGCAGCTAATGTTATGCAAAGTGGAATGAGGCGAGTGTGTCACCTGCAATATGACAAGGTATTAACTTCTTAAGTCAGAGAAATGAGCTGGACAGGCTGGAGTTTTAATCTGACTCTTGACTGTTGTGCCAAATAGATTTCAGCTAAGTGAGGCGAATGTTTATAATTAATTTCGGAGTGGCTTAATTTTTATACATTAAGCAAATTGGCATCTTGTTTTAGGCTCTGAAAGAGGGAGGCGACTCGGCATGAGTCTGTGTGCGATTATTTCAAAAGAGTCTGGCTTAGGGACTCTGAAGTTGTGCTTGAGGTTGAGCTGGTTCTCAGCGTCCTCGCTCTCTGGCGTTATCTCCCTCAAACAGCAGCTTCACGGAGAGGCGAAGTCTGAAACCCTGAGATGCACAGCCGAAATTCAAAGGTTGTGAGCCTGCCTCTTTCCTCTTTGTGGTCGTTTGCTGCTGGCGTAACTCTAATGACAGCAGTCATTTAATGAGTGACACCGCTGTAATAAAGACCTGGATACTAGTGGCGTTTGCAATACTGTTTCTCGTCCAGTCTTTGGTTGCTGCTAAAACCTTGCTGTTGGACTCTGCCCACGGTTGGACAAACATTATGTGGCCAACAGCAGTCTTTGTCTTTGGCGCTCGGGGTCCCAATTTATTCTTCTGTCCAAGCAGTAGCCAAACCCAGGGCCACTCAGTTTGCAAGGTCAGACAAAATCTGGTTTAAAGCCGCAGGCAGGAGCTCTTAACGAGCGGTGATGTTAATACACAAAGTGAATGATCAGTTGTTTTAAGCAAATGAAGAATAACTCTTAAAAGGCATGTGGAGACTTAACGCAGCACGTGACAGGCATTGTTGGCCCTTTAGCGATGCTGCGTGCAGTTCTCTGTAGCTTACAGTGTTCCTTGCCTCATCTTCAGTGAACAGTAGCTGTGTTGTACCACTTCTCGCTGGACTCTCTCCTGCGGTTCATGTCTTCTGGTCTGGCCACTCAGAGCAGGTTCATGTTTTATTTCTGAGTTAATGGTTATCTTTCAGATTATTTCTCTGAGGGACTTTCCCAGTAAATTATAAGTAACTTGTGTTTGTCTTTAAAATCTGGTCCCATTGAAGTGGAGAGAGGGCTGAAAATGATTATGGAGGAAAGACGCTAGCTCTTAAAACCCTACAAATGGTGTTTCATTCCCACCCCCCCCTTTTAATTCTTTAAGGATCCCTAAATAGGAACTTTTAAAATCAAAGCAGTAAGGAGCAAAAGCTTGGTGCAGAGTTATGAGCCAGATGTTGGTTGCGGTAACTCAGGTGCACTGTTCCCTAACACCCACTCAGCTTTCCTCGTGGCAGCTCCCCAAAGAGGACCCAGGGGCTGGATGCAAGCTGAGATCAATCCCCAGCCTCTGGCATCTGTTTGCTGAGGGCCGGAGCCGTGCATTGAATTGAAGTTGTGTGAACTGAGAAACGGAGACAACGTGATGTTGGGAGCAAGCCTGGATCTTGGGAACATATTGCTCAAGCAACCAAAAGTGAGGCTGCTATCCTTGTGCCAAACCAAAGTCAAAAGCCATGTGGGTTTTGGAATTTATTTTTTTTTTAAAAAAAACAAAACAGTGTTAAAGAGTAAGCTGTATTTGATGATTGATAACTTGTTGCTCTTGCCCTGCTATTTGTACTCTCAGCTTTGACTTGTGCTGTACCCCGAGGTCTCACATTATAGGGAGCTGTGTGTGCACAGCAGAGAGCCGAAAACTTGACCAAAATATTGATGTCTTGGAGTGCAGGATTGAGGAGTATTTCTGGAACAAGTAGTGCTGCCATGCTTTGTTGGCTCAGGGTGAAAAAAGACGGAGGAGGGATTTTTCTCGTAACAGTTTCTCCTCTGGCTTTTCCAAAGTTTTGCTTGGGACTCTGGCTGGGATAGCTTTGGATGTTGCATTAAGCATTTTAGTTGGGAACTGCACGTAGGTCCTGTTCCATGTCTGTATCTTCGTACGGAGAAAAATTAAGAAACAAAGGAAAAATTGTATTGAACTTTCTTGATTTCTGACTTGAGATGTGGTAGAGCATGGAAGGAGATGCTTTCTGTGTAAAGCAACGGAGGAGAAAGCTGGATGTGGAAGAAAGCCATACTTTTATACTCCCAAGACATAAGACCTTAACTTCCTTTCTTTGCAAAGAAAGAGAGAGGATGGTGGGGGGCAGGCTTAATTCTGGGACATCTGGTCCCAGTGAAGCTCTTGCTGATGATTAGGTCCGTCTTGAAATTGGTCTTTTCAGCAAACACATAATTACTGGGGTTTCATACCTACTTCGAATGGTTAACATATGAGGTCCTTACACATTGTTTTTCTTGCAGCTCATTTTTCCCTATAATGTGACTGTGCAGGATTTAGACACTCAGTTTGTGTTGATGGTGTCTCACCTGATAGTTTTTGGTATAGAAAGGTTAAAGCTGCTTGTGGGCTTGTGAAGACAGAATTATGCTTGAGCTCAGCATTAGTCGTGCTAAGCTGTTTGCAGACTAATTTGGCGCTAAATCTTGACTTCTTTGGTTAACTAGATGCCATCAATTTAGGCAGCTGTATTTGTGCACCTTGCAATCAGGCTGATGAACCAGTCAAAAGACGATGACATCTCAGGGCTTTTCTCCTCAGGTATCTTTTTTTCTTCTCTACACGTGGGCTGGAGGACTGGAAAATATAGCCAAGTGAGCAGAAAATGCAGATTGGCTTCATACTGTTACTGGAGCAAGTATCTTTCTATCGGGGGAAATCTGAAAAATTTAGAATATGCTGTTTGCATTATAAATTCTGCATCTCCTCGCAGGAGGTGAAATAGTGCTCTCCTAGCGTGCCTGGCGAAGGTGATTGTGAAGAGCTGCCTTACACTTGGATTTCTTTTGATACTGGGACTGGATTAAAAAGTTAATAAATGTTACCAGACTTGCACTCTTCTTTTATGTTCGGAAGACGATCAGGCACTGCAGAGGACGGTGTCAAAACTAAATGAAGTTTTATCCATCTCTTGAGCTCAGGCGCTCTTCAGGGAGAGGGTTGTTCATCTTTGTATGGAGGTGGGATCATTTGCTTTCTCATCTGCAGCTGGCTAGGTCACAGTTTTAATGGGAATTGCTAGATTTTATTTTTTTTTTCACAGTTACATTATTTTTGTCGTGAACATGGTTCTTGGTCTGAATTTGGAGCTGAAAACCACTGTCAGGGCAAAGAGTGAACAAACATTCAGGGCATATCATGGTTGATGATCTGATGAAAGAAGTGGGCAGGCATATATACGAGCCCCTATCTCTCAGCTATTTGCATGAACCTAATAAAAAGTTGCTTTGATTTTTTTTTTTTTTTTTCTTTTACCTTTGCTGCTTGTTACTCTAAGGAGCAATATCAAGTACCACAAAACTTCACCTATCAAAAACTGCTACTACTGCTAAAAGTTAAGCCATGGACCTCAGTTGTGAATTTGCTGCATAATTTTTTTGTGAGTTTTTCTTTTTTATTCCTCTCCGTAGCTCAGCCTTATACCCATATGATTATGATATCCATAGGCAGTTATGAGTATCCGGAAGAACAGCGTGTTACTTCTGGTTATTTTTTTTTGATAAAGATCAGTTAAAAATATGTCTACAGCAAGTAAAACAGTCTGCTTTATGACCATCCTGGGATATTCCCCACTCCCCCCGCCCTCCCTTAGTTTTTCTGCAGTGAGATAAGATGGAAGAAAATATCTTTCTAATTTTAAGAGTTAGTTATGACGAACGAGCGTTTATGTTGGCCCTGCACAAGCACAGATGCCACGTGGACCTCCGCGGGAAGTACTTCCGATTACTTTAACGTGGGTGATGCTCACTCAGGTTCAAAAGAGAGCTCCCCTGATTGATATTTTTAATGAGCAAGGGGAGAGCATTAGAACTGTCTGCCTATCTACCTACAAGCCCTCAGGGTAGAGAGCTAAATCACTGCGAAGCATTAGAAGTAGAAGTTATCTAACCAGGCATTTTCTCTGGTGTGTATGATATCCATGTATGTGCATACCACTTTTTTTTTTCCCTATTTCTCTATATTTTTTTACAAAGCAGCATGAATGACTGTGCTCCTGACAGCAGCCTTGAGTAACTCTTGTCTAGCCAACAGCCTGAAAACGATATAGCATGCCCAATTTCCTTGCTGGTTTGAGACACTGAAACAAATTCAGTCTCCTTTACTTTTTTTCTACCCTAAGGACGTGAAAGGGGAGCGTATGTGGAGGAATGAGTGTTTGTGTGCATGGGAATATGATTGTACGTGTCTATTTGTTGTGTGGGATGATAAATGTCCGGGATGACCTGGGACCTGGAAGGGATAGTTGTGACTATGCTACTTTATAATAAACAACAGTAGAAAATCTTTGGTAGCGTAACTTAATGAAATCGAGGAAAATATTGGATTCTGGGTGCTATTTCTAAGTCCTTTTCATCAGAATGGAAGTGGCATAATCAATATGTAGCTCTTTGGCTGTTAACTCTTCAGATTTATCTGAAATCACATTAAATGGAATAGATTTTATTCCTGGCTCAGGCAGAGAGGGTTATATTTAACTGAACTCTCTGGAAGTCAACTATTTGGGAGCTGCCAACTCTTCACAAAATGATGATGCCTGTAGCTGTAACCAAACAAATCATGATACTGTTTCTTTGTCATTACTGTCGCAGGCCCTGCTTTATAATGACCTAAACGCCAGAAGTTCTGGTGGTGTGCATCCTGTTTGCTTTTCCTAATTCTCCCATGGATTCTTTGCCCGTCTGGCCTTGGGCGAGGCTCATCATGCCTTTCCTGTCGTAGGGTATCTTTGCAAGAAACAGCCTCCCTACCAGTGATTTGAAAACCTCTGCTGCAGGCAAAATTGCAGGCCAGTGTTTTGGGAAGGCTGGGGTCTGGACTGAGTTTGCAGCTGCAGGGAGCATCTGTAACCAGGAGAGATGTCAGTGGGAACAGTTGCATTTACCACCACTGCAAATGGCACCCAATGGTTTAAGTTCAATACTCAAACCGAGTCAGTCTGTATCGGCAATGTACGGGTGAGAAGATTACAATAATTATTTCTATTAATTACTGAAAGAGCTATTAATAGATGCATTCGGAAGGCCTTAGAAGCCAACATTGCCTATTGCAAAACACTTTTTTAAAATTATTTTTGTTTCTTGCAAAAAAACCTACCCCACCACACAAACAAAATCCAGACGAAAAACCCTCTTGCGTTCTGGAGATGCTGTCATGAGTGAGGCCTCCTAGGTAGCATCTGTTCACACTTCCCACATATTGTGTAAATATATCTACCTCAAGTATTTAATCTTCCCAGAAGTCATGCTTTCCTCTCTTCTCCAAACAAGAAAGCTGGAATCCTCTCCCTCCTTACGAAGCCCACCTGTAGCTTGGCAGACTACCAGCTTAAGGTTGTTTGGGTTGGATTTGGATTTTTTTTTTTTGATAATGCTCCAATTTTAAATTTTGCGTAAAAGCTGTAAATGTTTCTGGAGTTATGAGTGATCTCATTTCCCTCTTTCCCCTATTCCCCAGGAACATTCCTAATAAGTTACTCAGTCGCTCTCCCTTCTGAACAGGGAGAATTTCAGCCATAAATAAAGCAACACTCAAAACAGTAAATACTGTTTGGACAGCTTGTGCTTGAGGGCTTCCCAAAGGGAAGAAGCTATTTTGTCATAGCAGCGTATCACGGGGCTGTCCGGTGTTGTGCTGGAAGCCGATGATGTCACTTCAGAGCGTGCTGTTCCATGCGCAGAGTGCCTCCAAGTTCCTGCAAGTTGGGTCGTGTTATTTTTTTCCCCAAGAACTCCTGAAAAATTGGCTTGTGGGGTAGCGAAGTAAATCGCGTTGATTAGAGGAGGGGAGGGGGAAAAAGGAAGGGGGACAATGAAAGCCACCAATTACTAATCGGTGCTAAGAAATTCCTCGTTAAG
The DNA here is from genome assembly GCF_963924245.1 of Chroicocephalus ridibundus. Taxonomy (NCBI): domain Eukaryota; kingdom Metazoa; phylum Chordata; class Aves; order Charadriiformes; family Laridae; genus Chroicocephalus; species Chroicocephalus ridibundus. Next base: position 22,305,500 of record NC_086288.1, read on the forward strand.
GCTGACACTGCAGCCTTATCTCAGGACTTGGTGGGGGGAAAAAAAATAAATGGCAGGAACATATGTCAATGACAGATTGCCAACCTTAGCATTTAATTCCTGGCATTTTGTGGGTTTATAGGATTTGCTGACAAAAAGATGAGGGGGGAAGGGTTGGATGGGATGTAACTTCCTGAGTGTTCTTCTTGAAGGGAAAAATCTTGACCCATCTTCTTTTATTTGAATATATTGGAAACAGCCTGAACAATTGTAGTTTTTCATTAAATTAAATACCTTTGAGTTATGACACTTTCTCTCCTTTAAAAGCAGTGTCCAAAGCATTGGAGAAGTATGCATAATTAAATGCTTTCCTTATTTTGAACTTCATTAGGAGGCAGTCTGTTTCTGTCTTCATTTGACACTTCTGAGCTATGTAGACTCGTGGTCTGTTAAATTGTGTGTGTTTACAAAGATGTGACTATCCCCAGCCTGCCTGTTCTGCAAAGGTGTATTAAGTGATGTTTTGAAAACTTCTGAGAAGCATGACAGTGAGGATATTAAAAATGAACCCCAGGTGTTTATTTAGACACTAACTAGCCACAGTATATAAAACCGCTGTATATTTCCTCACTTTGCCTTTTTATCTCTAAATCTCTATCTAGCCATTGAAATATCCTTGATCCGAAAGCCTTTAACCTGCTTTTGGCATGGGCCCTCAACAGGGAACCATTTTAAGCAATGCAATTAGAAATCCTGTTGAACTGTTGGGAATTTCATCTGGATAGCTCCGAATATTATACACTGAGTGGGCAACCTGGAGGAAGCTATTAAAACTTTTGCAGGAAAACCACAAAACAATTTGAATGAAAATTATTATTTCCTTTTTTCTTTTTTTTTTGTTTGTTTTGTTTTCCTCTTCAGAGCAATTCCTGGAGGAAGGAGGTGGGGATTAGAGGGCTGCTTTGTTTTTTGCCCTTTTTTTTTTTTTTTTCTTTGAAGGTATGACCTGTTTCTGTCTTGACCGAGGAAGTAGCTTGGGAAAAGGGAATCGCTGCTCCGATATGGGGTTTGACGTGTTTTTGGAAAAGGTTCCTCGCTATGTAAAAGGTCTTTTAATATTCACAGAGGTCCCGGGTCTATTTACGTGTGCGTCAATCTACTCCCATTTTTCTCATTGAGCAAGAGTACACGCTTTTGTGGGTTGGGTGCCAGAGTTTGCAAAGAGCTGGGTTGCAGTTTTTTCCCTTTTGCATCAGCGTCTAAGGAAAAGGCAAAGGCCTTTTCTCTTGGCTGCGTATCATCTCAGTATGTACTTTTGTGAGTTTGTGAGGTCCCCTGGCATTACAGGAGGAATATACAAACTTAATAGTTTTTCTTTTTTTTCCTCTGCTGATGCTGTAAGTTTTGCAGACTATAAACTCCATGCTGGTTATGGTGGGCTCCTCCGAACCTGTGCAAATCTGAGACTACAAAATGTGCCTGGGTCAGAGTTTGTTGATGCACCTTGTAAACTCCGCAGGCAACACTTCCAGTGGAAATTAAAATACTCCACGAGCCCTTTATTTCAGGTTTTATTGAGCCGACGAAGTGCTGTAGCAAAATGATATGTTTTATAATCTCCATGAGTTAGTTGTTCATTTCAGGGCTCATGAAATTTAAAAGCTAGGCAGGCCGGTTGGCAGTACTTGACTAGCCCGTGAGTCTGTCTTTGCAGGTCGAGAGACTTGAAAATCCCCAACAGTGTGTGGTTGTCCATTATAATCTTCATGGATCTGCCATGAAAGGGTTGGGGGAGTTTGCGAAATCCTCTGGTAAACCAGAAGATCATATAACCACACATGGCGTGCCATTTCTTTTGGTGTTCTGTTAGGGTCTTAACATGCTGAAATCCATCCTTTTCTACAAAGCCTGTGGTGAAGGCAAGTGATGTTTTTAATCCTGCTCAGAGGTCCGTGGGTTTATGTCCATGTGCGCCTACCATCTTCTCTGCTTCATTTCACTTGGTTTCCCCAGCAAACATTTTTTTATTATATGTGTCTTTTTTTCCTGTGGATTGGGTGACTTAAGTCTGGTCTTTGGCAAAATGCATCTCTGAGTAGGTAGAAACCCCAAACGAATGGGGTGAAGGTGCCTGTCTCTTCTCTGTAAAACGTGTTTGAACATCACATATGTAAGCATGGACCATGGCGCTGGCGCGTCCAGCCTCGTGGTGTAGATGTGAGTGGAGGAGAGAGAAAAGTGTGCCTTAGTGTGGTCTACTGGACTTGAAGAAAGGCAGTAAAGAAATATTTGCTTGCTTAGCCCTGTGGCAAACCCATGATAAGAAATTGAGAGGTCTGTCCTTTTCGGAACATGTAGGTAGGGGAGTTTGGGGGGTGATTATATGCCTAAATGGCATAAATATAACAAAGTAAACTATCTTGTGGTGCTTTCCTGAACAGTGTTTGTATTTAAGTCTGTAAGTGCTAAAGAACAGGCCTGAAATCCCTTGCTTTCCTTGTTTGGGGCAATGGCAAGGTAGAGTTGCTGCACACAGGGGCTCTACTCTGTAGGTGGGTGCTACCTGGCCCTCCAGGGCAGAGAGATTTAAGCATTTCCAAACTTGATTCTGTTCTGGTATATAATGGTTGCTGTGTTCTTCCCAGAGAAACATCTGCGTGGCTGAAATCTTTGCCTGAGGCCTTCATTAGGATTAGCCAGCAAACGCTCCAGTTTGATCATCGAGGACCAAGTCCAGACTTTTGCAGTGGGATTCTTTCCCTAAGAGACTTGATGGCTTCTCTGGCTTGTGTGCGTGCACAGGCACATATGTACACACATACCTTCTAAATTGTGAATTGTTGTAAATTGTTACCAGCTTTTGAACTTAAGGAGAGGACGGAAGGGCCAAGAAAACCAAAACAGGAGAGGAAAAAGCCCACCCTACCTTTCAAGTATCTCAGGATCTCTTAACAAAACCTGCATGCTTGCAGGGCTCATTTGGCATTAGTGAAGCAGTGACAAATATTTTTGCAGCTGGATTAGTGCTAATGAAATCCATTAGTTTTGGAAGGACCTGTGTGCGGAACTACAAGTTACTTAATTTCAGTCCCTGGATTGCTGGAGAGACCGTGTGGAGGGCTATGGCTAAATGGTTGTCCAGTCCTAATGCTCGGGGCTGGGCATCCACTGTAGGTGACGACTGAAGATAATAGCACGTCTAGACCTCTGGTCTAGCCTAGGGTGGCTGTTTGAATGAAGAGATAATAGATGTTTGAAAGTAGCTTTTTGTTTCCCTTGATGCTATTGTGGCTGGAGCGTGTGGCGTTCTCAGTTAAATGAAGGGATGCGAACATGCCCGAGAGTGTGAGAGAAGTCCAGGAGAGCAACTAATTTTTATTTTCCAGCGTTGAGAACTGACAGATAAACCCTGACGATCCTGCTTTAATCACGAAGGGTTTCACAGCAGCAGAACTGGTCTGTTAGAGGTCCTGGGAAGCAGGACTGGGCAGCTTGCAGTGATCCGTGTCATGGCTTGGTGCCCTTGAAGCCCAATGCACGCAGGTGTGTATGGTGGGGCTGGTGATGGGATAGGGAAGTGAACAGTGTTCAGGAGGAATTATGTCCTTCAGCTGCTTAGCGTGCAAATGATAATTCAGCCTCAATGTAAGTGTCCATGCTTACACCTAAAAATTAATTTCTTGGTGAAAACAGCAAGCCAGGTCAGGTACTTCTTCAGAATTTGATCCTGTTGTATCTCTGGAACGTTATCAGCTCATACCAGGTGGTAGTAGGGTGTTTATTTGTAGAAAGAAAACAACCAGGTTGGAATAGCAGGACTGTTTGGCTCCCTCTCCATCCCTTGCATGTCTTGACTCTTGGTTTGTTGTATGTTTTAGTACTTAAAGGGTTGTGGCTTCAAGTTTGCCTCTGTGCCCTGTAACTGCTGTATGCCCCTTTGGACCATCTGCCTTTAAAGATATTTCCTCTTAAGGATAGTGCCTGTTTTTATTTTAGGTTTTGTTTCCTTTAAACTCCTAAGAGGATCGCACAGATAGCGTTTAATGGATATTTTTTTAATATACATTTATTTTGAGGGAATAATGTAAATGTATGCAAGTAGGATGCTATTGAGCAAGAGCTGTGATGTATTTATATAAAGTAGTAGAACATGGAAGTCTTGATTTATAACACTGAATAGTTAATGGCAATAAGTCATAAATTACAACATCAAGCTTACTGGGTGTTTGAGATCCCTGCTTCATTGTGTGAGTCTGCATAGGAGGATAGTAGGTCTGTTTTTTCCATGTGCACTTTGTGGACTTTAATACGTTTGTTTTACATCACTATGTCAATTCAGTGAGGCAAAAGTAAAAAAAAAAAAAAAAACACTTCAATTTGCGGGTTTTGAAAGCATGGGGAATTTCTTTCCCTCTCTGTCTGTCCCTACCTTCTTCCTCTTTGTTTCTGAAAACAGCCCCGGTACCTGTGCCTGCAGAGTGCTGCACTGGAGGTCCGGCTCTGGGCCATTACTCACTGGTGGCAGCAGTACACAAACGAGGTGATGAGGTAGCTGGAATAGCCAGCAGGATAAATTGCAAGTTGAAGAACTCTTTCCCCCCACCCCCCCTTCTTCCTTAAAGGACGATTTATTATGCAGGTGTCTGTAGGTTTCTTGTGGCTGTAGGGATTTCCAGTCAGTTCCACTGAAAAACATGGAAGGTGGCTGTAAGCTATGCATGGGAAGATGTCTGATATTTATTTATTTATTAGCTTTAGATCTGAAGCTACGCCTGCGAAATCAACATGCTTCTGATCTCCAAAAAATCCCCACTGTTGCCCAAGCCAAGTAGAGAATGGGAGGGAAAATCCGGGTGTCCAGCAGAGAGGGACTGCTCAGGCACTACCAGTCTGACTTTTCTCATGCCCCATTCCTGGATACCACTGACAGCCCTGATGTTGGCATCTGGGGGATGAAAGGCAAAGGCATCTTTGAAGTGTCAGAAAAATAATGCCACAAGGAAGACTTGGGAATTTCTGGTTTATGGAAAATGGAATTATTTGCTTCTGCTCCCCTGAACTGAATTAAAGACCAAGTAAATAAGAACAATGTTGATAACGTGTAAATTATTGTCTCTGGAAGTAGAAAATAAGTATTATAGCAGGCATAGTTAGTGCTGAAAGACCACTGGTGATTGGTAAGCCTTTGAACATTAGAGTAATGGGTGTTATCTAGATAGATAGATGGTTTGCCTTGGCTAATTATTCCGAGGGTGAAGAGGTGACATACAATCAGGAGACGTCAGAAAAGAAAGCATCCACCCTTGAATGGCAAAGGATAATTGTTATAGACACAATTGATAGTGGCCAGTATTGGACTCACACTAATGGCTGCTCAAACTGTTAGATCGGCTCTTTTGTCAGATCTCAGATTTGGTCCGACAGCAGTAAACATCTTCTATCAAAGTGTTAGTTTCTTTTTATTTTTTTTCCCCCCTTCCTGTTCTTTTTTACTCATTTGACAATAATTTACTACCTTGCTTAGCTTTTTAGTCAGTTGTCTCCCACTCCGGAAAGCCAGGTTTCTTAAGTGCTTCTATGATGCCAAGTTAATTGCCCGAAAATAAGTGCTTGAAGATGGATCAAGTATTGTCTCATCAGCATTCAGCATCCCTGCCAGAGCATGGAAGGGGGGGGAAGGGAGGTAACACCAAGAAGGTTTGAAGAAAAGGGATGGGGAACAAAGGAAAGCACGACTGTCCTGCAAATGGCCCTGGCTAGGGTGAGCCAGCAAACCTCTACTTGGATGCGACCGAGTCCCTGCTGTACTCTCGGGCTGTCCTGTGAAATGTCATCAGTGCTGCAGTGTGAACACCGGTGGGATTGATCTCCCGTCCCCAAAAAGGAGAGAGGGGGAGACTGTGCTTTTGAGCAGCATGGGTCTTGGTTCTTTACTAAGGCAAAAGTTGAAGCAGGTACCTACCTATTGAGGCAATGCTTGTGTTACCACTGCTTGGTTTTCTCTGCCTTTTTACAGAGGAAGACGGGGAGTTCCTGACTTGTCATTGTGGTGGGGATGATTTCTAGATAAATGAGCAGTTTCATACGTATGCCTAAAATACGAAGATATACAAGAGTGATTGTACGAGTTAGAAGTGGGGAGAGCAAAGGAAAAATCACAGCTGGCACCTGTGAGTCCGTCTCACCGCTGGTACTTAATGCAGCACGAGACTGGATGTAACGCAGCACATTTTTCTTCTTTTATTGCCATGGGTGATATGCAAAAAAAAAAAGAACAAGAGACATAGCCACTGCAATGAAACCATGCTCGTTTGAGGCAAGACAGGAAGGTTTTTATAGGATAAAGCACCGTGTAACCCCCTTTAGGCTCACAAGGGACTTTGAAGGAGCTGTGGGGATGAGGAGTGGAGATGAATGCCCAACCAACATCAGTAACAGACACTGTGCAGTGACTCAAGTGCAAGTTGAGTCCTGCTGAAACCCCCTGTGCCTCAGTGGTGGGCAGGTGCTGGCAGCTTCTTATGAGAGCATGAAAGTGTTTGGGGTACCCGGCTGTCCAGCCCTGCTTGTCACTTTGAGTTGTGCTCCCCAGATCTGAGGAGAGGAAGGGGACTACCACCTACTTCAGACTTGCCAGCACCGCCAGAGCTTTGCTTTATCCTCCTTTGTCAAATACAGCCGGGGCCGCTCCCTGGGATTTAACAAATCCTCTACTATTTCAGGGCCCCAGGGTATTGGCAGTGCTGTTAGTCCCTCCTGCCCCATTCTTCCTCTGATTGCTTATGCTCGGGTGCATTGGACTCTGCATCCCAAGGGATTTCTTGCAGTTGTCTCTTTCTGGGACACGCTGGACAGACTTGCCCTAATGGTGCGTATGTTCGTGCCAGGCCCCCGTACCTGACCTGAGTGAGTTTCAGTGCCTCTTCTGCTCACCTTTAATCTGGGAGAGCCTCCCTGCTCTGAAGAAGGAGCAGGCTTTTATTCCGGCTCGTGCGTTGTCAGCGGATTTGTTAACTAAGCTTTATATGTAAAACCTTTAATAACTGCGATGTCAGCGCTTTACAAAACCTGCCTGACTTTCACATCCCACTGGCAGGGCTCGCAGTCAGAAGTACTGTTCTTGCACTAGCAAATTTGATATAGGCATGTGAATATATGCATAGCCTATATTAGTCACTTTGGAGAGCGCACACATTATTTTAAAACCTTTTCTACCTTTCAGCCCTCATCTTGATCAGAAACATCGCAGTCCTTTTCTTGATTAGGCAGCACTGGAAGTAAATAATTATAGTGGAAAAGCACTCTGAAAATACTAAATATTGCTTTAATAAGTGCTCTCCATCTACATTTGTGCCTTTTGTCAGGTGTGCAACCCTCGATTAACGTGTCAGCCTTTCTTTACCAGTCATCTGTGAATGTTATCCCACTTATCGCCTGCATTTTCGAAGGACCTGTCACTGCCGTGTCTGTGTAGCTCTTCCATATCTCATTTGCCAAACAGGTTGGGGCTGGCAATAACCAGAAAGGAGTGTAATGAGCCAGAGAGAGCCCAGCATGCCTGGTGCGTATATTCAACAGCAACCTAGGTGATAAATTTGCACGTATACCTTTGTCAGTGCTCAGGCAGAAATGTCAGTTCAATAACATCCCTTCAGGACAATAAGATGGATTTTACATTTATAATGAATGAGATAATTTGATTATTGTTGCTAGCAGCAAAGAGGTTTAGAGATAGTCCAGTTCTCAGCCCTGTGAGAAGCAGAAATGATGAAAGAGACGTTGTGGCATTCCTCAGCGCACATTTGATCCATCAATCACCAAGACAAAGTGTGCACTCCTAAACCATTAAAGTGTGACATCTTCTCCTCAGACTTTTGAGTTTACTGACTTTAAAGCAGCAAGTCAATTAGGAAGCCAAACCTAGGTTGGGAGGAGAGGGGGAGAAGAAAAAACACTATTAAAATACTAACTTAACATGCTTAGGTTTGTTTGATAGGCTAACAGACTGCTAATATTTAATTTAAAAAATCTGGATGCCGTCCAAAGCAAACTTATGAATAGCATAAGTCATATTAAAGCAAACTTTCATTAAGCAACAGCTTTCTCATAATTAGTTTCAACAGAAGGATACGGTTTCAGAGAAACTATGGCATTTCTTTATTTCGGTAACAGAGCTTTCTGCTAAAGGTTATTTCCAGAGGGTTACTCATCGTGTGGTGTGATGAAATAAATGAGGGGACTGATAAGTCTGGAAGAAAACCCAGATCAGGAGCCTAGCTCCTGTTCTCTTCCTGACAGTCCCTTGGACATGAGAGTTGCAATAAAATTTAACCTCTACATGCAGTCATCAGGGGGTACTTCAGGAGTGAAGTGTGTTGGTCACAGTTCCCTGTTGGAAATGCCACTGTTAGTTAGCCTGCCGACGGGGCAGGAGGAGAAGTGCAAAGAAATACAGCGTAGAGTGGTTCTGAAATGAAATTGTCTGCTTAAACGACAGGCCAAGGTAGTCAAATGGATGTATTGGAAATAGCTGCTCGAAGATTCGACTGCTGTGCAAGGTGGTCGCAGCCCTCGCGTGCTTGCACCTCGTCCAGTTATTGCAGTGATGTGTGCTGTGGCCGGCAGCGGATTGTACACGTCCCCGGGGCCAGCTGCACTGAAAGTCATAAAGCTTTGTTATCAGAGATTTTGGCCTGGTGTAGCGTTTATGCTTTTGCCTTTCCTTTCATAAACTTCATGAAGTTAACTGCCGATGAGGGGAGGAACATGCACAGAAATATCCAAAGGGAGTTAGGAGCCAAAATTCTGTTGCCCAAACTGTCCTCGATTCCTTAAATAGAAACACATGATTCCAAAAATACAAAATGTATCCCAAAATAATTAGATAGATGTGATGATGTGTAGTTAGTGACTTTTTTCCTATATTATAATTATTTTAAGTTTGTGCTAAAGTAGTTCTAGCATCGGACCTAGTAAAGGTCTCTGCAATGATGAGGAGCAGGAGAGGTTTTCTTGCTCTTCAGCGTGTGTTTATTTTCAATGTCTGTGCCTTAGAAGCCATAATATGCATGTGTGACAAGTGTTTGTATTTCCTGGGTGAGAGGAATGAGTTGGGGGAGATAAAGAGGTCAGTGGGTGGCGTCAGCAAGAAGTGTCTGAGGTGGCCCTTGTCATGAGTCCCGCAGCTGCTCCTCAGAGGTATGGGAGTTCATGTTCTTGACAGCTTCCCCTCCAAGGTCTTCAGATTGGCTCTTAATTGGCAAGCTCATTAGCAGGCTTGCTAACAGGAGGGAGAGTGAGCCAAATTTGTATTCTGTCAGCACTTGCTGTGAGGAGTCAGTAATCAGATAGCTGCTTTTTTTTTTTTTTTTTAGTGTCTTCTTTGGTGTCTGCTTCTAATGGCTCAGGTTTGTAGGCCTGCTATAAACCCCAATAAATATAACAGCCATTAATAACTGATTGACGAGAGGGATTTATGTAATCATGGGATTACAGATGCTAATTCCTTTCTCCAGTCATGTTCCTGCATTTTATTGATCACGGAACTGGCTGTAAAACTGATTTAAACTAATGGCATGACAATGTAAGGGTGGGTTTAATGCCACTTGGATGCCAAAAGACTGCTTGGGTTGAGTGATGGTTGGGCTGGTTTCACAAACACTTGAAGAGGGAGGTGGGAAATGGTTGTGTGTCCTGAGGGCAGCTTCTCCAGCAGGTGTAGCCCGCTTGCCTAGTAGTCATCTCAGAGGAGGTGGCCATACTGAGCTAGAGTAAGTCTACCTCCTTGCAGTTTTTGCATATCTAAGAGATGTGCTTTGCTTATTTTTCTTTTGTCTCATAAGGCAGTTAGGCTGTTTGAATTTGCTGGTTCCAAATGGGAATTATAAGGGTTTTTAAGCTGGGGAGTGGGTCCAGGGAAAAGGAAGAAGTACTGCCCTTCTAGAAGGGAGATTGTGGCTGGGCTGTGGAGGCTGGAGCTGCTGGGGGCTGTAATTGAAGGTCATAGAGGAGGACTGGGGCTGAGTGATGGTGGGCCAAAATGTCTCCTGCGGTGAGTGTAGGTAGTGGCATATCCCCTCACCGCCTGGCTAAACCTTGGGCCTGGCTTGGCGTGAGGGATCTGTCACATATGGGGCTGTGAGACACCAGTTACAGAAAAGGGGTCACCCAGCCATGACTGTCCCTGCTCCCAAGCTTCTTCATGGCTATTGTCTATGTCTCTTCACCGTGTTTCACCAGCTGGAGTTGCCCTATTAGGTTGGGTCTCTGTCCCCTTCCCCTGGCTGGTGGGTAGTGGCGGGGCTGATTGCAACCAGCTGTCAGCTCTTCCATGTATTTGAAACCCATGTTTGTAAAAACACCTCATGTCTCTTCCGGAAATTACTGAAGAGCGTTTCTTCTGAGGTGCTTACCTGAGTGTCTTTCCCAACTGTCCGGGTCTTTCGCCTGGCATTTGACCTGAATTTTCAGCTGAAAACCAAATTTGTTTTTTCCAAGATGTTAGTGAAATGAATGCCGGCGGCAGGAAAGCTTGCTTTGCTGAGCATGGGATGTTGCTGCATTAGTAAGGTGGAATTACCCCAGGTTGCAGAGGTGCTGTGAGTAGGTATCCAGGAGGGACTGTAAGGCAGCACTTACTGGGCTGGCTTGTTGCTATCCGCTAAAGACCTGCAACTCAAGGTAAAGCGATGAGACCTGAACTGATAAAAATGTATGTCAGCTCATGAATGCTTTAAGTGGGCTGTGGGAAGTGCCTCTAATGAACCGTCTTTTTTCCATCTTAAACAAAATTAAGCTGAAAAAATGCTGAATAGAAAGCCTCAGATGGCGGTGGTCGACAGCCAGTGTTTGTAATGTGAAACGTGCTCCCGATTCCCAAGGCAGAGGATGCAGGTGGTGCCACGTGTGTGATGCCTTTGAATGCCAAATGTGCCAGCTATATCTGAAAAGTATCAAACCCAAAATCTGAGCAGTGGAGAGCGCCTATCACCTCTGTCAGGCAAAATCCTCTGTGAAAGTGGCTGCTGGTAGAAAAACAGACAATACGCAGAGATGAAGTGCTTTTCATCTGTGTTTCTGAACTGGGTGTTTTTCCACAAGCTTAATTTTTTGTTCTTTTTTTCTTGTTCTTTTTTTGTTTTTTTTCCCCCCTCCCCCAGAAAAGCAGCACTGACAGCCACATGGTTACTGTCAATATGAAGAAAACCCAAATAAAAAGTACAAGTGATCTTGCTGTGTTGATGCCCTTACTCTCGTGTTGCAATGCACCGAGCAGAGTGTTTTGTAAAAGGCATGGATGCCACTTTCTGCTGTGCCCTTCCATTAGACAGCAGAAACGATTCCCAGGGGTAGCAGAAACCTTTGCCATCCAACTCTGGGAACAATCGCCCTGTTATGCTATTTTGGTAGGCTTCAAGAAGTTACGCCTTCTAAGAGCAAGGGTTTCTGGACAAGCTATTACCATTTCTGCTCCCACCCACCCTGTTCTTGGCCAGACCATGTCGTCTCTGCTGGGGCTCGGTGAAGGGGTGGGCACAGCTGGAGCGAAGCTGCCCTTCCTCAAAAGGAATCTCGCTTTGTTTCCTTCACAGCTCCACATCTTATGGCCCTCCTGGGGTTTAGTTGCTATAAAAAGTAATATCCCAACTTTGTGTGTCTCTTAATTGTCACTTTCTTTTTTTAATTTACCAGCAGCTCAGAACTGAGTGTTACGACTTAAATGTTGTATCTGGGCTCTTTCAGGGGACAGCATGAATGAGCAGCAGACGCTGGATTAATGCCTTGTCCTAATCTCCTTTTATTTGCAAATATCCAGTTCCTTGCAGATGGCTCTGAACAACAAAAAGCATACACAGCTTGCCTCTGGGGAAAATTAGGTCGTTTGTGGCCATTGCTGTCTGCGTTATAATCCCCGCTGGCAACTTCTTCTTTTGTCACCAGCATGAGGGTTCAGTGGCATTTTGAAGGCAGAGCCTGGCAAGGTGGTATTGGAAGCAGCGTTCCTTTGGGCTCTGAAGCGGGGCAGTGGAAAGAGAAAGGACTTTCTTTAGCGAGCAGGACATTGTGATTTTTCTTCTCATCATCTTTTCACCAGTGCCATGACAAGTGGGTCAGGACACCCAGCTCATGTAAGCATCTCTCCTTGTAGCACGAGATGCTTTCCTGTGGCAGTGGGCTGACTCTGGAGCTAATTTCAAGCCAGACTGTCAGCTCTCCATCTTAGCTGATGTGTGGCAAGGCAGTACTCATTCGTGACTTTGTCCTCAACTTGTCAGAGCGTGATATGAGAAATCAAATTTGATGTGATGAATGAAGGGCAGGGCTGGGCCATAATGACTCTTGCGAATGGTGGGGGGAAAAGCTGCTTATCAGAAGATAATTAATCATGAAAATCAACGGATCAGATTAATCATTGTGGCCTGGCTGTGTCTCAAAGACTGCCAGCAGAAAATGCAAGAAGCTTCCAATGAAGAATAGGCGTTGCAGCAGGAGAGATGAGCCTGAGGTGCTGTATGCGAGCAGAGGTGCTGGGTGGTACTGTAAAAATTTGTCACTGCTAGCTACACAGCAGGAAGATCTTACTGTACATGTCAATGTCACAGTGTTAGCCCAAAGTAAAATGCCTTTCTGTCTCACTATCTAAGAAGGCAGGAAGTTGCAGAAGATAATTAGATACCAACAATATATCACCGGGGTACCCGAGCCAGCTTTCTGGATACTGCCTGTGTAATCTAGAAGCCAGCCTGGTGATTTTTTTTTTTTAGTGGTTTTTTTTTTTTTTTTTTAATGTGGGGAATTTCTTGACTATAAAGGAGATCTCCTTTCGTCTTATCTCTTTGATGGCACTGCTGCCTGTGAGGCTGGGGTGCCAGATCTGCCTGCAAGCCAGTCCCAGGGGCACTGCAGCTGTCGGACCAGCACATGGAGGCAAGCCCTCAGCAGAAAACTGCAGTGGCTGCAGACAATTTGGGAGAGGATCTGATATCTTTGCCTTGGAGTTAACAAAGTCCTTCAGGCCTTCAGTTTTTGGCTGCGTGCCTGTCAGGGCTGGTAGCTCCACTAAAAATAATGGAAAGGTAGGCTTCTCCATCACTTGAACACCTTTAAAGATGGCACTAGTTAGGAAAATTGTTCCTGTAGCAGCTGAAATCATATTGAAAGTCTGTGAAGCACAAACATCCTAGTACTGTAAATTGTAATTATAATTGCAGCGTGAGACCTACTTTTGATGAAGTCTATCATGGCAGTAATAGCAACGAAGCTGTGGCAGGACAAGGCTCCCTTGTCGCTCTTTCTGATACTTCAGTCAGGTTGATTAAACATGCTGCAGGTACGTCGACATGTGTTAGTTGCACCTTTGACAGAAATATGAATGTGCCTTGACGCTCCCGCATTTTTGGAAGTACGCGGTTTATCTTCTTTAAAGCCTAGAAATTGAAACAAGTTGTGTGCATCTTTTTTCCCATTTACAAGCTGATAAAGTCAGTCCAATATATGGGCCCTATCCTAAATCCTCTGCCATCAGTGGATGCTCTACCAGGTACAGGGAGTGACGGGACAGAGCCTGACTCTGGAGAGGAAATGTCTTCTAAAGCAGTGCTTTCAATTTAGCCTTTGCTCCATTTTCCCTTTTTCTGCTTTGTTAGAAGTTGGTTTGTTGTTTTTTGGTTTTGTTTTTTTTTCTTCTGTAATCGTATTGAAATTTGCAACTGTTTTTTCTGTACAATCTGTAGGAAAGCAGCCCAGCCAGATGTGCTCTCATATGCTTGTGCGCCTCTAGCTAGATGGTCCGAGTCATCTGAGTGCCTAGCGCAGGTCTCTGTCTATGCTGGGCTCTCTGACTTTTAGGACAGTAAGGCTGTTTTTGTCAAATAAAAAATTAAATTAAATTTGCTGTTTCCAGATGGCAATTAAGAGATGTCCAGGCATCTCAGGCAGCTGACTTGAGGGTTGTCTCAAAAGAAGTGTGGTTTTTACAGTGTTGAAACAGACTGTACTTATCTCAACTTTACCCGCTTTTTAAAATATTGTGTTCCTATCCCTTTCCTGAAACATCTCCAGCACTTCCACTGTGTCTCTGAATTCAGGATGTTAAAGGAGGCTTTGCAGGTGAATGTCCTCCTTGGAAGGAGATTTTATTTTTTTTGTTTGGTTATGGGGCGTTTTGTAGATTTGTGCAGTGAAGGTTGAATGCCCAGGAGAAAAAAAGGTGTGGTATAGCTTGAAAGGGCATTGATGTTTTGCTGTTAGGTGCTGCTGGGTTCAAGTATTGAGACACACATCCCTGAGTAGCAAGAATATCTCAAACCATGTTGCATGTTGTCTGAGTGGGGGCAAAAAATTGACCTTTGGAAGACTCTGCGTGCTCCTGCTGTGCAGGGTGGGGCTCAGTCCTTTACTGAGGTCCAGCTGATGGCTTGCAAGTGGATTTTTGGGTGGTTTGAGGAGCAGAGGAGGCCTACCTTGTCCCCAAGCCAGCTGGGGTGATGGCAGAATGGGGATTTCCGTTTTTAAAAAGGAGGGGAAAAAGGAAGACCCAGAGAACTACAGGCTAGTCAGTCGCACCTCTGTGCCTGGCAAGATCACGGAGCAGATCCTTCTGGAAACTATACTAAGGCACATGGAAAATAAGGAGGTGATTGGTGACAGCCAACACAGCTTCACCAAAGGCAAATTGTGCCTGACGTATTTGCTGGCCTTTTACGACGGGGTTACAGCATTGATGGACCGGGGAAGAGTAATCGACATCATCTGTGTGGACTTCTGCAAAGCACTTGACACTGACCTGCATGGCATTCTCGTTTCTAAATTGAAGAGACATGGATTTGACTGGTGGACCACTTGGTGGATAAGGAATTGTCTGGATGGCCGCATTCAGAGTTGCGGTCAATGGCTCGATGTCCAAGTGATGTTCCTTAGGGGTCAGTTCTGGGACTCGCGCTGTTTAACATCTTTGTTGGTGACGTGGATAGTGGAAATGAACGCACCCTCAGCAAGTTTGCCCACGACACCAAGCTGTGTGGAGTGGTTGATGGGTGTTGGAGGGAAGGAATGCCATCCAGAGGGACCTGGACAGACTTGAAAGGTGGGCCTGTGCGAACCTCGCGAAGCTCAGCAAGGTGAAGTACAAGGTCCTGCACGTGAGTTGGGGCAATCCCAAGCACAAATACAGGCTGGGCAGAGAATGGATTGAGAGCAGCCCTCGGGAGAAGGACTTGGGGGTGTTGATTGATGAGAAGCTCAACGTGAGCCGGCAATGTGCCCTCACAGCCCAGAAAGCCAGCTGCATCCTGGGCTGTATCAAAAGAAGCATGGCCAGCAGTTCGAGGGAGGTGATTCTGCCCCTCTACTCTGCTCTGGTGAGACCCCACCTGGAGTACTGCTTCCAGCTCTGGGGCCCCCAACGTAAGAAGGACGTGGACCTGTTGGAGCTGGTCCAGAGGAGGGCCAGAAAGTTGATTAGGGGGCTGGAGCACCTCTCTTATGAAGATAGACTGAGAGAGTTAGGGTTGTTCATCCTGGAGAAGGCTCCAGGGAGACCTTTTAGTGGCCTTTCAGTACTTAAAGGGGGCCTACAGGAAAGATGGGTAGGCACTCTTTATCAGGGAGTGTAGCAATAGGACAAGGGGTAATGGCTTTAAACTGCAAGAGGGTAGATTTAGATTAGATATCAGGAAAAAATTCTTTACTGTGAGGGTGGTGAGACACTGGCACAGGTTGCCCAGGGAAGTTGTTGAGGCCTCATCCCTGGAAGTGTTCAAGGCCAGGCTGGATGGGGCTTTGAGCAGCCTGGTCTAGTGGGAGGTGTCCCTGCCCATGGCAGGGACTAGACGGAACGAGATGGTTGGAATTAAATGATCTTTATGGTCCCTTTCAGCCTAAACCATTCTGTGATGATTCTGTTCTATGATTGTCCTAGAGGTTTGTCCCTAGATTAGCAGTGGCAATTTGCTGCAGGGCCAGCCACGGTCTGTAGCCATGTGAGCATTGTTGCTCAAGCAACCATTGTGTTCATTGTCATCTGTGGGAGCGTGTCTGGAGCGGATCGCTGTAGGCCAAGCCTTGCCACTTTGGTGCAATCCCAGCTTTGCCTGTCCCAGAGCTTTTCTGGCGTTACCACCAAGGGATGCACACTCATACTGACCGAAGCTTAGGAAAAGTGCCTTGGCACTGTTGGGTTTTTGGGTTTTGTTTGTGTGGGTTTTTTTGTTGTTTTTTTTTTTTTTGAGCAAACTGCCAGTGTCTAATAATACCAGGGCTGATAAATCTGTAGTTTGGTACAACAGATCAAGGCAGTGCTGCCTGCTCTAAGAATAATGCTGTCTCCAAAGCACATGGAGGAGGATTAAATGGTTTTCCAGCAGCCTGCTGCCATCTGTGCAAACCGTTTCCGAAAATACGCTGGTAAATGCCTGTGGGAAGAGCCGCAAGTCTGGTTGTGTTTGCAAACCGTTATGTTAGTCATTGGTCCTGTCTGCAAGGTTAGAAATCATCAGCCTAAGTGGAAAGACAGCAATAGGAGCCGGGCAGGTACAGAGCGGATGCGTGGGTGCCGACTCTTCAGAGGTGGTGGGGAAGAAGAGGCGGTGAGTGCCAGAGAATTGGGAGATTTTGAATCCTTGCTCAGCAGGGATGCTTCCCAGAACATCAGTGTTGTTAAGCAGAGGTGGGCCATCTTCAAGTAGTGCGGCAGCAGTGTTATTATTAAATGATATCTGTAGAAATGAGAGGCTGTTATTTCTACAAACTCTCTTTCAGCCAGACCCTGCGGTCTCTGCTTGTGTTCAGCAACTTGGTTTTCTGTATCCCATGGGTTTCTGCGAGAGCAATTGTGTGCTAAACCCTGCTCAGCTTGAATATTGGCCGAATAATCTGGTTTTATTACTCCAAGTGTTATATTAAAACTCTGTAATTAAAAGGGGGAGAGGGATCTTCAAAGCATTCTCCTTTTCATATCGTTATCTTGCTCAAGAAATGTATCTGTCTGAGAAAAGCCTTCGTGCTGAAGTGTGCATCTCTGCAGAAAGAAAAACAAATACTGGCTCTGACATAAGCTCCATTCTTCCTTGAGGCCTGTGAGATAGCAGCATAAAATGTGACATTTAACATCAGCCTTTTCTAAAGGCTTCCGGATAATTGTGAAGGATCTCTTTGTTCAGACCAGTCACTTTTCACAGCTCTTCTGCAAAAACTCTGGAGGGGGAGGATCAAGAGCAAGAAACCCTTCCCTCTGGTCTGGGAAACACTGCATTAAGAGGTCTGGTTTTAGCATTTGTCTTACCTCAAAATTGATAAGGTTTCAGCTGTCTTGCTTGTTTTCTTTCCTTTTTGGTAGAAACTGGTGGGTTCATGACCATAAATTCAAAGCTGCTATACTCATGCTTACCGTACTTGAAATGAGTCAGGATTGTGAACAGCCCAGTCCTGCAAAATGATCCATTATTCTGATGACGTCTCCTCATGTGAAGGCAGGGTTAGTCACTGTAGTTTATTTAGTGTCCTGCTGTCAGCTGTCACTAGTTTTGTATGGAAATTGTGAGCTCTTTAAGGTAGGAAGTATCATTGAAGCTACTTGAAGTTATACCACCTAGGGCAGCAGGGCTCTGAGCCAGGACTGAAGTCTTCATATGGCTGAAATAATTCCAGGGAAAATATTTTGTTTTGCAACTGGAAGGCACGAAAAATAAAAAAATAAATAAATCTTTCAATCATGGTAAACCAGTTCTCTCTTGATCATCCCAAGTCCTTTTCTTAAAGATCAGGGACTCAATTTGAAGCTTAGAAGTAAACTAGAATATGCTCTCTTTACAAGAGTGACCTTAAACCAAACATAAAAATTTTAGCGGCATAAGTGGTGAGAAGCATGAGTATGTCACAGTGGCCGGACAAGGCCATATGTTGCAGAGGCATAAGCAAAACACAGGTTCCCAAATCCCAGCTCCTTGTCTTGTCACATGGTCCATGCAACTTCTCATCACCAAGCAGGGTAAGAAGAAAGCTTTGCTTCCGTTGGGATATGACAAGCATCTCGATTTTGCACGCAGTTTAACTTGGAGAAAGAGTTTGCAACTTGCATGTGCTTACTCATTTGGGATCGTGTGCCCTCTCTCTTCCTTTGGAGAATGCTGAATTGCTGTTCTGAATGCTTTGCATGAATGTCAGGTCTTGCTTAATGACTGTACAAAATCATCCATTTATATCTGGCTTCAAGTCGAAGCTGTAAATACTTCTCGGGCACCGTGAGAGAAAGGCGAGGGGGTTATCCCAATTCACAGCCCTCATTGGGGTGGTGCTGACACTTCCCTGAACTTTTCTTGGGGGCTTAAGCTGAATTTCAGATTTGTGATGAAACCTGAATGCAGGTCAGCAACAGTGCTGCCTCAGAGACGGTAACAAAAACCCTTGCTCAGTGCTGTTTATAATCTTTTAATTTGTATTCTGGCCTGCTGTGCTCTCTGGGGGGCTGAAATAATGGTGACCATAACTCAGCCCCCAAGAATGAATCAGTTCCAGCAGGGTCGCTCCCTTCTGTAGCTATTGAGTTCAAATTAAACCATCCCGTTGACCCGTCTTTCCCCTTCTCAGAGAGGCCTTATAACATGGCGCAGACACAGGCAGTGCTTTTAACAACCTGACCGACACAAGTAGGAAGAAATTTCATGTAGTTGTGCTTCCCACTGGAAGGTTCCCAAAGCCGAGGGTCTGGCGGCACTGTACCTTCCCCTCTTACTCCACAGACCATTTCATTGAAATTGATAGGATCTTGGTAGCATGTGTGATGTGAGGGGCTTAAAAATGGAGCAGAAATACTGGTAGGTAATGTGAACAAGGAATAAACTCAAAGCAAGATGGCTGTGGAGTAAGGGGAGCTGTAATCTAGGGGGTCACTTCAGAGCCGGTGATTTCCTCTGTTGACTGTCATGAGTCCCTTAACTTTTCACATGTTTCCATCTTCCAAACGATTGTGTACCTTGCTGGCTTGTTTTATAATACGTAATTGATGGAGAATTATTTGCCTGGCATTTTGGATTTGACCATTACAAGTTTTTACAGCTAGGGGAGACCATTAGCTCATGCATTTTAACCTCCAGCATGTCACAATTTTTTTTTTTTTATTTTATAAGGTGCTTCTCTGTGGGTCCCTGTTGCCTGAGTTTTAGGTAGTTGTATTGCTGTTATCCATGCCCTTGCTTGTACTCAAGAATATGTTATAACTCTTGGATATCTCTGAACAAAGCCATGTCAAGGCACCCTTTCCCTCTTCTCCCCTTAGCATGGTCTCCAGCAGTCCCTGTGCAAGCAGCATGTCTGAGGACGGGTGGTGCCGAGGTCTTGCTTCTCTGGGTATCATCTCTTCCTACATCACTTCCTACAAATAATCTTAATGTGTATGTCTGTCTTTGTTGCTTTTTTTTTTTTCTTTTCTCCTCATCTTTGGTGTTGAACCTTCAGTGCCACGATTGAGGTGCTTTGTCCACTGGTTGCTCAGGGCTGCTTTTGGTCCTATAGTTACTTGCAGCAAAATGCAAGCTTTTTGGATGCATGGGACGTAGGGCAGCAGTGTGTGCCTGCTCTGAGTATTCATCTTCTCTCCCAAGTGACTTTTAAATGTGATTTATACTGTTGTGTGGGTTTTTTTTTAAATAAAGAATAAGGTACATGGCTGTTATTTAGAACTGTTTTTTTTATATATTGTGAATCTATAATATTTTTATAAAACACTTGTATTAGTAGTAATATACACAGGCTGCAGCTAACTGATGGCTGGATATGTAAGAGCTGTCTGCTTCTCACCCAAGAAACCAAAATAAGCTGGGAGGAGGAAATGGAGTTACAGAGCAGGGAAGGGGACTGATTGAGGATTTCGCACCACTCCTGCTGAGTGCAGTTCTTGATTCAGAAATTTAAGGTGTGCTCTCTCATGGCAGCTGTATCTGCAACTAGATACCTGATTCACGGGCAAATTACTGTGAGATACCCTATAGTGGTCTGCAGACACGCATTTGCTGTGGTCCTGCAGGGAATATGAAATAATCTGAGACAGCTTGCTCTGCTGTGAGAGCTATGTCCTGCTTACCATGGAATTAAGTGTTTGCACAGATTTATTGGGAATGCGATATAAGATAACTTGTCTCAGAACACACAGTATTTGGGACAATGCAGTGCTAACTCTGGGTTTATGGGCATGTTGCTGTCATGGGCAGAGTTGTCCTTCTCCTTGCAGGCTATTTCTATTGTTATTTTGGCCCGATTCCCATAGTCTTCCTTTAATTATGGTAGAAGCAATTTGGTCTCAGGAAATAGGGCTTTGTATTGTTAAAATTTATTATTCTAATTAAAAAACTATGATGGCCAAGATAAAGTTAATGTTTCGTGTTTGCAGCTAGGCATCAGTTACCCACTTATTCATATCCATCAGTACTTCTGTGCTGTGGCAGAGCGCAGTTCGGATGAGGCCATAACACAGCACTTGAAAATGATGAGAAAACATCTCCTCAGCCTAAATCCTTGCCTATCTAAGGCAGTTTTGTGATGCTTGGGTGTATTAGCTGTTTTGGCCTTAAGCACAGTTTAATGAGCTGCCTCTTAAGAGAGCAGAGGGTTCCTCTGGCTTTGTTGTGGAGCTCGGTCTCCTCTTGTCGTGTGCTTGCAAGAGAGGACAGTGGCTGGGAAAAAGGTGTTGTGCCTTTACATGCAGGAGTGGTGTCTGCTGATGGCGCAAGCCACAGAAAACATCTGTTCAGAATTGCCTCTTCCAGCAGTTTCATTGTGAAACTCTCTGTATTTGGTATCTTTCTTGAAATCTCAGCTCCTTCAGTCCCATTACTGCATGAGAATCACAGCTTCAGATTTGGTCTGCGAGCTGTGGAGTGAACCAAAAAAATGATCAGACAGCTCTCTGGTGAGGTAAAACATCTCCCCTTCTCCACACCTGAAAAACCTACAAGGTAAAGAACAATCCAGCCAGTCCTTAAGGTTGCGCGTGTATGTGTGTGTATTTTTCTTCTCCTTTAAAAAAAAAAAAAACACCACCAAAATCCTATTTTTTGAGGCAAAGAACAGAAAAAATGGTCTGAAAAACAGAAGCAACTTGGGTACGTTAAGAAATAGCACTGTGGAGAAAGAACAGAGAGTGCAGGTAACATAGGCTGCATTTGACACCCACCGTTGTTGGCTTGGTTTTGGTTTTGTTTTTTTTTTTTTTTTTTTTTATTTTTTCATTTTGGCCCAGCATCAGGCATGGAGGTGCCAGCTCCTGGAACCTGGCCCTTTTGATACTGCAAATTCTTTTTTTCCCTGTCCTGTGTTTGTGCTTCTCTCTGTTGGTATATGTTATAAGCAGGTGAGTGGAAGTGTTGGAGCAGGTAAAAAAAAAAAAAGGTAAGTTGTGAAATTTGGTCTTGTGTTTTTTACTCGGTTGCTCCTGTGTTAGGTGCAATATATGTTGGGTTCCTTTAAACCTGTGTTAAAGTAATAGGAGCTTAAAAAAAATCATGCATGTGTACATGCACACTGTTTACAGTTGGTCAGTAAACCCTGGGGAGAGGAGTTTCATCATCAGCTGGCTGAGATTTTAAAGCCAGCAAATCCCTCCCCTGTGGAGATAAAGCCCTTGTGAACAGTTCATTATCATAGTCCCTGTTTTGCTCCTAAGTTCTTCTTTCCTTCAGAGAAGCACCTACTTAACAATCCTCTTGTGTCAAGGGCCTCAGGAAGATCACTGTATGTTTATGGGCTGTGTGGGCTGGTAGTCGGGAGCAGAGAGAGAAGGATCTGTACGTGCTGGGTGTTCCGCTGCGTGTTGCTGACCATCTTCTCAGCACGTTGAAGTGAGCGTACTATGGGAGGTGACATGTTATTTCCCACCTCTGTGCTAACCAACAGCATCACCATGTGGGGCACTGGGATGGCAGCTTTTGCTTGCCCATTGTATCTGCCTCCTTGCTGGTGGCTGGGATTTGTGTTCTGGGGGGAATAAGCATGGCCTTTTGCACAGCCAAGAAAGAAAAACATTCTTGTTCTTGACCTGCATTGCAGCAGTGCCTGGCAGTTCGCTTTCTCAGCTAATGCTTTGATGTGTATTTTCAGAGCGGCTGTGACACTGTGAATGAAGGACAGTGACTGACCTGAATTTTGGTGGAAAAAATGGGCGGGCATTTTCGTTAAGTGCCAGAAGAAATAGATGATAGACTGGCAAATGATGTTTTATCTTGAGAACCTCACAGCTCTTGTTTCCCTGAACTGCTAGTGTGGTTTCCAGTTGTTTTCCCCCTCCACTGTAATGATAAACTCTTCCAAGGAGGGGGGCAATCATTTCTATGCTGTAGAAAGTGCTAAGATACATTGGTATTTATATAAAGAAGGGATGCTTCACCCTTTTTGTTTTGTATTTTTTGTCTTCCTACCACCCTGACTTAATGAACGCTGTTTCTACAGAGACAGGCTTTTCATTGCACTGTCTTCTGCAGCCATACTTGGACTGGGTAAAAGTTTATAACCTGTTAATAGCGGTTGGGTGAAGACACTGGCTAGGTGTGCTATGTGAAGAGCAGCCTCTTTGCATAGAATCATTTAGGTTGGAAAAGACCATTAAGATCACCGAGTTCAACTCTAAACGTAGCACTGCCAAAACCACCACTAAATCATGTCCCTTGGCACCATATCTACATGTTTTTTAAATATCTCCAGAGATGGTGACACAACCACTTCCCTGGGCAGCCTGTTCCAATGCTTGACATCCCTTTCAGTGAAGAAATTTTTTCTAATATCCAAACTAAACCTTCCCTGGCACAACTTGAGGCCATTTCCTCTTGTCCTATCAGTTGTTACTTGGGAGAAGAGACTGACCCCCACCTTGCGACAGCCTCCTTTCAGGTAGTTGTAGAGAGCAATAAGGTCTCCCCTCAGCCTCCTTTTCTCCAGGCTACGCAACCCCAGTTCCTTCAGCCACTCCTCATAAGACTTGTGCTCTAAACCCTTCGACAGCTTTGTTGCCCTTCTCTGGACATGCTCCAGTATCTCATGTCTTTCTTGTATTGAGGGGCCCAAAACCGAACACAGTATTCGAGGTGAGGCCCCACCAGTGCTGAGTACAGGAGGATGTTCATTTCCCTAGTCCTGCTGGCCACACTGTTCCTGATACAGGCCAGGATGCTGTTGGCCTTCTTGGCCACCTGGGCACACTGCTGGCTCATATTCAGCTGGCAGTTGACCAACACCCCCAGGTCCTTTTCTGCCAGGCAGCTCTCCAGCCACGCTTCCCCAAGCCTGTAGCGCTGCATGGGGTTGTTGTGACCCAAGTGCTGGACCTGGCACTTGGCCTTGTTGAACCGCATACAATTGGCCTCGACCCATCAAACAAGCTTGTCCAGATCGTAGGTACGTTGGTAGCAAAACTGAGGAAAATGCTACCAGTTCCTTCCCTTTTTGCCAACTTAACTTCATCATCTATTCTCTGAGTTTTCTCTTTTGTGAGTAGTGTTGCAAGGCTTCCTCTAGAACATGCCTTCCCAGGGAAAAGGGATAGTTAACTTCTCCCTTCTCCCTTGTCTCCAACCAAATGCCTGTGACTTCACTATTGCAGTCCATCTAATGCTCAGGTGAAGGTGATGCCAGGGTAGCTTCCCCTCAACTTCACATCAGTTAGAGCTGGATGGAGCTGACTTCATTTTTTATCTCTGCTACTTCTCCAAATAGCACGCCAAGCTGTGGGCTTTGTGACCACCTGGGAGCTGAATTCTAACTTGAACTTCCGTCTTTAGCTTGTCAGACTGCAGATTCGTATGGCCAATGGCTACTCCTCCACAGGAAGTGTTGCTTACAGGATGCAAACTCCAAAAGCGGATTTACTGCTGAAAGAGATTTTTCTAAATGATTGAGTCTTCCAATTTTGTTTTCTTATTTCCAAGAACCACATGGGCGTTTAATGCTCTCCCTAGTCCACAGGAAATGAACTCCAGGTTGAATCAAAGGACATCTCATGGAAGCTCTGTCTCTGAAACACTGATGGAAAGTGAATAGCTTCTGCGGTGGGTTTTGTTTTCTTATTATAGCATGCACATCCAAGTCCCTCTTTTTAAAAGAGGGAGTGTTTTTGATGTGCTTGTTTAAGTGCTCCAAACTTCCTCTTTCTCTGAATGCAAAGAAAGAAGCTTCTCTTTGCTGTAGCAGCACTGTTTTTGCTTGTGTAGCTGTGCGTTCCTGTGACATCCTGCCTCGTCCAGTGTTGTACATGGGTGTGCAAACCTGTAGAGAGCTTGCCTGGCTACAGAGAGGACTTCCATTCATCTCCTTTTCTGCTGCTGTCGCCTTTTAGTTGTGTTCTGCCTTTGTAGGTTTTGCTTAGTGTTTGGTATTTCAGGCCAAGAACCGTGCCTTTTAATCCGGCTGCAAATCACTTGGTACTTTTTGAGAACTGTGTAATAGTGATTTGCTGTCAACCTCTCAAAGCTGCAAAGAAAGTTAAAATAAATTACCAGAACAAAGGGTGATCACCTTTTGATGAATAAACTTGCAGGCAGTTAACATAGTAACTATAATGTCTCCAGACATCTGTCCTCTCCCTTTTGCCAGCTCTCCATATGGCACAGAGTTTGTAGGCAGAGAGTA
This sequence comes from Chroicocephalus ridibundus, assembly GCF_963924245.1. Classification (NCBI taxonomy): domain Eukaryota; kingdom Metazoa; phylum Chordata; class Aves; order Charadriiformes; family Laridae; genus Chroicocephalus; species Chroicocephalus ridibundus. The sequence continues at coordinate 22,330,088 of NC_086288.1, forward strand.
AAAAGGAAATCCCCCATGAAATGTGTTGCTGTGTTTCATGTGACCATTCCCTACGCAGCTGCTGCCATGATCCAGCCCTGAAATTGGCCCCTGTACATACAGAGTGAGGTGGTGCTTCTTCATAATGAAAGCCCTGCAGGACTTCAGAGCCTACAAGATACCTGCTGTCACAGCAGCATCCAACGCTCTGTGAAAGATAAAACTGCTCACGAGCACAACTTCGTCGTAAAGAAGATTTTGCCACTCACGGAGGGAGGGTGCATTGTGGAGAATAGTTAGGATCATCTTTGTACGAAGATAGCTGTTGTCAAGCAGGGCGCTGGGGATATTTATCAATGTATTTTCCTTGTAGTTTTGGAGCTTAGACAGCCAGATAGTCCAAAGACTGATATGGGATACGTTGTGCCTCGAACCCACCGCATCTGCAGGAATAAAAACAGTTTTGAAAGTGGCTTTTGCTGTAAATTCTCATATACTTGGTACACAGCAGGAAGAAAGCTTTAAAAAAAGCCAGAACTAGCCAGGAAAGAATATGTAGTTGATAGGATGGAGAGGGAGGGAGAAGAGAAAAAGAAATAAAAAGCTTGCTTATTGCTTTATTTTTAGTTATTAACATAGAAGAGAAGTTGTCTCTGATGTGCTCTTGCTTGGATGACTTTTGTCACAAGTTTCTCAGGGAACGATGGCAAAAACTACGTCAGAATATGTTTGCGCCCATGTTACACACTTGCTGTTGCAACAAATGTGAGAGTTGTTCTGTTTGTGACTTTGCTCTCTCATTTCCTTAGATCCCGAGCAGTAAAGAGATTGCCAGATTGTCTGATAAATGGTTCTAGGGTAACCTGGTCACAGGGATTTTGTGGGCTCGTGAGGATTAGGGGGTGGGCTATAAACATCTGCTGCTTTTGTGAATTGGCTTCGTCACCCTCTTGTGGCAGTGAGTTCCCTGACTTAGGTGGGATAGGGGGAATTTCTTCAAGATGTTTTGATTTACTGCTTTTTTTACACTGCTGCATGACCCTTGATCTCATCTGGGGGAACGTCAGTGCCCAGGCTATCTGAGTCTCTTTGCACATTTTTACTTAGTCCCTTCACTATTGCTTTGGAGGTGGTGCCTGTTCTAAGTGATGTGCTTCCACCATACACAGAACGTATGGACGCATTCCTGGTGCCTCTAGTTGGTCCTGCTTTGGCGAGCCTGAATCATTGGTTTCCTTTGCACTACTGGGATAAGGAGACTGAATTTGTGCTGAGTTTTGTAGAAGTGAGGAGGCTTCTTGCTAGCATGTAATGTGTTTTCCCCCTTTTGAGATTGCAAAACTGCTTGTTAAATTAGTGCCAACTATTAACTAAAGGAGTGGTGGAGATTTAGTAGGCAACTGTGCTTGTGGCCCTAAACAATGTGTTGGTTTTACACTGACTTTAACAATATGAAAAGAAAGTATTTGCCTGCTGATAACGAAATTAAAGCACTTGGGGGGTGCGTGGAGAAGCAAGGGAGAACGGCAGTAGAAAGGGTGGCAAGAAAATGGAAAAAAAATGACTGCTGGCTGCATTGTAACTGTACTTCTGACCCAAACTTTCTGTATGTCCAGATGTCTGGAGTCCTCCCGTATGTCTTTGAATAGGTCAGCAGTATTATAGGTCAAAATCCAAAAGATTGCTTTTTCCAGCTATTGAGGGGGAAGTATTTGAATCATGAGTCTTTGAGCACAGCTCATTAGTGCAGAGAGGGGATAAAATAAATTGGGGGAGCCATTAACAACAATGATTAAAATTTATCATAGCGGTACCATAATTAGTATCTCAGCTGAACGAGAAGCAAAGTACTCCAAGCCAGTTGTATTAAGTGTTCATTTCTGAGAGGCTGACAAAGATTTATGAGTTCTTTTCTATAAGTCCCATTTAGTCTCTGTAGCGCTACATCTTTTACTGATGCACATAAGAAACAGTTACTGTTAATGGCTGGACCATTTCTCTGAAGGGTATGTTTAAAATCTGATGATTGTGGAGGAGAGGGGGAAGTGTTGCAGACCTCTTGCGAAGGAAGGCTGTGTTGTTTTTAGAGTACTTCTGTAGATGTTGGTTGACTTCCTAAATGCAGCCCGACCTCTCTGCCTGGTGAAGGATGGCAGCCATGTTCTCACCACTCTTTTTGGCCCACTGGGGCGCTTTGGGGCTCCCCAGTGGCTTCAAGTTACTTGATCTTAGGTAATGATTCTTCTGCAAACCATTACTCCTGCCTGCCTGGCCTAAAGGCTGTGTTAGCAATTTAATGGCCTCCTGGGGTGTGCCTAATATGTCCTGGATTGTGGTCTGAAAGCGGCATTTGGGACCTGTGTCTCCTCTCTCAGGTGGCTGGGAACCTCAGCACTGGTTTCCATGGAGAGGCAAAAGTGAGGATGATTTCTTTTTTTTTTTTTGTTTGGTTTTTTTTTTTTTGTTTTTGTAGCATGGGATGGGACTGTTGGAGAAATTGTGCCTGGTCACTGCAGGGCCGCTGGGCCCTGCCAGCAGGTCACTGTGGAGCCTGAGCTGGGGGGCATGGGTGGTGGTGGAGAGTTGCTGCTTGGGGGCCGTCAAAGTGAGGCCTCAGGTCAGGCTTGCCGTGGGGCCTGGGAAGGAGGCCGCGGGGCAGGCCCGGCCCCACACCAACTGGGGTGGGTGGTGCTGCCCCCGCCAGGGCCTCTGTCCTGTCCCCCATGAGAGGAGGGAACAGGGCCGGGGGTGGTGGCCACAGTGCCCAGGCAGGGCTTCCCCTGACATGCTGCTCGGGAGGTGTGTGGGACCTGTGCAGTCCCTTTCTACCCCTGATGCTTCTTCCAAAACTCCCCAATCTCCAACTTGTTAAAGATATCCTTTTTGATGTCCCCACTCTGTGGTAGGAAGGCACTAGTAAGGTAGCCATTCATATTTTTAATTTTTATTGACAAGTATTTTTAAATAAGAGTAAAAATGATTAAAATTTTGTATGAAAAATACTATATATGTATGCAACTTGCATATTTTCAGAAGGAGAAGTACATTTTATTGGTCGGTACTTGCTGCCGCTGTGGTCTTTGAACTTGTAATCTTCCTAAACATCTCCTGACCTTCATAGCTGTCTAGCTGGTATTTATTGTTTTACCGATGTGTTTATCCCCCAGCTCTTTTCTAATCCTGCCCTGGTTTTCACCCTGAGATCAGGGGAGCAATGGGGAGGGAGGGGGAGGTAAGTGCCTCCCTAGAAGCCTTTCACCTGGCTGGGGAGGAAGACTGGGATGCGAGTCTCCAATGGTTGACAGGCTTTTCTGTCTCTAGACGCATGTTCAAATAATCCCATGCATTAATTTTACCTGGTTTTGTCCCCACATAGTGATGTGCTTTGTCTTCACTCCTGTGCGCTCAGCAGGAGCAGTTGTCAGTCAGGCAGAGCATGTCATGAACCCATCCAGGTAGCCTCGCTGAGTTGCCTGGGGTTGTCATAACTAAGTGTTCAGCCTGATAAATCCACAGCAGAATCATTTAAAAAACAATTTTTGTTCTTAACGTAAAGTAATTTAACAAATGTATAATGCAGAACATGTTACCAAGGGTTTTTGTAATTATCCAAGTGTGACTTTAGGTTTTTAGGAAGTATTAATTAGGAGTTTCAGTCTCTGGTTTTCCATTTTACAAGGTGATAGAAATGTTTCAGAAGGTGAAGAAAACAGCGTGGAAGCATGGCTCTGCAGAATCAATAGGTTCACGATGCTGCTCGTTTGGTTAGTGGCTTACCAATACTGGCCCTGAACAGTATTGATTTAGTTTTCTCACTGTTGCTACAGCATAGCTTTGCTTTACACCACAGAGATACAAGTTGCATGTTTTCAGTTTGCAGTGTTTTTCATGGAGGCTGTCTTTGGAATTTCTAGCCTCATGGACACAATTATTGGCTTTGTGAAGATGAGCTCTCGCTTTGCCGGTTATCCCTGCAATCATTTCTGTCTTGCCTCTGATAACCACGCTGTGGTATTCCTGGTTAGTCCTCCAGATGCTGTTTGGTTAAGAAGACAGAGGAACATGGTTTAAGGGTTGGGGTTTGCGGCATTTCATAGGAACTTCGACAATTTAAATTACATCGATGAGATCTAGAGATGCCGAAGGGTTATGAGGAAGGCTTAGTCCTGGTACAGTCTTGAAGTGTGGACTTGTAGGTATTCCCTGAAACTATAAACATGACGATGGCTTCATTAGATAGGGTGAACCAGTCTGACTGACACTTTTACTTAAACTGGATAATATCCTGCTGGTGACTGGAAGATCAGTATTCAGAAATGATTCAAAGGTGCTGGCTGTTTTTGCAAGTAAAGGTAGTGTAATGCTGCAGAGAGGAAGGCACACAGAAGTCCTATGCATCAAAAGTACTATGCTGACTAATTCAGGATTCACCCTTTTTTCTTTTTTTTTTTTTTAACAAAGCTTTAATTCCAGTTATTCCTGACATAAGCTTTTTAGGTCTATAATGTTCACTGGGACAACGCTGCCATGAGTGGTAGGAAAGACTCTGACGCTGCCTCTCCAGTACCAGTCATTTGTAGATGAGAATAGCAAGACCCAGATTAGGTCAGAGAAAGATCAGTGAAAGAACACTTCAGTCTCACACCTGGCTTCTTTGAAAGGTAAACTTTAGTGAATGTGTTTCAAGGCAGGTAGAAAACTAAAGTATGTAGAGGGAGCTGAAACACAAGAGAGTCTCGCAGAGGAAAATGCTTGAACTGATTGTATGGCACTTGAGGGATGGCAATGCTGGAATATACTTTGCTCTCCCATTTCTCTTCCCTACTCACAGCCTTTTTGCTTGAGTAATGCTGAAGTTGGTAGCGATGGACAAAAAGCATATTGCATTCTTAACTGCTGGTACTGGTGAGTTTGCCACCAGAGAGCAGACCCACTGTTTGACTAGCTATTCTGGTTTAATTGTGACTTAACATCTAATTACTCAATAAGGAGACAATAATTCTGGGGAGATTTGTGTTTTCAACTACTTGCCACCCATTAGCTTTCAGTGATGGGCTAGTCTGTACTTCTTCCCTCGGTCTTGTTTTTACCTACAGTAATGAAAGGCTTGGACTTATGGAAATGTTTTTGGGGAAGAAGGCAGTGAGTTTCAGATTGAGCCCAGTGGAGTTGAGGGTCTGGGTCTTTAAGAGGTGAAGGTTGTACAAGCTGAAGTATTATATTTGGTAGCAGGAAAGAGTGCACTTGAAAAAAATGTATGTGGATTTTGCACTGGAGGAGAATGGGGCAGAAAGGACTTGCCCTTTTGCTGAGGAAAGCATGACAGAAATATGATGGGGAACCAGGGTCATGGAGGGCCTTCCAGCACCAGCCTTCATTTGCAGAATGATGGTGATTCCTCCTGGTTCTCCTCTCAGCTCATAGTAGGCTGCCCGGTGGTCTGACCATTTTATGCATCAGTGATCTGAGTCATCACACTGCACAAATATTCTCCACTGAGTAGAGAGAAAATTACTTTAAGTTATTGGCAGTTTTGAGGAGGGAAAAAAATAATCCAGGGAGTACTGTTTTCTCCAAACTCCTTGCTCTTCAGGTGTTGTGGCTTGTAAAGATTTCAGGCTTGTAAAAGCACCTAGTTTTCTTGTATTTGGAGTGAACCATGTTTGTCTCAAAATGGGAGGGTTTTTAAAAAGAAGGACAGTTGTAAAAGGCAAGGAAATTCCCAGAAGTTTCCCAACCTGATTTTTCCCAACAATTTTTCCCAACACCCCTCGTGGGTGAAGACTCAACCCCTGATGTTAGTGGACTTCTCTTTGCCAAGTACTGCCGTCTCCCTCTAGCTGTGACTGAAGCTGCGAGAAGGTGCTTGCTTGGGTTCCCACCCCCCCCCCCCCCGATCCTTCACTCTTACGATCTGAGCCCCACATCAGTGGTTTTAATTCCTAATGTACGGGGAAGAAATCATGCGTAAACTCCATGATAAAGTTCTGAAAGCAAACTGTGTCCCACTTGGGCTCTCCCTACTCTCTCACCCTAAAGCTATCTACACCCTGAAATCTACTGGCATGTAATGCTTTGGCTCTATGCATGTGGATTTCCCAAGCGTTTGATGCTAAACTGTTCCTGGTGATCGCATCCAATTTACAAATGCTATTTCTGTTTTCTTCCCTAATGAGACAGTGCTGTCTGGGATCTTGCGCTGTGGGCTTACGTATGATACACTGCTGAATTATACTGTCTGCATTTTCACTGAATGTATGCTTTGGGTAAAGGCAGTGTCAAATTGTGTGGTCAGCAGGGATGCTGATGCCAGAAAGCAAACTACCCATTCTTGCCCTCAGAAAACATGCTCAGGTCTTCCCTCCCTATTTTTATTACAGTCCAGGCAAAGCCTGAATGGAAAAAATTTTACTTTGGAGAAAATTAATTTTAGGTATTGCTGCTTTTGTTGATGGTCAGTTTGGGTCAACAGAAGGTCTTGACTTTCCTCTTAGCTGAAATAGTTTCCTTCCAATTTAGACATTGCCTCTTTGGGGTCTCTTTGCTTTGGAAGTGAAACTTATGTAAATGTAAGGTAAGTACGGGATGAAAGGATCTTAATGTTTAATTTTTTTTTTTTAAACCATCAGTTGGCTCTGTTACATCTGATAGATTTCCCATCACAGGCGATCTGTGTTCTTGCTTGCTTAGATCCACACTGGTGCCAAGTGCTAAACAATGACACTATCTATCTTTCTGCACAATTTGCCAATTTTGGTTACTTTTGAAGCCCAGTGTTCCTGCTTTACCCTTGTGAATCCTCCCTTATAGGGAGAACAAAATGAACAAAGGAGTGATTGCTTTAGCAAAATGTTTAGGGCTGATTTCTCTTTGTCGTTTATCCTCTTGTTTTATAAACTAGAGTGCTTACTCCTCTTACAGTGAAATAAGTCAAAGTAAAGACGTAGTAAAAAGTTGTCTTTTGTTGTTTACCATGAATGGCTTTTCAGATAATTGAATGAAATACTTTATTGCAGTTCCTCTTCCAGCTATGACCTTAAATAACAAAGGTCTTACTTGCTGTTTGCTAGGCTTAGCATGATGTTTTCAAAGGCCCTCTCTTGGTTGTGGTGCTGCTTACAGAAATCAGTGGGATTTTGCGAGTGACCTCAGATGAGCTAGTGTTAAAGCAGTGCTTTTGAAACCCTCTCCTTCAGAGGATGAGAAAAGTGGCCTTCCTTTCACAGGGAACACTTCAGGAGATACCAAAATTCTCCCTCCTCCTCCCAAAGTGATTTTGCATATCAAACATGCCTACATTTTGGTATTTATAGAGTCCCTTGCAAAATATCAAAACAGACAGGATCATGCATCAGATTAGTTATCTTACCTTATAGTTGCCAGAGGTACTTAATTTCTTCTTTGGAATTGAATGTGATTTCTATAGTTAAATGTTTCTCCTTGACTACTGAGACATCTTGCTTTTTCTAGGTGGAAGTAGCACATTAAGAACAAAATCAGAAGTTTTATATGTACCCCCACAAATAAAGGTGTTCCTGCAAATTTTACAACCATTATACTTGGGGTATATGTAAATGAGACTGTTTACTCTTTCCTTAGAAATAATGAAAACTGAATAATTAAGTTCATTGAAGAGCATCACTGGTACAGCCATCTCATTTCAGTTTGACTGCGTTTGATGGTATTTGATTTTGCCAGATGCCTGTGACTGAGTTACATGTTTACATTGTTTTCTTGATTATTTTAAATTCAATATGTACTTAAAACTTTAAAATGTTAGAGAAGTTCATTGCTCTCATTTGTAGTTTGCCAGACTCAAACATTGTTGTTGAATACGGTCACTCCAGTCCTGCAGTAATTTATCTAAAAGATTAATTTCAATCCCTTTAATTTCAGTTGGAGTCAAGTAGGATTAGGTTTACCTGGGGGGAAAAAGGCACTGAGAAAGTTTCAGGGTTTGATTTGTTGTTTTTTTTCCCTTCCTCCTTCCCCTCCTTCCTTACCTGATACTGCATCATTTTCTGGGACTAGATAACCTTCTGTGGTAATAACTGCCTTCAGTGTTCCTGTGGGTCTTTTAGTGACTGTTACTATGTAATAGGCCATTAAGAAATATGTTTAATTTGAGGCTTACCGAGGCAGGCATGTTTTAGATTGGCAAATTTCAAAACAGGTGTATTTTCTCTTTTGGATGGTTGCTACTGAGCCACAGCTATGAGGCATGAAAATACGGAAAGTATCTCTCATTCCTTACTTATCTGCCCAAAACAATTCTCTTAACCACGTTTGTCCTGATTGTCCTCGCAATTAATTTCTGCAAGAAGGTACTCAAGGAATTAATTAATTTTAGCCTTTCACCCACCCAAACGTTTTACTGTTTAGAAACTTTATAGTACCCTTTAAAAAGTACACGTGCTTACCGGACTTAGTAGCTCTTCTTTTGCAAAAAGCAACTATTTTTGACTCTAAAAATACCTTTTGCAAGAATTAGGGGGCCAGTCCTTTTGGAGAAGAACTGGTCACCATGTAGATCTTGGTGATGCCAGGTTGTGGTGCGAGAGTGGCGGCTTCAGCTGGGAGCTCCTGGTGAAATTCCAGCTGGGTTTAAATATTCTCTTTAGTTAAAATCCCTCTTGTAGTTTCAGCTGTAGATATCTGGCCTTTGTTTCACTTCAAAAGGGAAGAGAGAAGTGTGTGTGATCATATTATATAAATATTTTTTCCATCCGGAGTTCCTAGTATAAAATGTTTCCTTTGTAGTACCCAGAGAAGCATTGACTTTCAGCTGTAGCGCAGTGGTCCGTTCGGATTGCAAATAGCTGTTGTGTATATCTGTATGATGCTCCTCCTTAGGAAGGAGACCAAAGAAGTTGCAGTCTGCCAGCTTGTGTTTGAGGGGGGACTGCTGGCTTGAGGTGTCATCAAAGTACCTTCACACACAGCTGAGCCCTCACATTTTCACTGGACAGGGGTTTAGCAACACCTTACACGTGGTTGGCAGTACTCTTGTCAAGGCAATAAGAGGGATGCTGAGGATATTACCTCCTTTCTATAAGGTTCGACGTGAGCTTTGCTACCCAGTTTGCTAACTGAGCTTCAGTGCTGAAGTAGTAGCTTGGGAAGAGACTGGGTTCGCTGCTAACCTAAAAGATCTCCAAAGTACTCCTTTGGAGAGGGACAAAGCTAAGGCAACTGCACATTACTGGAGGGGGGGAATATTTTCGTCAGAGATTGGGCTGGGGTTCAGTTGCTCTCGTTGGAGGGGCTGCTTCTGCAGGGATTAAGGAAATGTTGAGTATTTACCACTTATTATCGAAGTCAGAGGGAAATAGTCCACTTCCTGGCTGAAGCTTGGTTTCAGAGTTGAAAGGCACACGTGGAAATCACCAGTTGCTCTCTCTACACCTTTATTCTCTGCAAAAGAGTGTTTTCCTCCTGTTCTTTGTTGATTGGATAATATGAGGGAGGAAAGGGGAAGAAAGAAGAAAGCTGTATTTTACTGTGAGAATGCCCAGAACCTTTCATAACTAGGCTTTGGGTTAGATGGTGACCTCTGTTAGCAGAATATAAATAATAACAGAAGTATCTGTGCAGAAAATGAGTGCAATAATTAAATCTCTCTCTTTTTTTTTTTTTCTCCTCTAAAGATCAAAGAGGCTGAACTCTTGATTAATGTGTAACAGAAGTCATTAACATGGTAAAATGTGGAAAAACAGGCTCTTTGTTATTACTACTCAGACATTTGCTGTAGGGAACTGTAAATACTTTCTGTTCTGTTATTTGGCCTATTGCTTTTTCTATTATTCCTTAGTATGTAGCTTATTGAAAAATATAACACCTAGAAATTTAGATATACATGCAGAAGAATAAATGTTGTATCTATTACTTTTTTTTATGATGCAGAATGCTGCTTCTGTGTTACTGTCTTGCTTTCACAAGTCAGTCTATGGTCTGGCTTTGCCTCACTTGCCTGCTCTTTCTGTACTACCTCAAGTGCTGTTTGTTTTTTTTTTCCTAGCAACCCACTGGGCTGCTTTATTGTCTCTGGGTCTAAGAAAAAGATTTTCTTTCTTTCTTTTTCTTTTTTTTTTTTTCCCCACTGTAGGTATGAATGCTTAAGGTTGACTGCTTGTGTTGAAAAATGAGACAAAGTTTCTCTCCAACTAATACTCATTTTTGAGAGTGCCCACAAAAGAATAAATTCTAGCTAAGATTTCTCCAACGCAGTAAGGTCAGGAGTTTTTCATAGATTTTACTTCTATCCAGATTCTTTCTTAATTTGCATAACTTGGTTGAATAATGTAACCCTCCTAATATTTTCCAAGCCACTTACACTTAATTAATCACTTACACTGATCTTCAGCATAAACTTCATTGATTTTATTTCTCATTGAAAACATCAGTAGTAGCAAATATGATCCTATTGGCTCACAGTCTATTAGAAATAAAATTATATTAAATGTCTCATGGGGTGTGAAGAGGTTAAGTCAAGGAGAGTCGTCCGAGAAAGTCATCCTGGTGTAAAACATAAATCTGGTTTATATTTAAACTACATGTCATCCACCAGCCAAAAATAGCAATGATCATTAAAACCCAATTTGCTGCTAAACATTAATAGACATTTATTACATCATAACAGATCTGAAAGACAATTAAACTTAACTTTTTCCTAGATAACTTTCTCATAAAAACACGTTATTCACCTGGCTTTTGCCATTAATCTCATTTGCCAGTGATTTTTGTTTCATTTGATGGCGTGCACGTGTGCATGGAGTTGTATATGTAGGTGATCTCTTCTTGTTATTCTAATTCTTTCAAGAGCAGTACATTTTAAATGAGAAAAGCAATTAACCTTGCTATAGTACCTGTTAATTTCCCAATCAGCACAAAAAGTGAAGGAAATTGCATTTTCTTAGTGCAAAACAAGTAATACCTGTTACCATCCATCTGAGAAAGGAATAGTAAGCAAGAGCAGAATAAAAAAGCCCTGGAGACACATTTTACAGATAGGAGATAGATCACAGCTTTGCTGCTGTTTTCACTGCAATTGCTCAGTCAAGCGGTACTCTTTCCCTTTTTTATTACTACAAATAGTTAGACATGCGAGTAGTGACTGGAGCTGGAGTGAGTCAAAGGCTGAGGAGATCCAGCGTTGTCAAAAGTACTGCTTCCTACCACAAATGCAGCTGTGACCCTGGTATTTCAGTTCGCGCGTTGCTGTCTGTCAGGCCCGGCCGCTGCGGGGCCTGTGAAACAAGCCATCATAGAGGCCAGGCCGCCCGCTTCAGCTCAGCAGCGCTCAATTCTCTGTAGCTGTTGATGTCTTTAACTTTGCTGTTTAACCTCCGTATCCAAAGAGCTGTGGGGCCAACTGGGATGTGAAGGAGTATGCCAAGAGGTAGACATAAGGCAGCCCCTTTCCCCTTTTCTGAATTGCAGGGCCCACAAGAAAGAGTTTCACCATCCTCACGGCAAGCAAGATTCTTCTCTGGCATATGCCACTTTTGGGTAGCAAGCAGCTCTGAAAGCCAGTGCGCCATCCTCCTGTTTCTGGCTGATGTACAGAGAGATGGAGCCCACCCATATGTACTTTGGGCTGCCTCCTGATGAGCTGCAGGCAAATGAGAAATGCCCGCTGCCTGCATTCGCCTGTGCCCCCCAGGAAGAAAACCCACCCCCAAAACCCCATCTTGCTGTGATGGCAAATGGCACTAAACTCCTCTCTCCTTCTATATCTGCAGCTGCTGGACAATTTTGGGCAATGTAAGTTAAAGAGGTCCTTTCCTGTCAGGAAGAGGAAAGGAAGAAAATTAGAGGTGTTATGAAGGAGACAGAGAGAGCGGGAAGAGAGAGATAGGGTGGATAAATGAATACTGAAAATTATTTTAAAGGCTGCATCCAGAGGCATTTAGGAGTATTCTTCCTCTGGTCCCAGTATCACACTTCACTTAAAGATGTGCTACTTGAACTCTCCTGGAATTTTCTGTCATTTCCTTTGGCTAATTTTCTCCTTGGAGACTGTCACTTCCTCAGGTTAAAGCAAGACCCAATGCAGAATCTGTGCTGTCACAATTATAGCCATGGTATGACACTTGAATAAATGGTGCTAGTATGTACGAGAGAGGTGATGCCTCAAAATACAAGCTCTTCTAATGGTAGCGAAGGGAAGTTAAAATTATGCTGACCCTGGTGAGAAGCTTGTCTCCATTTTCAATGCATACACCACACATGTTTTATTTGTCACAGAAGAATTGCCAAAGGCTCTGTAGAATGCAAATACGCATTACAAGAGTATTGTCAAACCCAGGCTTTCAACATCATGAATCATTCACAGAAAAATTATGAGATTTGATTAAAAGTCATGAGAATTTCATATCAAATAAATATGTTGAGTTATGTTTATTTACCACCAGTTTACCAAGGCTCTTAGCTGCATTTGGGTCCTATTTTTCAGCTTTTCTCTGTAAGGAGAAATTTACTTGAAAAGAAAGCTGAAATGTTCATTATTGCAAGGAGCTGCCACATACTGAGAATTTTGCAATGAAATCATAACCGTTGGCAATACCGTGAGGAGTGGTTGCCTATGTATTATTTTCCCTCTATAAACATGTGCTACAAACTAAAATATTTGAGAAAGATGGTGTATTGCATGGGTATAATAAATCTTCAAGAAGGATCTTAACACCTCATCAAAAGTTTGCAGAACGTTGTAATAATTGCTGAATGATGATGAAATAGGATTGTTTCAGGTGGTCAGAAGTTCATGGCGCTATGCGGCTTGTGCGAAGAGCTGCAGAGCTGTTGCATAGCTTTTCCCAAGACTTGTAGGGCTTTTTTCCCCTGGTGGGGTTTCGCATGGTGAAGGGACTGACTTGCTTCTTGCCAGCTGCGAGCTGCTTTAGCAGGTGGTGCTTGACCAGTGAGAGTACCAAGTTTTTCCTAATCAGTTTACAGGAAGCCTGCTGATTGAGGGGTGGTAATGCAACACAAACATTTGCATGTTTTACCACATCCTCAGATGATAACCTGTACCTTTTGAAATTTTGCATGTGTTACCATATGTTTGCATACATGTAGGGACCTTGTGAACGATGTACCTTCCTCTCTTAAATCTGTAACTAAGTAGTTTGCCAAGGATAACCAGCAAGTGCTTAGAAGAAAGGCCTGGAGCATTCAGTAGCTGTGATATTCATGCGTACAATTCGGTACAATCTTTCTAAGCTTCTAAACCATGTTTCCAAGGCTATTCCTTTTCTCTCTGTTCTTTGGCCCCATCCTCCTATGTGAAGTCACAAGATGCGTGAGTAGCTTCACTTTTAGTTTGGTTATCATTTTCTGCTGAAATTGCCTTGATCCTGGATTGAATGGGAAAACCAACAAGCAGCTGATAGTTAAATGATAGTTAAAGTTCCCCTTTTGACCTTTGGAAAAGCACAAAAGCCTCTACTTCACCTACACGGGGAAGGGGGGAGGACGGGGACGGAACCAAACTACTATCTTCAGCTGGTCTGTATTCGGGTGTGCTCTTATCAAAGGCTTGATTAATCTGAAATGAATTGACTCGGTTAACACTTGAGAGTTATGTTGCAGCGAACCCTGTGCTACATCTAAAGAGTTCTTTGTCACTTTGCATTATAGCCTAAACAGGTGGTTGATGAGGCTTGGTTTGAGCTGGCAGGGATTCTTTGTGGCCCCGGCTGCTCCTCTTATGGGGGGAGTGTAAGTAGCGCTGCAGTGATACCTGAGAATCTAGGGTGAGCCCAAACTTATTAGACATTGATGCTTGCTTGTTCTTAAAATTGCTTCTCAGAGTGCTACATAAGATACAAAGGAGGAGTAAAGGACAGAATGGTCTTGGGTTTTCAAACAATGTGGATGAAATGAATGTTAACATACAGGAATGTGCAGTTAGGGGCAGAAGTGCACGTGTTTGTTTTAAACCTTGCTTGGAAATAGAGACTTGGAAATACCTCGTAGTTTTGTGCACATGGGGTGAGAGGATTGAAGAGTTTCCTTCTGAGTTCACAGCCTCGGCAGAGATGTGAGAGAGAACAGGAGCAGTCTGCAGTACAGAAAGAGGACATAGATGTGAGCAGGCTGAACCACAAGTTGGTGAGTTCACTCACCCTAAGAAGCGTCATGGGGTCTCTCACAGTGCATCACATCTAGTAAACTTAAAAACTGAAATGAAGAGCCAAAGGCCATGGCTTGATATTTTGTGAAACAAAAGCCTGTCTTCCTGAACTCTGTGAAAGCTCTGACTTTATGAGCATTTGCAGTATGGGATGAACCGTCTCCTGGGCTAAATGGAGACATAGGTAAAAGTTTACGGACAATTTAGTTTATGTATCTCAGAAACATGTTCCTGACTTCTTCAAAAATGCTCGTGGAAAAATCTGAGCATAAATAACTACATCCCTGCAGTGGTAACTTCAGTGAGTGCCTAGGAGAGAAAGTGCATGTTGTCCTCTTGAAATGCCGGGAGTGCAGCCTGCTCCTGCCCTGCTCCCCCTGTGTTACACTGTCAGTAATGTCTGTGTGACCTTTTACATGGCAGGTTTTGTTGCTGCCACCACAAAGTGACTGTGGAGCCACATCCTAGGTACCTGACAGGGAAAAGGATTTGACATAGGGTAAAGGTGGAAAGAGGAAGGAGGGGCAAAGCTCTTCTTTTTCAGTAATGTTGCAAAAAAATAAACAACAAAAAAAAGTGTTTTGCAGACAACTCATGACCAAATGTATTGCAGCAATTCTTTTGTTTAGCCATTCATAATGGGAGTGGCAATACAGATCATTCTTTTACTGCAAAGAAATTTTCTAACGCTAAATTGCAGTTAATTTAATTTTGCAGAGATTGCATGTTATCTTTTTCCTTGCTGGCGTTATTTATCTTCCCTCTCTTTTCAGTGAAATTCTGAAAATGTTGTCTAGAATAAATTGTCTCGAGTAGCAGGTGCTGAGAATGGGGAATTACATCCGTGGTTCCACCTTGGCCCATCAGCTTTAAAGAGTTTAATTACTTTGAAACTTTTTCCCTTGTAAATAGTGGATTTAATCGATATTTGTTTGAAACATCATGCTTATTTTTTACTTGGTAAGCAACTTCTGCGAAAGGAGTAGATAAGCGCAGGAATCTTTTCTATTAAGAAATATAAAGTAATCCTTGCATTACTGAGTTTTTTTTAAGCTAGTTTTACTATGCACGTTTTCAGGGGTGGGGAAGAAAATTGCTGCAAGTAAAACTGGATAAGAAAAATAGGGCATTTCTATCTTGGTTTTGCTAATGAGCGCCCTTGTAAAACACTCTTGCTCCTCCTGTGACCGTACCCTCAGTCTAGACTGAGGAAGCTAGGCAGCTTTTGCCATGTGAGAAGGGTAGTGTCCGGCTTTGTGCAGGTGCAAAATGCTCATGTTTGGAGGAAGGCAGTAATTAAGTGGATTTATGACAGGTTTGGCATGTGCTGCTCTGAATTCTACTTTGAATTCAAGCTTATCTGTTCACTCACCAGATGAACTGGCTTCCTTTTCTTTTTCACCCTCCCTGTAGACCGTCAACAGATGAGCTCAGAAAATGCTCCATGTGCTGCTTGACATCAACTGCTGAAGAACAGACTTGGGTAGATGTTGAGTTTGTCAGTGTATCCATAATGCTCTTTTATGAACGACGCCTTGATGTATATTTCACTGCTCATCTCTTCACCACAAGGCCTTAGTTTCCTTTAGCTTTCTCCTCTTCTGTTAGTACCACTTGGAGTTGGATTTTTGGGAACTGCCAGCATGCAAATCGGGTTTGGGTGATCCTTGGCTGCAGATCACGAAGGGTGTCGGGGCAGCCCTATGGGCAGAAAGGTCAGTGAGCAAAAGAACTTTCTTTTAAATCAATGCAGGCTTCGACGACTTTGTGGTTCAAGTCCAAACCCTCTTAGGTCAAGTGTAGACCTTAAATTTTTCACTGTGATGGTATATCCCCTTCTTGCATCAGTAAGTGTAACACTGTGCAGTGAACAGTTCACAGATACGTGCTCTAGTTTCTCTCTTTGGCTGTACTTTGTCTGGAGGTAATCCAAAGATTAAGTGAATTTTGTTCTGCAGGCCTCTTTCTGCATCTCATAATGCTGCTTGAGAGGGTTGTGTTACAATTAAGAAAAAGGGTTGCTCTACTCATTTCCTATCTAGCTGTTCCCCTGCAGATCTCCATTTCATAAACACACTATGATTATTTGATTACACGGAACACAAAACCACCCAGAACTTTGCAGCATTATAATGTGTTTGGTTAATATAGGGGTGCCCTGTGTTGTCAAATAACTTCGGCACTTCTCAGAACACGTTGTGGATTTGTTAATAATTGTGCGT
Organism: Chroicocephalus ridibundus; assembly: GCF_963924245.1. Classification (NCBI taxonomy): domain Eukaryota; kingdom Metazoa; phylum Chordata; class Aves; order Charadriiformes; family Laridae; genus Chroicocephalus; species Chroicocephalus ridibundus. The sequence continues at coordinate 22,346,423 of NC_086288.1, forward strand.
GAGCTTAAGCCTAAGGTGTTGAAGTCTTTATAGGAGCAGGCTTAAGGGCAAGGTTGTGCCAGCCAGGGTGTGCAGACATAACCTGACAGGCCGTGTCTCCAGCTTGTTCTACGTTGGCAGGAAGGAAAGTAGGGCTGGGAATATTGGGCCAGATTTACAATTGGCGTTAAATGGTGCATAATGCTGAGCTACTCCTATCATCTCTGTTTTGTACAAGAGCTTTGTGACTGAATAATGCTCTTTCCAGTATGATAAAATGTTTATTTGTGGTTCTGGTGGTTGCAAGACATTAGTTCCCCAACTTAGTGTTTGGACTCTGCAGAAATGAGATGAGTCCTTTTGCATGTTCAGCCCCAGCCTGTGAGACCATAGAAGAAATCCTTGAATCCTGTCATGCAGGAATATGTAGATAGACACAAACAATTTTAAAGGCCACTGTGTAAATATTTTGTTGACAAGTATCCCTTCTTTGGGATAGGTAGCATAATTAATTTGTGACTTCTTCACTTTACACCCAAAACCCTTTTACTCCACCATGATGTTACCTCTTTCTAACAGATTTGTATTATCCAGAACTTGATTCAGTTTAAACAAATACAAATCAGAAAACAAACCTCCATTCCTTCACTGCTGGGCTGAGCTTTTGCTTCAGGGAGGTGTACCTGAGTTTGGATAGCTTTCCCCCATCTCTGTATGCCTTTTCAAATTGTGTAGCTCAAAAAGCTTCTCACTTTTAAAACTTTACAGAGGATGCTGTAGAAAAAGCATGCATAAATAATGGCCAGTGGTGTAGTTTGATGTGTACTGGTAGCCTCCTAAAATATAAATGGAAAACTTGATTGCTGTTTAGAATGTATGACTTAAAATATTCATGAGTCTTGTCCCCCTTTGGAAAACAGGCTTTAAATATTATCAGTGACCATTCTGATTAGTTACAGCTCGAGCGAAGTTTTAATTTCTAGGATGTCTATAAAGAAGCCACTTGACTGCATATTGACCTTGGACTTTTTAGTCACTGCAGTTAGAGAGCTGAGAAAAAGCTTTGGAAACTAAATGCTACATTTGAGTGAACAAATCACAAGGATAGACTGGGGAGGAGAGTAGAGTGGGAGAATAAAATCTTGGCAGTGTAAGCAGATATATTTATCGTAAAAAAAAATGCGGCTTCCTTATGGACTTTGGTTCTGAACAATGTGGGTTTTGATTTAGTTGATCAGCAACGATAGGAGGCAAAACAAAGGCCACTCTGTCATGCTGGAGTTTCAGAAATATACCCACATCACAATGGCATGCAGCACAGTTTTTCATATGTCTTCTGGCTCAAACAGGGTTTTGGGTAAGAACAAAAGTTGGCGAAAACAGCTGCTTTGCTCAGAGAAGAATAACTTCTGTTGATCAGAGATTTTTGGAGAGATTTTTAATTAGACCAGTGCTGCGAAGGCTGCAGAGTCTAGGGAGTTCAAAAACAGATATGCAAAGTACTTTTCAATTCCTCATATTTTATCATCATTTCAAAATCAGTGGGGAGCTAAGTCTCAAACTGATGCCATGGTTTAACTCTGTATAGTCGTTTTTTCCCTGCCAAGTTTGAGTCACTGCGGCCATCTAGCCCCTTCTTGAGAGATTAAAATGTTGGGAAGCTGGAATACTTTCTCCGATTAAATGAGTGAATGTTTCTATTCAAGCATGAATTCAAAGTTCCCGGTGCTTTCCTGTAAACATGTGGGATGGAAGAGACCATTATTTTTAATCCCACGATGAATCCTGCAGAGCTCAACTAGGAGTGAGTGCCTGAGTCACTGCAGTCACTATAGAAGGTAGCTATAGGGAAAGGGTGACTTTTAGGCTGAACTTGGGTTCAAAGCGGGTCCAGATTCAGTGGTTAAAATCCCTACAGGACAACTCAAACCAGGGGATAGAGAGGTTTGTAGGCGTATCGCTGGCAGACATACTCCCAAACCATATTAGTGATCCCACTGCTTGGTATCTTGGCATCAGCCTCAACAGCAGAGCCGTGGGAGAAATGCAAATGGAGTGACAGGTCTTAGCAGAAAATAATAATAAAAAAAAAAATAATGCAATGCCAGGCTACTTGAGGAAGCACTGGGCTCAGTTTCTGCCCAAGTCGCTCAGGACATGTAGCAGATGTTTGCATAGATAATTTTTGGCCAGCCGGTCTACCTGCATTACATACTGCACAGGAGATTAAAGAGAAAGCAGGATTGTTGTCTGGTGTCTTAACCCCTACACTGGGACCAGCCGAGCTGGTGTTGGATGTGTTTACATATACTGATAAAAGGTTTCTGTTTGAACAGAAGGGAGTTTTAACAGGCCAGGGAGTGCAACGCACAACTCTGAGGTGCGTTTTCTCCTAAAGCACTGTGCTTCCCGTGTGTGCTCGCAAGTATGGGCTAGACCAAGTGGCAAAGTGACCTCTCTTGTCAGCAGTTTGCTGACTTGCCAGCACGCTGGGAAGCGTGCTCTTTCAGGAGCTTGCATTTACTCTTTGGCCCCCCTGTATTTGAGGGTTTTGGGTGGAAAAGAAGTGGCTACGTAGAAACGTATTTCTGCGTAAAAGGTTAGCACAGAGCCTAGGCTTCTGTTGGCTTGTGATTTCTAGACACCCAAATGTTTTCAGGAGAGTTGCAGCCTGTTTTAGAAGTCCCATGTAGGTAGGATACCATGCAATACGTATGGACTTGTTTTTTCTAGTCAACTTTGAAGATTGCCGACTCTCTGGACCTGTGGGCATCATTGTTCAAAACTGCTGTCTTAAGCTGTGTTTTGAGAGAGGAAGCAGAGCATCAGTGATGCACAAACTGGCTTTCTGCGCAGGGACAAGTTTTAATTCCTAGTGTACATAGGAATGTGCATCCATCTGAAGGGGCAGGGTGGGGGGGTGAGGGGTGTGTGTGGTGGAAAATGTTTGCCTTTACAGCTGTTGGCAGCAAAGAAACGCAGCAAAACTTTATTGTTTTACTAACTGCATTTTTTTTTTCCTTTCTTATTTGTAGGTCTCAGGCTCTGGATACTGGCTGTGGGATTTTTTTTTTATTATTATTTTTTGATTGTTTTTTTTCCCCTTTTTGGATGTGAATTGAATGCCAACAGTTGAAGTGTTGGAAGCAAGTGCAGGAGGACGCTCACCTTGTTTTGTTTGAACCCTCGTTTGCTGGGATACTTTCAAGCCCTCCTTCACAGTCATGTGGTCATCACAGCTGCTGTTCTTCACAATGCTCTTAACACCGTTAGCCCATGGTGAGTGAGAGATGGTGTAAATTTGCCTGTGGGAAGAGAAAACAGAATAGAAAATAGCAAGGATTTTGCCTATGTCTTTTACCTAATGGTGTGGTTTTTTTCCAGGATGTCGATTTCCTCCCTTCCACCCCAGGTGTTTGAGTTCCCAGGCTACATTGTGACTCGTTAAGTCCTGAAACAAAGAACTCTGGCCACACAAAAAGACTTCTGTTATTGAGTTTAGCTGCTATGTTGAGGCAGGCTGTGTGTCAACTGGGATTGTCTCTCCTGGGCTCTGCACGGAAATGAATTTCCCTTCTGTGAATACTGCTCAGTGAGGGGCTGCACGTCCCCCTTTAGCCACAGCTCCAGAGTAGGATCTCGCTTGCCATCATGTTAGACTGTGATTTCAACCAATTGCAGTGGATGTTTCTGTGCTCCGCCAAAAGACAGAGGGTCTCATAATCTCAAGGACTCTGAGCCGAGAAGAACCAAATCCAGTATAGTTGCCTTAGCCTGGCGTGCTGTGTAACCCACCCAGCCATGTGGAGTCATTAGGCATAGCACCATGCTGCACAGCTAGGATGCATCTAAGAACTGAGCTAGCAGCGCAGGTGTATGAGCTCTAGCAGAAAAACTTGATCTCTTTATTAGCCAAGAGAACGTTTAGTGAAATCTGACATGTTTAATTCTTTGGAGTAAGATTTTGAGGCCTGGGGTTAGTTATCTTGATATGAGAAAGCCAAATGTAGGCCCCAGAAGGAAGTTGCTAGATTTCATAAATGCTGAAGGGTTCAGGAGCTCCTATTTGCAGTGATGGTTGCTAAGTGCTCAGAGCAGAGCTTTGGAAAATCTGGCTGCCTGATTTTCCTGATGCCTAAATGGAAGGTGAGCTCCACCAAGGATCTCGGTTCTCATTTTAATTACGTCAGGTTAATTTTAATTATGACTAGGTCAATGAGAGCATGTCTGTAAATAACACGACTCCCTGCATGTAGGCTGTGGGCACCTGTTTTTAAAATATTCATCAGACTTTTTGTGCTTTACATGCACTGTCAACGTGCTAAGACACTAGAGCAAAATTTTACAGCGAAGAAGGTTAAAAAATGAAATACATGTAATTGGCTGAATATATCTATTTATAGAGTACAACCTGTGTGCTCATATCACTTATAACACCTTTGGGCACAAAGGTTATCCGTACTGTCGTTCTTCAAGCAAAACACTTCCCTGACTTAAAAATTAAAATGAATATTTCAACTGAGCCAACCAATTGGGGTGGAATGAAAGAGCTATTAGGAAAGGTGCTCTCCATTCTTCTCCAGGAAAGTTAAATGGTAAATGTTTTGTAAATCTTTTATAATTAAACAATATTAACAGTTAAAGCAATTAACAATTTAAAAATGCCTCTGGCAGTTCTGTTTTAAATTTGCAGTGCCACTGTAGCTGGAAAATCCTGCTTCATGGTTAGAGTAAATGAAAATGTCACAAGTATCCTAGGAGTCTTATTATGCTACAGATGAGCAAACACCAGAGAAGGAGAAATGAGGTGCCTGGAAATATATTTACCCTTTATGTTCTTCTACAAAGTAAATGTACAGGGAGGCTGCTGTGTTTTTTGTAGTAGTAGTAGTGGTGGTGAGTCTGACCACCACGCATCTAACCAACACACATGTGTTATCTCATGCCTATAAATCACTAGTGAAAGTTGGTAGAGGCTCACAGTCACCTTTGAATGGTGGAGAGTGAAGATCTTTTGGTCTGAGCTAAAGGACGTGGTTTGGTTCTGCCCTGTTTTGATCTCTGAGATTGGCCAGGATGCAGCTACTATCTCAAAACTTTGCCCTGTTACCTTTCTTGGGGGAAGCAGTTACTGTTTGTGTGTCTGGTTGTTCGAGGGTGGTATGTTCCTGATACCAAACGAAGGGAGAAGACTGCCATTTAGCTGTGTGATGTGATGTTTGAAGAGTATGTTTGGTATCAGCTAGCACTGGGCAGTCAAACCTATCCGGTCTCCCATGGGGACTGAAGGACACGTGCATAAAAATCAAAGTTGTATCAAAGGTCGGAATAAATAGTCTGATGGGACTTAAAAGGTTTTGATATCAGAGACTGAATATCTGACGGCTTTCGGGTGCTCTCCCTTACTGCCCCTCTCCCTGCAAGTGCCTGCAGAAGGTTGCCTAAAGCGAATGGCAAGTCGGTATCAATGCAGAGGTTTCTGCTAGCCTGAAGACAGTTATATGTGTGTTTAAAATACATGCCACAGCCTCACCTTGCATATAAAAATAGGCAAGTTAAGCTCCCTCCACCTCCCCGCCTTTTAATAGTCCGCTTTCACTGCATGCGGAAAGCTTTCATATGTTATGCTAAACAGCACTCAAGCATTTGAGTTCCTGTTTTATGGGCTGCAACGACTTCTGTCCTGTAGTCATTGCCAGAGTTGATAGAACTACTTCTACAGACTGACCTTGCTGCATCTCATTTGCTTTTTGAGTTTCCTGACACAGTCCCTTCATCTGTAGTGGTAGCTACATTATAGACAGATTTCTTGGGCCAGTGATCTCATAAATTTGTTGTTGTTTTTTTTGTTGTTGTTGTTCGCTTTGCTACTTTTGGGGTTTTTTTTGAGGGGGCGCTTTTTTTTTTTTAAGCTATCTCATTTCTTGAAGTATATTGTGTGTCTTGGGTTGTGATGACAGGTGTGGAGTCAATGGGAGCATGACTTCAGTGATCTGCAAGGTGAAAAGTAATCTTCCAGGATACTGCCCTGGTACAATGTCATCTTGTTGATAAACTGTAGAAATAATGAAAGGGGAAAAAGTCATGAATCCTTTCAGTTTCTCAGGGATGATGCTAATCGGCTGTATCCTAAACACAGATGCTGTACTGTCTAGTTTTGCTTGGACTGCTCTGAATCGTAGCTCACAAAAACCTGAAACCATGTGAAATACTTGAGATAATAGCAGATCTGAGTAGTGGATGCTTTCTTTACTGTTGCCCTTCACTTGAATGGAAAATAGCTTACAGCTTGCATAGACAACACAACTCAGACAGGTGTGGAAGCCCCCAGAAAGCCATCCTCTCTTCTAAGCTCTGGGAAAGCCTGTAAATCCACCTGTTGGATAAAGCTAAACCTGCTATACAAAATTAGTGAATTAACCAAGTTAGAAAGTGACAATACCAGGGAATAATAAATAAATAAATAAATCGGCAACCACAACAAAAACAAAGGCTTTGTTATCCTTTGCAAGGGCTCTGCTATGCACAGGGCTTCTGTATTCCTGCCTCCTTTTTGTCCCTGTTTGGAAGCTTTTCTCAAAGCATCCAAAGGCCTGGACGTCCAGGAAAGCACTCCTTGGCTTGCATCCTCCCATGTACACCTGAGCAAACTGATCCTCTTTGCCTGTAACGGGTGGATTTCCCAGAGGTGTTTTTGGGAATGAGCAGCTGTTCTCATCTTCCTCAGCCTTCCTCCCCTTGACCCCAAACAAAGCAGATTTCTTTTTGTCCACAAATGAACTCTGTCAAGGTTCACCCGAAATGAGATGGATGTGACAGGCAGCAGCTCAGTTTGTGAGCCTGGAGAGACATACACCTGCTCCGTCACATTGCTGTCATGCTCATGTGTGGCTGAGAGTTGAGATTTAAAACTTCCAGGCTACTGAACAAAAATAATAACAGGAATAAAAGGATTCAGAACTGCATGCTGTTAAGAGCAGGATGGGATACCTGTGATCACTGTGGGGTGAAATTCTGCATGTCTCCAAACAAGTAATTTATTTTAGGCTTTGGAAAAGAGCAGAAGGGTTGAATGCAAAGATCTTTATCTTCCCATCAGATTGTTTTATTATTATTTATTTGAATTTATCTTTTTTTAAGGATTGTATTGTGTGCATAATTTCACGATGGGCAGTGAAGAATGGTTATTTTTTTGTTGTTGTTACTCTAATGCTTTAACAGCCAATCCAGAATAGGACAATGACAATTTATTACCCGGATTAAAGCAATAATCCAAATTGCCCAGTTTCTGCTGGAGACTGTTACAAATGCAATAAAACCAACAGGCATGGCGATCTGCCTGTTTCCTCTCATGCTAAGCTCTCACCCTGCAGTTGTGCTGGGAGAGTGATCTGTCAGCATCCTGGTTCCTGCTTGAGCAAAGCGGGGGTTTGTTCCTCTTTGGTCTTGCAGCTGCTTGGGCTTATTTATTTTTTTTTTATGTTTTAACTCTGTATTTTTAATGGGTTGCAGACTGTTCCCTCCTGATTATCCATGGGGTGGGTTAGTCATTGCTGTGATTACTTTGGTTTCTTAATCTTTTTCTCCACATACAATGTGGTTTTTGGGCCAGAACCACTCACTCACCCAAAGCTAAGCAAAACTGAAGCCAGAATAAGTGAGGCAGTAATATAACCAAAACCTGGCTGAAATTACAAGACAAACAATAGGTATCTGACATTAGAATAGTTTTGCTGCTGCAGCTAAGACAGGCTGGATGAGAGTCATCTGATCCTAGAGCAAGCTGCAGGTGCAGCAAAGGTTTCTTAAACAACTTTGGAGATAGAGCTAAGTTTAAGCGAAGATAGGTTCTAGTTCAAACAAAGCCTGACAAGGCCTTGGAGCATGGTATTGTTATGAAGCTTAAGGCCTACTACTGACAGTTGACAGCACCAAACTGGCAGGGCTACGGTTGCTGCTGGCCCAACTCTGAACTTCCAAAAAACAAGTTGCCTCCAAGAATTTATTTATGCAGAGTTGTGGCGTAGCTGTAAAGTGACCTTCCTGCATTTAGGGACGGATGCCATCTTGTCTTGTCTCTCCGTATGAGAATAGGTCGAGATGGGGCTGAACTAATTTATGGTTTGCAGAGTAGAAAATGAAATTTGAAGTCCTTTTGAGTCATTGCAGCTGCAAGGAAAAGAGCCTAATCTGCTGTCCTGTCCTGACCCTGCGTGCTTCTGCGCCATCTTCCCGATGTTTCTGGGAGACAACTGTGGTGAGGGAGGGCTACGTCTTTGTGAGAAGATGGCGCTCAAAGGTCAAGCTGATCTCTCTAGGCATTAGCAGGTCGCAATGCCGAGCCAGTTTCTGTGGGAACAGTGGAAATATTTATTACTGAACAGCACTGGTAGTTGCCTGGTGACAATGATTCTGTTAAAGCAAGCAGCATTATCTTTCTTGGGGGAATATATGAAGCTAGCAAGCTGGTCCTTGGTGACAGAGTGCTGTTTAATGTGAGCTGAACGTTTGCCTCACTACTATTTTAATACAGTGGAAATACTGTCATTGCTTAAAATACATACTGTGTTTCTTTTATACTTGTACAAGTGTTATGTTAGCTAGTGAATGGTGGATAATTGCCTTTTACTACACTACTCTTCATATAGTCAAAATGAAATACAAGAGACATGTTTTATTAGTTGTGAAATAGCCAAGTTGACTTCCAGGCTTCTGCCTAACTTCATTGTTTTAAAAGATTAATCATCCTTGAAATATTTATAATATTTGCTATTCTTGGCAATTTCTATTACCTGCAGCCGTGCCACCTTTTCCATAGTAGCACAAGTGATGGAGGAAGGCTTTTCCCGGTAAAAGGGGGTGGCTGTTCTATGAATATACTACAGTGTTTTCACTAGCAGCAATGTACTAAAATCAGGAGTATTAAGTTCGCCATCTGATGACTGACCAATCTATAAGCTGATAGAGGGTGAAATTCAACCTTGCAGAGACTCTATACAGCTTTTAATTCTCACTTAAGCCATTAAGCAGTGCAGAGGTCTGTGTGTGGACTCACTTCTTTCATGTCTAAATTTCACATTAAATAAGGAAGGAGATTTTAAGGGAATTTTCTGATAATGTGGTGAGTTGTTGTTTTTTTCTTCAGTGTTTAGTAAGTGTGTCTTCTCATAGTGTCCTCCTGTGTTATGGAGGGAAACAAGATCTTGTACTATTTTTGCCTGCCAGTCATACCAAAGCATGCTTTCCATGGGACATGCAACCCTTAGCTATTGGCACAGCTTTAGTTGCAACAAAGCTGGAGCTATAGGATTTGAATTATAGAAGAAGGCTGGTGACTAGGGCCCAAATTAATGCACGGAAGTTATCCTTTCCTATAGGCTTTCTAATACTTACAACATACAGCAGCAGGGCACGTAGATTTCTTTTTGAGCTACAGCAGTAGAAAAAGTGCTTGCTCTCACAGCAATAGGAAGGGGGGAGTTGTGTTACCCTGCAGGCCCGTAACCTCTGATGCTTGTTTCATTTGTAACCGTTTCCTGACAAGACTGGTTTCTGATCTCTAGTGGCCAACTCTGTGCGCTCTGATTTTTTTTTTTTTTTTTGGTAGTGTTAATTAAGCCGTAAGACCTGACAGCATTTGAATTACAGTGTAGTAATTCATGTCTAGCACATTCAAGCACAAAGATGAAGGCCAAATGGCCTATCTGCAGCTAAGTGTGAATCATTGTACCATAATTTAATTCCCATTATATTTTACTGTGATTATTAAAATGATTTTGTTAGTGAACTTCTTTAAGAAAAGTTACTTTTTAAAAAACAGAACTGAAAAGTACAACACAGATCTTGTCACAAAGAGGGGTAGGTAGCTTTGGGAGATGAGGAGTTTTGTTGAATCTTGAAAAGTTCTATTTCTGCAGTTATTAACCCTAGGTAATGAATGGGTGTTGTGGTGCAGACATCTGCTGTCTAAAAAACTGATGTAACTCTTAACTATTCATTTCATATCAGCTGCCAAGCAGTTGCTAAGTAGGATGACTAGATTTATTTGTTCTGACCTGGTCTTGATTTGATCTGGAAATGTTAGCTTGCAACCAGTCTCTTGAGCCATCTAATCTTTTTCCAGTTCAGGCTATGCAAATGCACATGCCAGACACTCTTATTACGGCTGGCGCGTTTGTTTTCGGTCCTAGTGAGTACTGAGTGAATAGAGAAGATGGGTTGTCTGCGGCAGTGGGGAAGAGCACCAGAGGGCCCAGGCTGGTATGCCTCCTCTGCTGCTGTTGGGAAAAATAAGCCAGCCTGGAAAAGTGGCTTGGGGGGGTACTGGAGAGGAAAAACAAAAGGGCCATGAATACCTTAAAAATCTCAGTATTTCTTTGTCTTTCTACAAACCTCTAATACTCTTTTGTTGAAGACAAAAGGCAAAGCTCGTGCAGTTAAGGCTGCTTAAGGGTTAGCAGAATAAAACCCTCTTCCCAATGAATTATTTTTCAAGACATGAACGAAGAGCACCCGTGTACTTGGCACGTTGTTCATTGAGATGACAGGATGTCTGGGGCAGTGCCTGGCTGTCTCTTTCTCTTGGGATTCAGGAGGATGTTGAATTTATTCATCCACGCTGATCCTGGTGTGTCTCTTCTGCAGTAGTCCCTGGTTTAGCAAGCCCTATTAGATAGTCCTGTCCCCAACTAGTCCTTTTCATAGCTAATTGCAGAGTAAATAAGCAATAGCGATTAAAATTAGGCTCTTTCAAGGGACTTAATCTTTGAATAAGTTTTACTCATGTTCTCAGCAATTTCTAGCTGATCAAGTTATTGATGGGGCCAGGGCTATTTCACTTTTGGTGGATATATGGGCTTTTAGGAATATTATAGCAGCCCAATGAAAACCATGGTAATTTTCCATGTAAGCAGTAAGTGTCTGTGATGTGATTAATGTGGTTTGGCTTTAGTGGTAAATACTTTTTAAAAAAAATAACCAAATGAACAAATTAAAAAAGACCCACCTGACTTTTCCAGGTAAACACATCACAACAATCTCTTTATACATCCTTTTGGTGTTAATAATCCCAAGCAACGGGGACTGAAAAACGTAGCGTGTCAAAGTGACTTATATGGGCATCCCTTAGACAATACCCAGAGGTACCATGGAGCATCAGGAATATTTTCGCATCTGTAGCTATCTCTGTGTGTGAGAAGGACAGCTTGTCGCCTGTCTTCATGGGCATGCAGGGTACTCCAAAGGGACTGGTGTGAGGCAAGCCGAGGTTGAATGAGGCTGGTGCAGTAGAGAGGGAAGCAGAACTAGGCAGCTTCCCTTTCCTCATCCACTGAATAGGGAAGATGATTCTGTACCCATTCCTTGTTTGCTTTCGCTTATTGCATTATTACCTGAATGGGAAAATGGAGATTTATTTGGCTAATTGCTCATCCTACCTAATACTTTGTTAATGCTAAACTTCCAGATAAAGCTTTCATGTGACAGGAAGCTACCAGGGGTTGGAGAGAGCCTACTGTTCTGGGCTGTGTAAAGGGTGTGATGGATGAGGCTGTGCAACTTTTCCTCAATACTTGGAGAAGTGCAGGACCTGAAGACAGCTTCACAGCCAAAGGAGCTACTTAGAGCCACCTTTCCCAGCAGAGCAGGTGGGGAGCTATGGCCAGGTTTTGAAAGCACAAAAGCTTGATGTGCCCATCCTTCCCATGCAGCTGTAACACCTTTCTTCTGGATGTGAATATGCCCACAGATAGGATGTCACTCCTGTTTCTTTTCCTAATAACTTCAGCTAAGCTTAAACCACTTCACTTGGAGAGGAAAAAAAAAAAATTATTTCTGAGGGTTGTCTGGCCCTAGTTCTCGCAACCGTATAAGCTGGGCATGTTCAAGTACTTTAAACTAAAATGAGAAAAGAGTGAGAGTGAGGGAATGAATTATGGCCACCTTCATTCTCGCACCGCCTCCTCAGTTGCTGCTAACCTGCTCCCACAAGATCTGGGCAAATCTGCTGTTTTCCCCTGCTAGCAAGTAAGCACCCTTGGCCCAGCAAGAACAGCAAACAGAAGCTCTTTATTGCAAATGAAACTGCTGATTCCCTAGAAGAAATCTCTAACATCCATTTTATCAACTCTGCAGTCATGTTAAATGAATCCTAGAGCTATCTGTTTATTACCCCACGGCACATTCACTGTTGTTCAGTTGGTTCCTTTAGCGATCATGATTTCTTGAATTGGTTATGCTGTTTGGTAATGTGGTTTTATTTAAATTTGGAAGAGATCTCCTGCTGCTCAATGAGCAACTCATCTGGGAAAGACACTCTGGGAAGGGAAGAAATTAAAAGCATGTTGGAGAGTTCAGAAGCTTTTCCCCACTTTGAATTTCCCTGATTCCAGGAAACTGTTTGGTGCTGGGCAGCCCCTCGAATATCCTTCCCAGTGCCTGGCAGGACTGTCTCTGTTCTCTCATGAATCTGCTCCAAGCTGTGGGATACTCAATGGATTTTTAGCCAACACAACACAGATGCTGCAATTTGCCCATCGCAGAGAGCATAAGACTGGGCAAGTGGGTTTTTAGTTATGGTGCATTATCGAATGCATACTGTAAACTCAAGGAATCGTAATCAGAGCAACATCTACTTTTATTTATTATCCTGTGCTTTTCTGTGTTGGGCTGTTTTCTGCAGTGCCTGATAGTATTGGGTGCCTTGCTAAACATCCTGAGGTGTGAGTTTGTTTCATGTAAGACTCATGGATGCTAAAGATCCTTCTCAGGCAGTCTGTGCATTGGAGTGGGCAGAGGAAGAAGCAAGGGCATCGTCACTTTCTCCTGTGTCATAATCTGTAGAAACAGAGATGCCTGATGGATTTTAGAAGTTCAGTCAAATTGTCAGTTGTTCTTAAATCTCCAGAATGTGGAGCCATAGTAAATGACATTTTAATATTGAGTTTTTAGGGTCTGATCCAAATCCCACAGCAAGTCGGTGACTGCATGTAAATGCACTTTGAATCTGGTCAGCTCAGGCCAGAGGGATTGCTTTGGGGAAAGCGGTGGTGTAACGTGGAAGATATTGTATGTCTTTGTGTAATCTTATCTCAAATCTTAGTGCTTGCAGTGAGTTGACCAGGTTGAGGCCCCCCTGCCCCAAGAGCTCCCATGTTGCGCTGGATCCTTATTCTCTTGGGAGACTGTTCACCTTCAAGCTCTTCTAGGAGCCGTTAGCAGTCATCAGTGCTGCTGATTTAAATGAGGATTTTTTTTTTTTCCCCTCCCTCTGCAGCTCTTGTTGCTGAAGATCTGTCTCCAGTTTTTAATTCACAGTGTTTTGTTTCTATTACTGAAATGCTGGAGGCTGCGGTAAGGGTTGATTTAGTATCAAGAGAGCAGATGACAAAAAGAAAACTAGCTTTGGTATGTCAGCCTTGTGTAATACTCCCCTCTCTATCTGGGTGGAGGGAGAAATGTGCGTGTCAGTTTATAAGCAAGGCAGTTAGACTGACTGTGCTAGTTGCATTGAGTTGGAGTGGGGCTGGGAGCTTAGTTCCTTTGCAGCTCAAGGTGTGGATGAACAAACCCAGGTGGCAGCATCTCTGCAGGCAGGGAAAACCAGGGTGGTGCTTCACAAAGCCAGGGGCTGGTGGTAACCATGCCAGCTGCTGCTTGGCATGCAAGTCTCAAAATACACCCTCTCCCTTCCCCTAGCTCGTCTGCTGGAGGGGAGCATTCGGCACTGGTGCTGACAGTCATTCTTGTGAGCAGGAATCCCCCTTATTCCTCCAGTGGAGGCATGGCTCCATTTTGCAAGACAGATTCATGGCCAAGTCTTATTTATCACTTAAAATAATATTTTGCCAGCATTGCTGCTCGCTTCTATGTGTATGTAATTTGTAGTGTGTTTTAAGAAAGAATGCCGACTTGCAATAGTTGTAAGAAAATCCAGGTCACTGAGTTTATTTTTGTCTGTGTGTATTTTTTTTATATATATATGTGTGTGTGTGCACGCTTTATAAATAATTTTCACACTGTATATATAAATAAACCTATAGAGAGCTGGTCCATCTAAACTTGGAATAATGCAAGGAACTTTTTAAACATGCCTTCATTTCATTGATGTGACTTGAAATCTGGCCTGTCATCGCAATTCATAATCTTACAGGCATATGCAATTAAAAATGTTACTATTAGATATTACTCTGGGGGAATTCTGAGGACTTAGAAATCTAATAATGTTTAGTTGTTTTCCTTAATTTGATTGGAAAAAAATAAATAAATAATTCATCCTGTTGGTCAGATGCCAAATACATAATGAATTTGTATCATCAACAGACACCTTAAGAGTCTCTGAGCCCTGCTGACAAAAGTGCTTGGAAGTCGTGTGTTACAGTATCAACCAGCCATAAAAAAAAAAAAAGCCATCAAACAAAACCCACCCAAAAAAACCCCACTTGCTTACCTTTATGCTCTTATTTGTGAGAAGCTAATTTGGTATGGCCTTAGTATTTCTACCTCTTCCGATACACAGCAGTTGTCGCGAGGCACTGCAAGTACATCCTTGCATCCTGATAGATCCTTGTTTCAGATCGTGTACGTGAATTCATAGGAGCCTTAGATTAAAGGGATGGAAGACAATAAGATGGAGGAGATGAGGCACAAGATGGATGAACCTGTATGCTCTGTTTAGTGTCCCTGGGGAACTGAATTAAAAATGGGGGCGGGAATCCTGTTTAGTAGAAACCCAAATGATTTAGACTCATTTGCTATATGCTGTCATTTGTAGTGCTGGTGCCAGAAACTTCCTAGCAGGCCCCAGAAGGTGGGACTGCTCTATATTGATACCTGTCTGGATGTGGGTTCATGTTTTGTCCTGTGCAGTCCTTGCCCTGGTAATGCTGGCTGTCCCCCATTCACCTATATAATATCTGAGTTCTTCCTGACTTTCTCTCACTAGGTTGTTGAATTGTGGTCTTTCTCCTCTAACCAGCCGGCAGCTCTTGCAAAGCACAGTAACTTAATTATTTAGGGTCTGCACTGATTAGCCTCACATCTTGAGGCTATGCAGATTCTCAGCCATGGAACATCTGGTGACAACCCTGTTTCTTGAGGCTCTAGCCCTTGCACAAATACAGCCTCTTTCTTTTTGGGTAGTAAATATATGACAGATGTGAAATTCTCCAGCTCTTGGGGAATGCTGACATGTTGAACTTCGTTATTCCTCATTGGCCGGTTGGGAAAATGCAATCAAGAATAACTTTTGAGGAGGGCTGGCATATCCAATATCACTCTGGAATGCTATTGTGGTGAGAAGCTTAAAGAAGGAGAAGCTTAGGGCACAGAGAAGTTGCTACAAGAAGATGGTATCAGTCTGTCTAGCGCTCGTGAAAAGTGCATAAAAAAGGATAAACTTTGAAGTCAATAGGAGCTGAGAAGTACAAACCTCTGTGAGAATTAGACTAGCAACCAGTTTATGTGCCAAGACCATTTTAGTACACTTAACAGAATCATAGAATGGTTTAGGTTGGAAGGGACCTTAAAGATCATCTAGTTCCAACCCCCCTGCCATGGGCAGGGACACCTCCTGCTAGACCAGGCTGCTCAAAGCCCCATCCAGCCTGGCCTTGAACACCTCCGGGGAAGGGGCATCCACAGTTTCCCTGGGCAACCTTCACCACAGTGTGTGGTGGGTTTTGGGGGCTGCTTTTTTTTTTTATGGTTTGCACTGGAATATAGCAATCTTGATATCTTGTGCAGATGGTAATTGCAGAGCTGCCAAATATTCCTTAATTTTTATAAATATATTCATAGGTGATGATACAGTAATAATGCTTAAACTACTACAGCATTATGAGTGAATCCAGATATGCATATAAGATGTATAGTAGCCAGATACACTGTCTGTAAAGTAGTAGAAATGCTAGTTAAAGCTGTAGGGGAAAAAGCTGGAAAGTAATAGTGATGCTAGTTAGAGCTGTGGGAGACACATAGCAAAGGTATTTTTTCTGGGGAAGCTTGGGGGAATGTTTGTTAATAAAGCTGAGTATGTGGCTTTGACAACATACAAAAAAAAAATATATATATATTGACTCAGAGTTTGCTGTGATGTCTTGTGGGAGTTGCAAATACCACAGCTTTGTGTTTGTGTTCTTTTGTCCTGGTCAGGCTCCTTGTCTGGAATGTGTTGCCTGGGGTGACCCTCCTTCCCTCAGCAGGCTGAGAGGAGGTGCCAGACGACCATTTAAGTTAAGCTGTGCAAAATGGTGCCCACATAGGCAAACGCTACAAGTTCTTCAGTTTTTGCGTGAAGAGGTTGATCAAGTTCTGCTTTTATTAGATTTCAGAGTTCAAGGCAAAGTTCAGGAGAAAATCATGTAAAGAAAGTGTATGGTGAAAGCTATGTACTTCATGCCAGGAAAACGATGCTATTGTATAGTAGAGAGAGTGAAGGACGTTTCACATTATAAAGATCCTTAAATAACTTACAAACATTATAATCAACTTCCCATTTCCCTCCCTCACCTTCATTCTTTTCCCGTTTCCCAAACAAGGAGTGGAGAACCCAACACCCATTCCCCCACCCCTAAAATACCAAACCCAGCAGATCATCTTGCCTGAGGAGAACTGTCGCTGCTCCTCAGAGACTGTCTCCAGGGTAACTTTGTTTGTGAGGTGCTGCCTTTCAGACTTTGTTCTGGGAAACAAAGCTTTTGCCTTATTCCTTCAAATACGTTGCATTATAATGCTTTGAATACATCTGAGCACTCACTTGAACCCTGCAGAACGCACAAGACTGTCATGCCAAAGTGGGGCAGGATTGAATAGGTGTCAACAGGATGTCTTGCTAGAAAATGTAACTGCTTATGTTTTAAAATAGATGTTCAGTGAAGCAAAATACTGGCTTGAGTACGGAGGTATCTGGTTTAAAAACACAGTCTTTGTTTCAAAAGCTGTGCTGTTCAGAACAGTTCCTCTCTTTGTGTTGTTCCTTGCTGAGTATTAATTGATGGTCAGTTAACTAATTGACTCCCTTTCAAATAGAGAGATACAGTAAATAATTTATTACTTGACTAGGAGGTAATGTGACAGCTGAGATTGTTGGCATGGCACGTGCAATCTGTCCCTTTAGCAGGAAGAAAGCATCTTACTTAACTCTTCCTCTGCAGCTTCAGTGCAGATCAGACATTGACATCAGGAAACTCTTTTCCTGACATACCTGTGTCCAATGCAAAAAGACCTGGAAAGTCAGGAAGCTTGTCTGTCCCTGTACTTCTAGGAAATAGTCTGAAGAGATTTCTGTGGTGGTCCTTGGGGGAGATACTAGTTATGCAAACTTTATAGTTCGAAAAGATAGCTTGTTTCATGGGTAAAGGAAATAATGGGAACTGATTTCTTATTTTGGGTTCTTTCCTTCGCTGGGGAAGCTAGCAGGGTCTGTCTCCAGTGCCAAGCTGCTCGCATCCATGAAACTTGCAGAAATTTAATTATGTATGCTCTCTGTCCTTTTTGCCAGACAGGGTTCCAAATGGACAACAGGCTAAAAGTGGTTAGGGGGATACTGCCCAGCAGACATGGTCTGCAATCTCATATTAGCTTCAATACCCTTGGAGAATGAGCCAAAACAACCTAAAAAATCATCCCTTCTGATACGCAGTTGACTCATTGCTGCCTGCTGTTGCCTTGCGTGGATAGCATCTGCTGGCCCAACAACTTCTCTGCGTTAGCACCGTCAAGAGGAACTGTAGGGGTCATAGTCCTCTCTGTCCTTTGAATGTCAAAAAGTCAGCGTTAAGGGAAATGTGGGCTGGCAGTGTAACCATGGCAGGTTCAGGCTAGCACTGCAGAGACCTCATACAGCCATGTGCTTCACATGACCATTACAGCATGAGTTGTTTTATAGTATTAGCTGCTGATTGCATATAATCTGTCAACAGCACTCAAGGTGGAGCAGAACGAGGATGCTGGGGAAGTCTTTTCATAGAGGTCTATGAGGCAAATGCTACGGCAGCATTAAAATTAATGTAACAGTGCTGTCGAAATGAAACCCTATAGGGTACTATTACAGATAGGGCTTCATTTTCACAAAGTTTCTGGACTTGACACCAGTTTCCTTAATTTGACACCTCTTTGTTCAAACAGAATATCAAAATGGCACTTAAATTACACTGTGAGTGAAGAGCTTAATAATAACCATGCAGTGTAATGTGTTTAAATTAAAGCACAGTGTTGTTTCAGTCTGGGGTTTCAGATTTAACTTTCAAATGCTTTTCATCTCAGTATTGCAAATTTGACAGATGCCTTTTATTGGTAGAAGGTTGTAAAGACTGTTTTCGTTTACCTGACCTGAAGGACACGGAGTTTATTTGTGTTTGGGCGGGAGTTTGCAGCACAGTGAATTAGCAGTAAACTGATACTTCAGTTCTTGAGTTTTTTTTTAAAAAAAATAATTCCTCCTGAGCCTTGAATATTTTTTTTTTTCAGGTACCGTAATGTATTTATACAAAGCATATTTTTTGGTTTTGGTTGGTTTTTTTGTTTTTTTTTTTTTTTCAGACAAAGAAATCCCATTTTCTGTTCAGGAGATCATATGGAAATTTTCACAGACTAATTGGCAACAGTCAAAAAAAAAGAAACAACCCATAAACCAGAATAATGTTCTTTGAGACTGCTTCTGTATTCCTTTTGGATCATAACTTTGCCATAAGCTTCATGTGTGTAGAATGTATCAACGTTGATTTGCAGACACCCGGTGTGCTGTGTACCTTACGGATATGCTTGGTACTACTGGTATTTGTATGCTGTGCTACTTTTATTTTATTCCACCTTTAATTCTGCTGCTAATACAAGCTTAAATCTGCAAAGACAGGAATGAAAAATTGGGAAACTTTAAAATCCACGTGTCCCTTGGCACGGTGAATCTGACTAAATGGCCTCCACTGCTGAGGTGCTATAACTTTATCACACTTGTACTCTAAAGTCTTAAGAGCCAAAGACTGCTTGCTGGATAATTGTAAAGTATCTAGCCCAATGTCTTTGCAGGCGAGGTACTGTCTAAGTACATTTCATTTTTCATTTCATTTAATCTTCCTTGTGCCAACATCTCTTTCTCTCTGTCATTTGTTGCTATTTCCATCTGCTTTGTGGTGGTGGTGAGATCAACTATTTTATCTTCCCTGCAAACATTTCTCCATTAGATTTTTATGGATGCTGTGGTTTCCACTTGACGGCTTCACATGGGGGATTTGCGTGAATGCGTCTGAAATGTGGGCAGCTCTCCTTTTTTGGTAACAATGTAGTATTCTTACATGATACGTACTGAAACTTCAGACTTGGCACTTGTAGATGTGAATGGTATTTTAATAAGTGAAAAGCAGAAGTTAGAGTGAAGAATTTGAGGAGGGAATAGTCATCTGCGTGTCTTAACGCTCCTAACACAGAGTGATTTTTCGCAACTGTGGTTTCAGCTACAATCTCTCCCAAAGGTCACTTAGCTGTGAGAGGGAAGCAAGGAATTGTCACGGTAATGCTGTACATCTGCCTTTGGCAATGCTGCACAGCACCAGCATGAATGGGCACTACACTGGATGCTGGATGGGGATGGATTTCTGAACGTGTCATGATGTGCTTCACGTGGGACCCTTCTTGGTCACTGGGTGCTTGGTCACTTGGGCAATTTCCAGGCAGGGAGAAGGCAAAGAACAGCAACTGTAAAATGCTAGTGCCCTGGCAATCTCTCCCCCTTTTTGCCTGGGCTCAGAGGGTTTATTCGTTGGTTGATTAATCCATTCATTTTCAAAATGGGCTGCCTACTTTCTCTGACTGGTCTTGGATGATGATAAATTGAGGAGGCAGCCCTTCTCAGAATAACACTCTTTTTTGGCATCATTCCTTGCCCTAGGTGATACTTTTCTGCCTGGTGAATAGAATGGTGTTACAAAGTGGTATCTAAAGAGGAGCAACAGCTGGTCTTTGTGTGTGTCACCAGAGATGGGAGAGGCATATGGTATCGAGGATACTCTTGCCAAAGGAACTGAGATAAAAACAGCTAAACCCAACCTTGTTGTTCATTGTATCCTAGTTCCCATTAAAGTCTAAGCTATCCCCTGCTCCCTTGTCACCTTGGTGGAGAATGATTTTTGGGTATGTCCAAGAAAATTGTCCAGGAAAAATATTTGGTTTAGGTAAATTCTGTCCTTAATGTTTTGGTTTGGGTTTTTTTTTTAAGTATTTGCCTAATTTTGTATCAGCTAGTTTAATAGCAACCAGGGTCATCGTCAGAAACAGTGTACGCACATAGATCCCTGCTAAGATGCAAATAGTTCCTGAAACTCTTGACGTTAAAGCAATTCTATAAAAATGCTGAAAACTTTCACAGAGGGAATAATTCACTTGACTCATGATTTAAAAAAAAATATAAAAAATTCCTATTTTGAGGTTTGACATTTTTCCTACTGCAGCATGATTTTTTTCCCATCAGAGCCAGCTGTTGGCTGAGTTTTGGTGGAGACATTCAATATGTGCTTGTTTAGAAAACTCTGTATCATTGTGAGGGCTCCTGGAAACCTCTTACATTTCATTTGCCCTCAGCGGCTGGAGGAAAAAAAAGACCCACATGAAAAATGTGATTTTCATGCTTGATGGCCAGGCCAGAAATTTGAGCAATATAAGAAGAAAAATAGTTATTTCTTTTAAATCATTTGGGGATGGGAGTGTCAATTTTCTAACTAAGAGGAAACTTCTAACCAGGAGGAAAACTCTTGACTAAACCTAGCTCAGATTAAACTATAGTTCATCATGAGTCCAAATTAAATGTTTTATTTTTTCCCTTTTAGATTCTTTTTTTTAATAATGTTTTGGTCTAACATTCTCTACTAGATTACTTAAAAATAAACTTCCAGAAGGTACTTGATGACTTTAGAACTGCTTTTTGGTGACTAGACTATTTAAAGGAAAAAAAAAATAAAATTGCCATGTGTTAGGCAGAAGAAAACCTCACCTCCTGCATCACCTAAGTTGGCATCATTGACTTACATCTTGTGACACTTTATGGAATGCCCTTGTGATATTTAGTGTTTTTCTTAGAAGACCAACTATGTAGAAATAAGTGATTACCTTAGGCTTTCAACTTCTGTTTAAAATTAAAAACCCTGTGTTGCCTTGAATCTACTGCGGGGAGTCTTTTGAAGGCATGACTTAAAGTCGTTGCCTCTCTAAGACAAACAAGAATTTGACTTGGATGACTACAAATAGTGATGTGCGTGTACCTATGAAGTTCTCTCTCGTAGTAGGCTTTGTTTTGCTTTCCCGTTTGTTTTTTTGAGAGATTCATGCTATTTTAACTTTGTGTGCTAAGGGTTGCGGTCAGTGGAGAGAGACTTCTTTCTCTGGAGGCGCTGCTAGTGTCGTTTTTAACCCGAGTTACAGGAGTAATGGATTATGCTGTAAAGGACTCATGAGGTTGATAGTGGATGCAATTAAGTAATAGGAAAATCTCCCTTACAGAGCTAGTAGGACTGGGCTGTTGCATGCACGAATCCGAAGCCTTCACTTACTTTCCGTGCTCCTTGCCTTTTCCGCCATTGCCACTTTCCTACCCTTCTTCAGTGCACCCCTTTCTCTCTTGATAGCTGCTTGTCACTCTTGCTGCTCCTTGAAGGGCTGTTAGTACGCGTGGCAGAAACGTGAGCTGGGTCGGGGGGTGGGACAGCTAGGAAAAGCGATGAGCTTTGAGAGAGATTACAGGGTTTTAAAATAAATTAAAATGAAATGAAATTGCCTGTCTTAGGAGGGCGAGGCAAATGCTTTCAAATTTAGGCCTGTGCTGATGTGGGCAACACTTGAGGAATACATTCAGCTGATTTAACATCACAGGGTAGTTTAGTAAATGAACGCTGCCACCTACTAGTGTTTGATGCCATTTGTTGATGTCAGCACATAGCAGGTTTTGGGGAGCCACAGCAAAGGCACGCAGAAGGTATAAATAACGAGTTGTGGACGGAAGACAACTTTTTTGTCAGCTCAGAGCACGCTACACACTAAAATGCAATAAACAGATTATAATTGGGCAGTAGCTAGAACCAAATACACCTGAGGGGCAGAAGTGAATATTTTTTTTGCTTACTGCGCAGGCTATTTTTCAGTCTTGACTGCTAAGGCTGGTGTGTGCAGAAAGACAGGTTTTACAAGCACAAGAACCGCTCGTGTATCGTGCCAGACTCCTATGGCAAAGAGACAGTAAGCACGCAGGTGCCTTGTCTTGGTGGGCTTCACACTTTATGAGGTGATTTGCCCTTCACTTTTTAATGCTATTCTAAGCCTACTGTAAGACAAAGTTGGTCATAGTGACTTAGCCAGAAGAACGGATGGGGAGCTGCAGAAGGCCCCAAAGGCTTTCCTGACTTACAGTTGTGATCCCCAGTGTTCGTGGGTACCAAAGGTACACAAATGCATCCTTCCATGATAGGCTTGGCTTGATAGTCTTGAAATATCAGTGTCCTCTAATGTAGACCCCCAAACAGTGGGACAGTTCAGTGCAACCAGAAGACTCATGGAAAAATGCAAGCTCTTGGTGCTTAACCAGCTTGGAGGAAAAGAGGTATGAAAGCACCGTTACGTGTACATCAGCACTGAGGAAAGATGACAGAAAGGTAAGGGAGCGTAGCATGTGTGTATTTGTCAACATAGATGTCTCTAGAAGTCTATTATTAATTAGAAAAGTGTTCCACTACAAATTATGAAAATTAGCAGGAGACTGATTTCAGTTTGCTCTCATTAACACTTTAGCATAATGTGCACTTCAGTCAAAGAATGGAACCTTTTTTGTGCCTTTTGAGAGTGCCTCAAAAAGGGCCTTGATTTATACTCTACTTTTTAGCCTAATTAAAACTGATGATTAAAACAGGCAAGTCCCTTAAGATGACTGTGCTAAAGTGTTTTGGTTTTTTTTTTATAAGTTGAATAATGTTTAATTTTCTGGGTAAAACTGTCTGAAAATGGAATTACAGCATCTCATTATGTTTTGTATTTAAACGTAAGTAATTAACATCACCACCGCCACTGATTGTGGATATTATTGTGGAAGACTGTACACAGTTACTGAAATCACATATGAATGACTGTTCAGAAGTGCACAGCCTTAGGCCTCATATCTCCAATACCAAATAACAGGGTGGCAGCCCTCGTCTCTCCTGTCTCACCCAGGAACTCATCAGACCTAACTGTGTGCCTGCGGTGCATTTTGGAGCGTCGATTGCTGTGTGCGTAGAAGTGTCCAACTGGGCTTTATCATTGTTGGGTCAGGTAGCGATGGAAATGAAGGAGGTGCAACAGCAGACGTTGGATGTGACATCTTGTGGCTTTGGTGACTGGATCTTGTGCTATTTCAGGCTAATTGCTGGATTAAAGCTGCCTTTACATGCTGTTTTAGGCCTTGTTATGTTTTTGATAACACTTCTCCACCTCTCGTTTTGGAAATCTCAACTTTGCTATTGCTGTTTGAAAATGAAGCCTTGCTTTTGTCTGTCTGCATTTATGTTTTTTCTGCTTCCACTCTGAGTACAGAGGGGTTTACTCTTGTCGTGGCTTAACCCAGCTGGCCAACTAGAACCACGCAGCCACTTACCCACTTTCTCCTCCCTCCAAGAAGGGGGTGAAAAAAGGAGGGTAAAGGGGGTGGGGTGGGGGGGGGAAGCCTTGTGGGTAGAGTTAAAGACAGTTTAATAGAAACATTAACAGAAAAGGAAAAATAACAATAATAGTAATAATGACACGGGTCACTCATCCCCCAGTGAATTGGCACCATCCCAAACACTGATGGCGGATTCCCGCCCCCCGGCTAACCCCCATTTATATACTGAGCATTATGTCTATGGTATGGAATATTTCATTGGCCATTCCATTGTTCTGTCCATACTTCTAGGGGAAGCTGAAAAAAGTGCTTGAATAGTGTAAATATCACTTAGCAACAACTAAAACCAATAGGTACTATTGACATTTCTTTCACAGCAGTCACCAGAAAGAAAATTAACTCTTTCCCAGCTGAAACCAGGACAACCCTGCATAAGCAGGGCTCAGTCCCTCTTCTGCACGTTCATAAGGGCTGCTCCTTTCAGACAGACTACTCGGAAGAGCAGAGGCTGAGTAGGAGAAGCTGAAATCTTGCGATTGAGGGGACTGACTGTGTGCTGATCTTCCTTCTCCTTGATAGCATTGTTTCCAGCTGCACAGGGTCTGCACAGGGGGCTCTGCACGTGTGTGGCATCTGTGGAGATACATGCATGGGGTGGCAGGAAGCAGGCAGGCCATCGCACATGCTTTCCTCTGTGTTGGTACCACAGCACTCTGCAGAAGTCTTCAGGAATGAGCCCTTAGTGATGGGTTCCCAACCTGTCGATGTTCTACAGTGGGAAAATGTATTTTAAAATGCTGCACTAGCACTCCTGCTTTTTATGCGCTTCTGTTGTATTATTTGAGATGAAGGGCTCTGTTTGGCTGTCACACTTGCAGTGTGTGATTTGGTCTGATTTGATTTTAGTTAGCGATTTAGACAAGCCACATCACGTGGCTTATAGAGACAAGAGACCAGGCAGAGCTCAGTCCTGTGAGGCGCTATAAAGCGTCCTTTGCCAGAAGCAGAGTAATCTCATTGCTGGATGGCTTATATGGGAGCTCTGGGCAGCTCCAGTCTCACAAGATCAAACTCTGTGGATTACAGCCATTATTCCAAATTTTCAAGGCATTGCTCTGGGTCACATTATCTAGGTGTGATGGGGGAAGTGGGTATAGTTTGTGCTTGGGGAAGCAGAGACAAACATTAACTCCTCTACCATTTTATAAAAGCTGTTGCAAACCACGTCTTGCAAAAAACATGCGTGCAAAAAGAGAGGCAATGCAAAAACTGGTGTGGTGGACTGTTAGAGAGCCTGGTGTCCACAGCATCTCCAGTGAAGGAGCAGGGTCTGTATTTAACCCAATGACTGTAAACAGTGCTTTACCATTGTCAAATTACTTCGAGAATTCACCAGGGGAATAAAACCTTAACCTTTTTTGCTGCATTACATGGGGGTGTTTGAAGGATTTTAAATAATGAGAGCTGATGAAAACATTTCCCTTGTATAAACAGAATATAAATGCTGTAAGTGCACGGCTGGTATAATCTTGTGACTGCTTTAGCTTGTCTGCCTGCTTGACTGGGAGCTGTGTTCAACCAGACCCTCCACAGCTCGTCTCTTAGATCCTTTGCTCCCAGAAATTACTGTCTTGTTCAGTCTTGGGCAGGAGTGATCGGATCACTGCTTTTTTTTGAGGACAAGAAACCTATTCTGTGTGCTGCAGGGTCCTACGCTGGCTTTGCCATGGTAGTATCCAAACCCTTGGCAATATTGCAGAGACCGGTATGAGAGTCAGATGCACTCTGCTCTTTGCCCAGCAAATGAACTGTGATGACTGGAGGCCTTGTTCCAGTTTGGTTATACTAGT
Source organism: Chroicocephalus ridibundus (assembly GCF_963924245.1). Taxonomy (NCBI): domain Eukaryota; kingdom Metazoa; phylum Chordata; class Aves; order Charadriiformes; family Laridae; genus Chroicocephalus; species Chroicocephalus ridibundus. Next base: position 22,371,863 of record NC_086288.1, read on the forward strand.
ATTTTCTGCAGCTCTGAGGTGGATGGTGTGGCGAGGCTGTGCACGCAAAGGTAACCCTCCAAAACAGGATGGCTGCCTCCACTTGACTTACAGAATATGGTCCTTGGCCTAAGTCCTTTGTTTTACCTAGATGCTGGGAGAAGGTGGTTGCTGGAGCGGAAACCCATGCCAGGAACAGCACTAACAGTTTGTATATGGATGATCATGTGCTAGTGTTTGTGTCAGTGTCCTGGCCTTGTTTAATTCACTAGTATAACTGCAACCTCAGTGTTGGGATTGATTTTTTTTTTTTTTTGGCAGCATTTGCTTTGTCTTGCATACATTGTATTCTCACAGTGCCCCACATTTGTACATCAGAGGAGCGTGCCTTGGTTTGCACTGATGGTGGCAATTCAGTCGGATTAGACAATCCTGCATCGGTTTAGAGGAGGCCCCACCACTGCACACACAGCACTTGGAGATACTTGGTTTTTACTTCAAAAAACATGTGTGTCCAGTGGTATATCTGGAGGTGGCTCTGCTTTGCTGTGCTCTGCCTGGGTGAGCTGTGCCCTGCAGCTGCTGACTGACAGCTGCTCTGAGGCCTTGGTATGACAGTTGACACTACATCGAGTGGCGCTGAGCCAAAATCCCCAAAGGAGACCAGGAAAGATGATCTGGAGAGCAACTGGTCGCCTGGGTCACTACAAATGCTGTGGAGGTAGGGCCTTGTGGCATCCCTTCGGGGGACTCCCTCTGACAGGGCCCCGTCACTCTTGGGGTTAGCCAGCAAAACTCTCCCCATGGCACAGTTCCCGCTGTCTTCCATGTGAGCACACCTGGGCTACAAAAATGATTAGGGGCTTGGAACACCTCTCTTATGAAGAAAGGCTGTGAAGGATTTGGGTCTCTTCAGTCTGGAAAAAAGACAGCTGAGGGGGGATCTTATCAACGCTTATAAATACCTAAAGGGTGGGTGTCAGGAGGATGGGGCCAGGCTCTTTTCAGTGGTGCCCGGCAACAGGACAAGAGGTAACGGGCACAAACTTGAGCATAGGAAGCTCCACCTAAACATGAGGAGGAACTTCTTTACTTTGAGGGAGGCAGAGCACTGGAACAGGCTGCCCAGAGAGGTGGTGGAGTCTCCGTCTCTGGAGACATTCAGAAACCCACCTGGATGCGTTCCTGGGCAACCTGCTCTATGTGACCTGCTCTGGCAGGGGGGTTGGACAAGATGATCTCCAGTGGTCCCTTCCAACCCTACGATTCTATGGTTCTGTTGAGATGCAAAGGTGAATTTGCTAATGGGCTCTTAGAAAATATTGGGTCAATGTTTAAATAGCTGGTGCTGCTCCGTGATGTGGACAGGGAGGAGGACGGAGCAGGTGATACAGTAAAAGGAATGAAAACACTAATGTGGAAACAGGCTGCCCAGAGAGGTGGTGGAGTCTCCGTCTCTGGGGACATTCAAAACCCGCCTGGACGTGTTCCTGTCCAACCTGCTCTAGGTGAATGTGCTTCGGCAGTGGGGTTGGACTAGATGATCTCTGAGGGTCCCTTCCAACCCTACCATTATGTGATTCTGTAACTTATTTTATTATTTTATTTTTTTTAGAGATGTAACCTGCATGTTTTCACACTTCACTTCCTTGAAAAACAGGTGGGTTTAGCCTTCTGTGCTTAATAGGTTGCACTGAAATGTAGATGTGGGTATCAAATGAAACAGAATCTCTAATTTTGCTTATTTGAATTATTGTTGTTGAAACAAATTATGTTTTCACTCTGTTTTATATCTAAAAGGAAATCTTAATCCCTCATACATTTATCTAAAGCGTAATGGCCTTTTGTTTCTGCTACTCACTCTTCCTTCAGGGGGAAAATAGGTATTAATTCTGCTTAGATTTTTGCAGTTACTTACAGTTTAGTACTCCTTTGTACAGCAAGTGCTGGATTAGCTCAAAGCTCTCGGCTTCATTGTTTGGCACTTTGGGACAGGGAGACGTTCTTTGAATAGGTGTAAATAGCAGTTTATACGCCTGGTAAGTGTCGGGAAGTCTGGATTGCTGGGAAGCAGCTTGTGAAACATGCAGCTTTTTCGGGCTTTGTGGTCGAGAGCCCGTGTTGTGTTGGTGGCGTATCACGTGCATCCACATTGGCTGCTCCTTCTCTTGCCTGCCAGAAGGAGCGAAGGGAGATAACAGAAGGGGAGATAAAATGCATGTCTCTGCTACTCTCTGAATCAGCTTCCTTCACGTGATGTGTGGCTCTTTTGTCTTTAATACGTGGGTCGGATCTCTGGAAGCAACTCACTAGTACCTTACCTCTGACCACATCCCTTCAGACTAGGGATCATGGAGATTTGCTGCCCTCTGAGAGCCGGGGAGCTGTTAGCTGTTGGGAGAACTCAGGCAATGCAGGAAGACCTGGAAGACAGACAAATTCAATTTTGAAAGTGCTAGAAAGTGCCTCCTGTTCTCCTAATAATCTTGCTGTGTGCTTCTGAATACAATTAGTGCAACATTCATAGCTGAAGAAGCAAGTATCTGATGAGAGATTGCTTTCTTTTCCTGTTTTGAAGAAGGCTAATGATTTAATTTTCCTTTCACTGTTCCTATACATGGCAGTTAAATAATTTAGTTGTTTTGCTTCCTTATTGGAGGAAGTCTCTGTTTTGGAAAAATGAGATCTGTTTTTACATTTCATTCTCATAGTAAAAGGAATGTGAAAGGAATTTCACCGAGTCAATGAAAAATAGCTCTATTACAATAGTTACTAAAGGTGAATCTTAAAAATTTATTTTTTTAATGAAGTCATGAAAGGCATTGGCAATATTAACAGTGTGCTTAGGTCTCTTTCTCTCTTTTTTTAATTAAAAATAAATCTTTTGGTTCCATTTATGTTAATGTACTTAGTAAATAATTTGGTGAAGAAAGAGCTGCAGGAACAAGGCTTGGAGTTAACAACCAGAAGGGGAATGCGATGGACTTTATTGTTTTGGAAAGAGTTTTTTTTGTCTTCTAAATGTTAGAAGCTTGCGGTCCTTTAAACAGATCTCCGCACTCAAGGTCACTGTAGACCCTTTCTGCCAGGAGTTAAATGTGCCGTGGATGCTCTGAGACTGTCTTGACATTTTGAGTGAGACACATGAGGATGCTCTCCACATTCACAACACTTGCTGCTTCTCATCAATCTCTTCACTGGCTTTCTCTTTCTTCCTGTGTTTTGGTAGAGATTCTTATTTCCTCCTATTTTATATGCCACTGAATCATTTCTTTGTTCTTCCTTACCTACTCCCCTCTTCTTTCCAGCTGCCTTTAGTGAAAAAAACAAAACAAAACACCTGGATAACTTCTTTTTTCCCTTCTACCTTTTTGCTGTGCCATCAGTCGCTTCTCTTGTCTCCAGGGTGAGCCCTTCCCCTCTCCTGCTTGAACTGTTGATCTTTGTCTCGAGATGTGTCAGAAATTAAGTTCTCTGGGGCACAGAGAGTGTCATCTGTGTCATCGTTATGTGCTTGGAAAGGTGCCACAGACATTTATGGCAATGCAGTTGTAGTGACGGTAACAGGGGAAGAGAACAGCAGAGTGGCTAAACTGCCTTTGCTGAAACTTTGTCCTTTTTTATAGTTTTGATTAAACAGCCTGGATTATGGGGGGAATACTGAAGGTCATTAAAAAAATTCATGAAATGCTGTTCCTTGCATCCCTGCCTAACAAGATCTGATCCTATTGGCATTATATCACTGGCAGGATGCTGGAGTGCCATATTAATGTCAAAAACATTGAGATAAATGACAGCTACATTAATTGGGTAGGCATTTGGGCTCAACTTGAGAGCCTAACATTTTTTTTATAGGTGTGCTTGGGGCAACAGAAGGGTAGTGTGTTGAAAAGTTACTGGGCTCTGATATTAACTGCTAGGTACGTTAATGTGCATGCAAGCATTGCTCTATCTGTAAGGCTTGTATTGCTGAAGAGGGAGTTTAGGGATGCTGCACACATAGCCTGAAAGGAGATAGACTCTCCGCATATATCAGGTTTTTTTCAGCTGCAGTCCCTAAGCACAAGGGGAGCTGTACACAGGCAATATGAGCTGCCTACTGATCAGGCACACAATTCCTACTCAGGCAGGGATTTTTAAGGAGGTTTAAGGGAGCTACAGCTGGATCCAGAAAAGTAATTAAGCAGTTCAGCTGACATTGAAATTCGTGGGAAGTTAGGAAGTAAATAAGATGTCAGAACTCTAGTACTTTTGTGGATATCTATGTTCAGCGTTCAACAGAACAAAAACTTTTTAAAAATGCCAGCTCTAAACTATGCAGGGGTTTGGGTTCTCCTGTAATGCCAGTGTTGTACCAGAGGTTATGATGCAGATGTTTTCTTCGAACTCAGTATTCTCAGCAGGTGACGGAGATGGCGGGCTCTGCCTCCAGAGGCAACGAGGAAGAAAACGCATGCTTTACATCAATTGCTCAGCTCTTAAAGAGACTTGAATATTTGGTTGCTCAGGAATCTGCTGAACAGAAATGCTCTTTTTGATGGTAAAGAGTTCACCTGCTTTGACTAAGTTATTGTGCTGTAACATCTCCTTCCTGATGACAACAATATTGCTAAAAATTCCCGCTAGCAAATTAGACGTAAGAAAGGTGGTTATTCTTCCTCTGCTGTGTTGGGGAAAACACAGCTTTATAAATTTTTTTCTACAGGGATAATTAGTTACACTTGTGCAGCTCCAATAAATGCCATTAAATTACACAGCAACAACAGTGGTTTAATTTGCCCGAAGAACTTCTATTACTTACAATAATGTGCAAAAAAGACATATCTTGGGCTGATCTTCAGGTTCCAGGCTCTCTTCCGGGGGGACCGGCAGTGAGGCATTGTTGTTCTCTGTTTCCACTTTCTGAAAGAACCCCCAAAGCCTGCAGTCTTTGTGTGTATATGCTGTGTGCATTTAATATGGAAATTATGGAGATAATAAAATCAGAGCCCTGCCTTTTTTTCTTTTTTTCTTTCTTTTTTTTTTTTTTTCTTAAACCAAGCTGCTTGTCAGAGTTGAATCACACTGGCAGGCTTCTGCTACAGCCGTGGAGTGAAATTGAAATTGCAGCTGGGTCTTGAGACATGCAGGTTTTTGGAGATAAATGACATTAAGGGGACATTTATCGCCTATCTAATTTTCCACAAGTGGCAGGCAGGATATACTCATTTTAAGCAACACTTGTGCTTCAGATGATTTTATGTGCCACGTAGGTCTTGAATAAAGTTTGAAATCTGTTTGCTTTTTGTTTTATGGTGTTTATTAGTTAACAGGTTGCGATTAATAAAAAGAGGAGTTTTCAGTTGTTCTGCCCTATGCTTAGCTGACAAGAAAGCGTCTGGATTTTGCCTCCGGCAAAGTGCAAACCAGCGAGGGCATTGCAAATGTGTAAGGCAAAGCTTGAAATAATGGGTGATCTGATTTCCCTGAGGAGATTGAAACTGTATCTTTTCTCCCAACAGAAAGCAGGAGACTCACAAGTATGGAGGAGTTAGCTCAAACCGAATGCTTTGGCACAGCCGGTATCATAGATTCATGGTAGTCTCAGGGCTGGAGGGGATGTCGCTGAGCCAAAAGAGAGGTAACCAGCAGGAATATTGAGCCGTGCATTTATTAAAAACAGATTTAATGTGGTGCTCATCACATGAATCACACTGACTGTATCTTCAAAACAATCATAAAAGCAATAATGGCCGTGGGGGGAAACATAGCGGAGAGTTTATCAGCAGTAACATTAATAACCCAGGACTCGGGTTTTCAAGTTGCAATTAGGTGCTCAGGAGCTGTGACCTGCTAAAGTTGCCCGTTACTGTCAATCTGGGGAGCTGACTCCTGTGCCACAGCTCACTGACATCATCCACCCCAAAGGTCGCCTGCAGAAACTGGTCGTCAGATACTCACCGTCAGCTGTGCTTGTGCCGTGTTGCATTTCCCTATATTAAAAAAGGCAATAAATTGTTAATATGACTGTCTTAAATCTAGCTATTCAGCCAGGCTTTAATGGGTGTGATGATCACTACACTTCTGACAACTCGTGCTCCTCAATTTGGCAAACTTTTGAATAGTGGTGTTGTGGTGTCCCCTGTCTTGCAACTTTGCAACTAGGTGAGGTTCCAACGCAGGAAGACATTATTAAACTGTTTGATGTGGGGAAAAAAGCCATTCAGGTAAGGGAATAAAATTCTGCAAGAACCTCCTGGGAGTGTTGTTTTTTTCTCCATATGGTCCTGACGGGGAATGACCAGGTAGATGCTTGCATTTCAGATTTTCCCAGTTGAGTCAGAGTTTGACGGGAGCTGAGAAGGAATATTCTTTTTTCAGATGTCTGGAATGTCAGAAGCGCAGGTTGAAATGGCAGTGGTAATTTTAGCTCAGAGGAAGAAGGTTTTGATGTTTTTGCTGCTATAACTGCTTCACCTGAGTCTGTCTTTTTGTTGTGTTGCATTTGTTGTCAGAGAGGTTACTTTCATCAGAAACCAAGAAAAAAGTAAAAAAAAAAAAAAAAAAAAAATCAGGGATCTCTCTTCCTGTGCCACAGCTAGTTCCTAAAATGTATGACTTACAGCAAGATTTTGCTGTGGGCAATGGGGATTTTTTTCTGATGTTCTCTAAGAAACTGAAATTTATGATGAACATGGTTGTCTTTCTTAAACAGTCTTCTATTTCTCATATTTAACATTCATTAGAGATGGTTTGTTCCATAAAATCCTAATCCTAAAGGAACTCAATAGAGTGTGGCTGTGTTTGTGGCTGCGACAGTGCAGACTCCCATCTGCTGAGAAGAGCCAGAGGAAAAAAGGCTTTTTTGATCATGCCGAAATGGTTTTATGAGGAAAAGCAAGGAAAATTTTCCCATCCTGACTGGAATGCTAGTCTCTCAAATTTAGTCAATGTATAATTTGGGAGTGGGGAAAAGGACATGAGAACTCATCAGTGAAAATATTGGATTTATGGTATTTGGAAGTACCGTGTTTTAATTTCAACTTTTTTTAAACTTGATTGAAAAAAAGATTAATACGTACTTGGAAATGAAAAGGCATTTAAGATTAGTTTAATCTCTTCATTTAGAAGACGTTTAAGTTGGACATTTTGACAATTTGGAAGTTTTTGTTTTATACGCTTTTTTTTCCCAAAAAGATTTCTCAGAATTTCCACTCTTCCCTTGAACAGATTTAGTTTTGACAGATCACCATTTTCAGATGAAAGAACAAGTTTTGTCAGAACATTCCCAGACAGCTCTTCTGGGTGCTATACATACTGCACACCACCAACCTGACAAGCATACTTTCTTAATCCACGTGTGTGTCAAGTAAACCATAAAAACAGGTGCAGGTTATGCTAGAATAAAATTTTAGATTCTGTGGGCTTTTTCTAACTTTTTGGTATTACCAGTAACAGTGCAATTTGAAGATGAACCAGTGATGGATCACAGAACGAAATGTAAAAATAGGTACCCTTTTTTTGTCGTGAGAAAAAATGATGAAATCTGGTAAAGTAGTAGCAAACTTTTTTGTTAGTATATTGTGTTGTCTGTCACAGAACACACACGTTATATTGGGTAACTGGCAAATGATTGTCTGGTGGGAAAAGCATTTGTACGTGTGGCAGGCCTTGTAGGATGCACGCTCACGTTTCGTTCAGAAAAGCTCCTGTCCTCAAAATTGAAATACTGGTGGTGTAGCCTGAACATTTCCTGCTTGTTTTTGAAGTCGGTTCTCGTGGTAGAGTGAAAATGTACTGACTCTTAACCTAGAAATAGTATTTTAAAAGCTGGCTTTAAATCTTCCCTCCCCTCCCTTCCCCCATCCAGAAATAGGTCTTAATACATTCCTTCTGAGTAATGCAAAAGGGCTTTACAAGACACCCCCTTGCAGATGATGTCTTCAAGTGGGTCTACAGGCCTTGCAGGTGAGGATAGCAGAAATACAGCCAGAGGCAGTAACCCATAGGTCTCTGGTAGGCTGGTGCAACCAAGGCTTGGCCTTAGCCATATTCTTCCCTTTGCAGGTAGAAATATAGGGGAAGGCTGATTTCCTCAAACCTTTGCTCACTGGGTCATCTTCTGGATGCGGACTCCAGAGCTAGGCAGCAGTTGCTATTCCAAAAAATGTTGTTCTTGCAGTTGATGGCGCTTTCTGCTCATGCTGGGCTGTCCAGCTGCGCAAGGTGGTCTGCAGCTGCCTGCAGCTCGCTAGCCTTGGGGCTACCCCTCTGTGCGAACTGGCATAGTAAGCAACAGCGCAGATACAGATGCTCCAGTTTTCACTTTAGTGGAAACGTGACAGTTTTTAATCATTGTTCCCCCATCTTTTAAACCACATTGTAGAATGGTGACTAGCAGTAATAGAAGAAAGAAACTTTTCTTTTTTCAAACACGTTGCTTCTCTTCGTCTCAGCATGCAATAACCCTGTCCTGAAAATCTGCGCAGTTTTTTTCCACAGGGTCCTGTGCACCCTCCAAGTCTTGTTGGTCTGTAGATCAGCAGTTCGCTGGCTTGGAAGAACTGTGGGATAGCTGCTAAAGCTTTGGATGACTTCTTGTAGACTAGGATTTTTAGCCCCTAAGTCATTTCGCCCTTGCCTTCATCCAGCGGAGGCAGCTCCTGGGAGCTTGTCCTGCAGACAGCAAGGAGGTGTCATTCATGTAACCTTCATGCCTGAAGGGTGGTGTAGGCACAAATGGTCTGATAACTTGGGGTGGTTGGACTGGCAAATACTGTCCTGGACCAGGCTGGAAGGTAGTGGTTCTCTTGCTTTTGTTTTTCCCTCTTTAATTTTTTAAATATTTTTATTACCACCCCCTACACTAACTTTCAGAGATCACCTTTGTTATTTTTTAGAAGGCCCTAAAATGCCCTAAAATACAATTGTACAGAAACCTCAAGCAGACCGAAAGCTGCAATTCTCATGTTCCTTAGCATAGGAGAGAAGGAGAAAGAGTAATGCAGTAACCAGTTATTCAGGCCTAGATATTATTTTCAGTTGGATGCTGCTGTATGTCATGTGATTTTGGTGACTTCTGCTAAGCAAAGTGACTCTTCTGAGGTTTTATTTTCTTTTAATGCAATAATTTATTGTTTCAGTGACTCTCTTCCTCTGATGGTTCTTTCTTGGCTATGTTATTTGGGGGTCTCGGCAGATACTTTCTGAAATAGCCCCGTGATTGCATCTGTCCAGGCTGTTACTGTATTTCACTACACCTCTCTATTTTCAATGTATTATATATATATTATATCAATATTTAAAGCACTTATAAAATGCCATTATAAATGCTCGGTAAACTTTTTTCCTCTTTTAGTAGGCAACTCTTGAATGGCAGTGTACTGTGTAAAGCAATACCTTGTTAGTTTTATGCAACCTATAGATTTGATTAAAATATGTCAGAAAAGTGCCTTTGGTATGTATGAGGGAGGGAGGGCAAGCCTTTCCTGAATCATTGTGTGGATCTCACGTGAGGCTTGCTGGAAGAAGCCATAAAAGCTGAGTGATGTGTATTATTAGAACCGTGCTAGAGATCATGCGAAAGTGTTTTATTATATTCCAGAAATATTGCATCTTTTTTTTTTTATGGTGGTTTAAAATGGCAAGAAGAAAATGAAGTCTCAAAATTAATTTGACTTTTAAAATGTAACTTTGCCGTGAGCTTACAGTAGGACCAGTAGCACAATTAATTCTTCTTACACAGTGACAGAGCTGTTTGACAGTTGCGCCATCTGGACGGGTGTGGGATAGACTGGATTTGATCAGTATTTATCTTATAATTAACCCCTAGGATGCTGGCCCACATCCAGGAAGAAAGGATTTAGGGGTGGTTGGTTCCTGCAGAGTTGGCAGCAGGGGGTGAACTAGGAAGGGTATTTTGATGACTGGAAGGCAGAGCAAGATCCCGCTGTCACGTGGACTGGCTCTTCTTCTGTTCTTGTGGGATATCCTGAGACTTGAATACAGTTTTTGGATTAATGGCGCATTGCTCATTGCCATATGCACCCACCTATGGGAGCTAGAAGATGGTAGCTTAGCAAAGTAGTGAATACACTGGATTCCTGTGGTGTCTAGAATGGGCGGAGCTGAAACTATAGCTGTTTCTGTGCTGATCAGGTTTCTCTCTTTTGCCTTGTTACTGTTCTTACCAAACAGGTTGGAAGTTAATCATTAGCGAAATCTCTTGAAAGTCAGTGACTTGGTGGGATGCACAAATACAGACCTGTATGTAACAATATGATCCAAATTATGCTTGCATGCGAAACAAGAATAACACTATGTCAAAGCAGAGTATAAGGATGTACTGGAGCTGAGGCCACTAGCCTGCCCCCATATTCACTGCTTTTGTGCGAATGACGAGCCCGGCAATGCTCCTGTGATCACACTTGACTTTGGCGTGTTGGTATCGGAGAGCTGTTTGTTCTGTTTGAATCCTTAGGTTTTAGTGATAGAGGCAGGTAATGTGTGTTGAGTTCCTGTTGAATGTTTCCCTTAGTGACTTTTAGCTTTAGATGGAGGATTAGCATGTGAGATGTGTTCTCCCCTGCTGCTATTGCTCCCTCCCTTCAGTGCTATCACTGAACTCAATGGGAGTTTTAACATAGAGTTCAGGGAAAGCGGTGTTAAGCTGGTTGGAAGCTTTGCAAATCTATTCTTTAGGAAATAACTTTTTACACTGATGCAATGATATCTTATTTAATACAGCAAGGGGGTGCAGGGGAGAGGAAATAAACGTACACATGTACTTCTCCAGGTTTTTCTCTGAATAATAAATAGCTGGGTAGAAGTCAACTTATATTAATTAGCTCTAATTTCCCCTTCTTTCTCACGCTTTTGTTAGGGGAATGCTAGAAGATACCTTACCTTACTCTTTTTTCTGTTCCAAGCAGTAAGAACATCCCTAAGGAAAGCATTACTGGGTCAGGCTGAAGACTTCCTGACCCAGTGTCCTGTCTCCAGCAGTAATTAACAGAAGATGCAATGAAGAGAAAAGTCGTATGAGAATAATGTAATGTCTGTGATTGTTCTCCTGGCATACGTTCTGTTTCTGATGTAAAGACTTTCTAATGCAGAGATAACATCCGGACTGTCAGGTTACAGCCACTGACGGACCTTGTGCTATGTGAACTTTTCTAGTTCTTTTTGAATGTCTCTTTGGCTTCTACATTATCCCGTGGCATTGAGTTCCTAAGGTCATTATATCATTATATGTTAAGTGCAAAAATACATCACTATCCCTGTTTGAACCTTAACACTGGGAGTAGCTTATTGGCTTCCCTCATTTGCGGTATTATGAAAAGTACTAAACAATTATTTCCTATTTACCTTCTTCATACCATTACTGATGTTAGACAAATCAAACGTATCTCTCTGTTGTGTGTTTTCCAAGATGAAGAAGCTGTTTTAGTATATTCTCATCATGCTTGTAAAGAGGATATTTAGCTTTTGCTTGAGTGGAAGCCATCCCACGAAGGGGTGTGCTGTAGTAGCCAGCCTCCAAGTTAATACTAAACTGGGATGCTTCTGTGATGCATCAGTTGTCCCTGAAGATGTGTCTTGCTGTTGTACCTTCATCTCAGGCTGTAGGCTTTTTTTCAGCAAAGGATTTGTGCCTTACATCTGTTCTGCAGAGCTGAACTGCCTCACCTCCTCCTACCTATCAAGTCAATATCTGATCTTTTAGTGACCTTGCTGAAAGCTAGAGGATTTATTAGGAACTTCCTTGATGTGGGAATGCTTGCGAGGGATAGTGCTTAATAACAGGGCTTTGTGCTTTTGGGCATATGCATGTGGGCTGCTTACCTGCATGCCTTGCAGTAGAACGCTGCCTGTGAGTGCTCTGACCGGTCCCAAGGGCTGTCATGGAGGCAAGGGGAGGAGCAAAGTGGTGACTTCCCTTCCCCAAACTTTTCCAGCTCTCAGCTGGCTAGCAAAAACAGCTAAGCTGAGCATCCTGCTTTTGCACAAACTTTCCTTATGACCACTGATGAGATGCTTGGGCTCATGTCAGGTCACTGTAGTAGGTGACCCCATCCTGAAAGGAGCGGGAGGCCTGATATGCAGACCAGACCCACTTCTCAGGGAAGTCTGCTGCCTCCCTGGGGCCCGGGTTAAAGATGTAAAAAGAAAACTTCCCTCCCTGGTAAGCCCTTCAGATTACTACCCACTATTAATTTTTCAGACAGGCATCGATGAACTGATAACAAGAAAACCAAGGGCGATCAAGAGAGACTTCTGAGCCTTGGCACGACTGGTTAAGGGGTCAGGTGCACAAGTAGTGTTCTCCTCTGCCATTCCAGTCACAGGGAAGGATGAGAGAAGCAACAAGAGCAGCCAGCAGATCAATACCTGGCTCCGAGACTGGTGTCAGCAGCAGGACTTTGGGTTTTTGGATCACGGGTTGGTTTACACAGCACCAGGTCTGCTGGAGACGGATGGGGTATGCCTGACTCAAAGAGGGAAAAGGATCTTCGCACAGGAATTGGCAGGGCTCATTGAGCCGTCTTTAAACTAGATTTGAAGGGATAAGGGGATGAAACCAGCAGCAGAGATACGAGGGTCACTGATGGGTTAGAAACTATGACTGCACCTGGGAATGGACAGGTAGGAGTTAAGGCTTCTCCCAGCAAAAAAGTGTGAGGACCAGCAGCCCAACTGAAGTGATTCTAGGCTAATGCACAGAGCATGGGCAACAAACAGGAGGAGCTGGAAGCCATTGTGCAGCAGGAAAACTATGATGTAGTCACCATCACAGAAAAGTGGTGGGATGACTCATACGGCTGGAGCGCTGCATTAGATGGCTACAAACTCTTCAGAAGGGACAGGCAAGGAAGGAGAGGAGGTGGGGTGGCCCTGTATGCCAGGGAGTGTTATGAATGTCTAGAAGTTACTGATGGTGACAATAGCATGGAGTGTTTATGGGGAGGGTCAACAAGGCTGTTATCATGGTGGGAGTCTGTTATAGACCACCCAACCAGGATGCGGAGGTAGATGAAATATTCTACAAGCAGCTGGGAGAAGTCTCAAGATCACTAGCCCTTGTCCTGGTGGGAGACTTCAACCTACCAGATATCTGCTGGGAATACAATACAACTGAGAGGGAACAGTCTAGGAGGTTCCTGGAGTGTGCTGGGGATAACTTCCTGACACATCTGGTGAGGGAGCCAACTAGGGAAGGAGCCCTGCTGGACCTGTTGTTTGTAAACATCAGGACTTGTGGGGGATGTGGCTTGTGGAGGCTGTCTTAGGCACAATAATCATGAAATGATAGAGTTTTTGATTCTCAGAGAAGCAAGGAGCGGGGTCAGCAGAACTGCCTCCATGGATTTCCAGAGGGTGGACTTTGGTCTTTTCAGGAGCTTGTTTGACAGAGTCCCTTGGGAGGCGGTCCCGAAGGGCAAAGGTGTCCAGGAAGGCTGGACATTTGTCAGGAAGGAAGTCTTAAAGGTGCAGGATCAGGCTGTCCCCATGTGCTGAAAAGCAAGCTGTTGGGGGAGAAGATCGGCCTGGCTGAACAGAGAGATATGGTTACAACTCAGGGAAAAAAAAAAGGAGAGCCTTTGGAAAAAGGGGCAGGCCACTCAGGAAGGTTACAAAGATGTTGTAAGGCTATGTAGGGAGAAAATTAGAGGGGCCAAAGCCTAGCTAGAACTTAACCTGTCTTGGGATGTTAAGAACAATAAAAAGAGTTTCTATAAATACATTAGTAACAAAAGGAGGACTCAGGAGAATCTCCATCCTTTATCAGATGAAGGCGGTAACATGGTGACAAAGGATGAGGAGAAGGCTGAGGTACTTAATGCCTTCTTTGCCTCAGTCCCTAGTAGTAGAATTGATTGTTCCCTGAGTACCCAGACCCCTGGGCTAGTAGATACGGGTGGGGAGCAGAATGAAACCCCTGTAATCCAAACGGAGATGGTGAGGGACCTACTCCAACACCTGGACATACACAGGTCTATGGGACTGGATGGGGGAGCCGGCAGAAGTGCTCACTGAGCCACTTCCCATCATTTACCAGCAGTCCACGCAAACCAGGGAGGTCCCAGTTGACTGGAGACTAGCAAATGTGACCCCCATCCACAAGAAGGGCCAGATCTGGGGAACTACAGGCCTGTCAGGCTGACCTTGGTGCCTGGGAAGGTCATGGAACAGATCATCCTGAGGGCCCTTATGTGGCACATGGAGGACAACCAGGTGATCAGGCCCAGTCAGCATGGGTTCATGAAAGGCAGGTCCTGCCTGACAAACCTGATCTCTGTCTATGACAAAGTGACCCGCTTGGTGGATGAGGGAAAGGCTGTGGATGTTGTTTACCTGGACTTCAGTAGGGCCTTTGATATGGTTTCCCACAGCATTCTCCTGGAGAAAGTGTCTGCCCATGGCTTGGACAGGAGTACTCCTTGCTGGGTAAAAAAACTAGCTGGATGGCCCAGGCCCAGAGAGTGGTGGTGAATGGAGTTCAATACAGTTGGTGGGTGGTCACAAGTGGTGTTCCCCAGGGCTCAGTGTTGTGGTCAGTTGTCTTTAATATCGTTATCAATGATCTGGATGAGGGGATTGAGTGCACTCTCAGTAAGTTTGCAGATGACACCAAGTTAGGTGGGAGTGTTGATCTGCTTGAGGGTAGGAAGGTTTTGCAGAGGGATCTGGACAGGCTGGATCAATGCTCCGAGGCCAGTGGTATATGAGGTTCAAGAAGGCCGAGTGCTTGGGGGAAGAGTGGCTGGAGAGCTGCCTGGCAGAAAAGGACCTGGGGGTGTTGGTCAACTGCCAGCTGAATATGAGCCAGCAGTGTGCCCAGGTGGCCAAGAAGGCCAGAAGCATCCTGGCCTGTATCAGAAACAGTGTGGCCGGCAGGACTAGGAAAGTGATTGTCCTCCTGTACTCAGCACTGGTGAGGCCCCATCTCAAGTACTGTGTCCCGTTTTGGGCCCCTCATCACAAAAGAGACATTGAGGTGCATGTCCAGAGAAGGGCAACAAAGCTGTTGAGGGTTCTGGAGAACAAGTCTTGTGACAAGCGGCTGAGGGGCCTGGGGTTGTTTAGCCTGGAGAAAAGGAGGCTGAGGGGAGACCTTATCGCTCTCTACAACTACCTGAAAGGAGGGTGTAGAGAGGTGGGTGGTGGTCTCTTCTCCCGAGTAACAGGCGATAGGACAAGAGGAGATGGCCTCAAGTTGTGCCAGGGGAGGTTTAGACTGGATATTAGGAAAAGTTTCTTCACTGAAAGGTTTATTAAGTGTTGGAAAAGGCTGCCCAGGGAAGTGGTTGATGCACCACCCCTGGAGGTATTTAAAAGATGTGTAGACATAGTGCTTAGAGATGTGGTTTAGTGATGGTTTTTGTCAAGAGTTAGTTTGATGGTTGGACTAGATGATCTGAAAGGTCCCTTTCAACCAAGGAAGTTCTATGATTCCATGATGTATTTCCATGTGTTGAGAGGCCCACTGAGATGGCTGATGAATGGGAACAAGGCGTTTGCGTGCTGCTGTGGCAACAGTGAAGCTACCAGAGATGCTGACAGCTCTGCCACACTGAGGTTCGTAGAGAAGATGCAGCACGGGGGTGAGCACTGGGTTTTGGCTGAAGGCCCAAGTCAGTCCTTGCGCTAAGGTTCATGCCAGTTCTTCTGACCGCTCCTTGTGGAGCTGGCCCATAAGCCCTTCATACCTTGGTGTATAAAGTGAGGACAGAAATACTGTGTGTTCTCTTTCTCATTGCATGGCAGGCAGAAAAATGTGAAATGCGCTCAAACGCTATGGGAACTGAGCCTACGTAAGTGTGTAAAATAGCTTTGACCTAAGGGACTGCGTTTGTCTTCGGACTCTAGTTAAGGTCCTTATGTTGCTCTATCAACATATATGCTGGGAATAAGTCAAGATAACAAGGTCAATATCTAGAGAAATTGAAAACGCCAAACAACCACCAGGTGCTGACATTTGTTTTGAGGAGCTAAAATAAGGTATAATCTGGAAAACTGGAGCAATTGGTGTAGTTACAACTACCTATTTTCTAATCTCTTTCATACCTTACTTCTCTCCATCCTGTTAGAGTGTTGGTGATAGATGACTGCAGGATCGTTGAACAGCCCTTAGTACTGCTGTGAATGGAGCTGCAGTAATTTACCCCTGTATTTTCCGATTTGTTGGTTTTTTTTCCTTTATCATTTGTTCTCTTTCCTTGCTTTGCCCGCTTCCCTTTCTCTTGCCTGCCAGTTTCTTTTGGTTTGAGAGCCACTTGGGCATCTCGGAGAAAGCATTAAAAGCCAGTACTGATTACTTAAGGCATTCTCAACAATCTAAGAGTGGGGGGAAAAGGTCTTAGGACCTTTTCTGTCTAGTTGTTGTCACCACTTTTTTTCGTCAGTTCCCTGTGCCCCTAACCCTGGAGGCCGCACAGGTTTACAGCCACGACAAAAAGAACACCCACCCAGAGCCATAAACCACCTAGCACGTATATGTGAAAGATGTATTGCAGGCTCTTTTGACAGGATTGCAGGAGACATATTTTTATGGTAGCCCCTGTAAGTACGTAGGAGCACTTGCCCTGGGACAATGTGATCACGCCTTCGCTGACATGTAGGAGAAGCTGCAAGACCAGGGCAGGCATTTATGGTGCTTCTTGCTAGTGCTTGCCCAAGCGTTGGCTGTTTTCAGCTTCCTCAGCCTGATGTTGCCCTATGAAATGTAGTGGTCCCCACTCTGTAGTGTGGAGCTGTGCCATGTTAGTGTTGACGAGCTGCCCAACCACCCCCATGCAGGGCCCAGACCTGGGTTTTCCCTGATTTCAGGCAACTGGCTTGTAACAAAGACAGGTCTCTCATAAAAGCAGTGCCAGTGGGATGTTCTGGGTGGTGAGGTCTCTGCTTGTATGGGCAGGGGCTATGTGCAGAACTGCTGTCTCTGTGTGTTTCAGTTGCCACCACCAAGTCATCTAACAACTCTTTTTGCATGTGTGTGCACTTGTATGTACCAACTCTGCCTCCTTTAGCATCGTGTGTTGCTGGGGTGCCGTTCACGGGGGCTCCCAGTACTGTGAGGAGCCCATGCAGCGTGATGGGGAATGTGCCTGCGGAGCAGGAGCGTTTGAGGATGTGTCTCCATCAGCAGCTTTCTGGGTAAAGATTTGGGGAAAATGGATTTATTAATGCAAAAGATAATGTACTGCTAGGTTTGTTTTTTCTTCCATGCCCTTCTCAGAGCTTTGCATTTCTTGTATCCCTTTTTCTTTTTGTTTCTGAAGGAATCTCCATAGCAACCTCCCTGGTATGGGGAGGAAGGAAGCCAGGCTAGGAGAAGCGAGAGAGACAGCCTCTGAACTTGGTCAGGGTGCGTGCTGTAGTTGTAGCTCTGCCTTTGCTAATTCTGTTCCTGAAGTAACTGTTCAAGTTGGGGTATTATCTGGAATATGAAGTGTCAAGTACGGTGGTGCCAATGAGACCCACAAGGGGCAAGAATTACAGCAGTCCTGGTTCAAAGGGACCTCTGGAGGTCTGTAGTTCAACTTCCCACTCAAAGCAGGACTGTTGCCAACAGTACATCAACACGAGAGTGTGATTAACAGGAGAAGAGAAAGAAAACCACTGTCACTATCAAAATAAGTTAAAGAGCTATATGCAAGATCTCAAACATGTGAAAAAACTTTCATTTTGAACAAAATTCCATTGCGGGAGCAGGAAGACGTGAGTCTGTGCACAGACCCAACTGGAGGGTAAAGATAAGAAAACAACCATAAAACTTGCTTCCCAGCTCATGGGAGAACAGTGACCCCAAGGTATGACTGAGAAGCTGTTGCTGGGAACGCTGCCCAAGGCTGCCTGGGGTTTAGGAGTGTCCTTGCCCCAGGCAGAGCAATACTGCTTTTGTTGCCCAGAACCAAAACGTGGGAGAAAGCAGAGTTAACTCCGTTAGATAGATAGCTGACAACTCTGGCTCCAGCACGTAATTTCCAGAGACATTAAAGACTGCCTAGCAGTGAATCTACATGATGTGTGCAGGTTAGAAGGAGGAAAGAAAACTAACTGAAAGACCCAGCGAAGGGCTGAAAACCTAATGCCAGAAGCACACATGGGCTGTAGGGACCCAGAGCGCTGGAGGTACAGACCTACTCTCTCTGTACATGCAGTCCTAGAGGAGGTTGCCAAACACTTGACTGCCATATTTGCAGCTATGCTGTGAGTCAATAGCCCTTTCACTTTGCTCTGGATTGCCAAACCTGCTGCTGTGTAATCTCAGCCACACTGGTAAGTGGAAAATATAAGCCTAGGGAAATATGACCAAGCCTTGGTGAGATAGAGTGCAATCATTCTGTGGCTAGCAGGCAAATGCAAGCGTCTTATGATAACAAGCCCATGCAAGAGGAGAGGTTTTTGCCTGGAGGTTCAGGCAGCTGATGTACAGCAATACCACTTTTGGCGGGGCATGGTTTTAATCCTAGGACAACACTGGAGAATACCCTGGAGCAGGGGGGTAGAGCAGATATCTGGGCCCTGTCCAGTGTTTGAATGTAATATGAGGATGCAAGTGAAGGAGATGAATGTCTACAGGGCCATGTGAGGATAAAAATAAAAAGAAGCCTCTTCTCTCAGCCTTGTCTCCTGCTCCCTCCATTCGTGCAACGCCTGTGTGGCTTCTGAAGCATAAGGTACTGCTAGTGCTGGTGGAGAAATCATTGCATCCCTTGAAACTGCCCCATCCTTGATGGGTGGCTGACAACATCAAGAGAGACAGTTACCAAACGGAGGAGTTGGTCCAGTCCAAGACCATTAAGGAGGATGTAGAAAAGAAACTGTTACCATTGTCAAGGAGAAAAGATACGCTGCTGCTTATGTGCAACAAAAATGACCGCTGCTCTGGGTAATGGCATGCTGACCTGGATGAGTTCCTCACCTTCATGACCTCAGGAAGTTATTATGGTATTTCTGAATGCACTCATGTACAGTGACAAGGCATGAAGATGGTTGTTGACAGCATTCGTATGGCAGGAGCACAAAGATGATGCAGAAAATGGTCACTGGGAAGCACAATGCCAAGGTCTGTGCGATCATAAAGGGGGGAAGATGCAGAGTATGGGCAGGCTTTACCAACAGAGCCAAGCTCTCCACCACTGATAGCCTCCAGCCTCCTCATCTCCTACCTGCTGTCTCTCTGCCCTGGTTCACTTGCTGAAATGATTCAGGGGGAGAAGGAAACAAAAAACAAAAGCCCCCCAAATCACCGTGTGGGATCCAACTATGCTTTTTAGTTGGGCTTAAAGGAAAGGTTTCCTGTAGGTTCTGTTTGTTTATTTAGTTTGCATTGCTGTTTTAAATTTCATTTGAGATATAAAGTATCTTTGCAAGATATTTGTTTTGTTTGGAAGATATTTCAATGGAGCCATGTTGGCTGTGTGTTTAAAAATGAGAGAGATACTGTTTGAATATTATCTTCCAGTTCTGCTGTGCCTTACACTTTGCTTTGTTCAGTGTGGGTCTGGGCAAATAACACATTTGATTGAAACAGCTGCTGCAAACCTCTGCCTACGGCTTTGAAGTTAAGTGAAGTTGTGGCACCTCTTTATTTAATTCTGCTAATAAAGAGAGTTTGACTTTAGAAATATGGTATTTTCATAGAATGGTTAGAGTTGGAAGGGACCTTAAAGATCATCTAGTTCCAGCCCCACTGCCATAGGCAGGGACACCTCCCAGTAGACTAAGTTACTCAAAGCCCCATCCAGCCTGGCCTTGAACACCTCCAGGGATGAGGCCTCAACAGCTTCCCTGGGCAACCTGTTCCAGTGTCTCACCACTCTCACAGTAAAGAATTTCTTCCTGATATCCAATCTAAATCTCCCCTCTTGCAGTTTATAACTGTTACCCCTTGTCTTATTGCTACACTCCCTGATAAAGAGTCCCTCCCCATCTTTCCTGTAAGGCCCCCTTTAAGTACTGGAAGGCCGCTACAAGGTCTCCCTAGAGCCTTCTCCAGGCTGAACAGCCCCAGCTCTCTTAGCTTGTCTTCACAGGAGAAGTGTTTCAGCCCCCTGATCATCTTCATGGCCGTCCTCTGCACTTGCTCCAACAGGTCCGTGTCTTTTTTATATGGGGAGCCCAAGAGCTGGACACAGTACTCCAGGTGGGGTCTCATGAGAGCAGAGTAGAGGAATGCCACTCGTCACTGCTTGACACTTGGACATCAAGCCGTTGACCACAACTCTTTGAGTGCGGCCATCTAGCCAGTTCCTTATCCAGCCAGTGGTCCATCCATCAAATCCATCTCTTTCCTTTTTAGAGACAAGGATGTCATCCAGGACAGTGTCAAATGCTTGCACAACTTCTAGGTAGATGATATCAATTGCTCTTACCTTGCCCACCAGTGCTGTAACGCTGTCATAGAAGGCACGTTGTCATATCCTTGCCTGGCAGAAGATACATGGAAATAAACTCTCATTGTTTACTGGGATCACAGTGCTCTGTGTGCATGCGCTGAACAGGGATGGTGTGATGCAGTAAACATTCACGAAAATGGGATTTGCCCTATAACTGAGAGGCGTTGCCACTATGGAAAAATGATCATTTCTAGGACTGTCTCCATGTGTGACAGGCCATTAACAGGCAACAGTCAGAATGATTTTACATTTGGTCTTGTTTTCTTGTTGCCACGGATGAATGAGGATGGAAGCAGAAAAGGCTGCTTATGAAATGCCTCATGGATGTTCAGCTGGGCCTTTGGAAGTTTTTTCCTCTATGGCTTAAAAGGTGAGGCTTCCTCCCCCCACCCCCCCCAGCATTTTTGGGCTGTCAGGAGCCCTACTGTAGCCTGCATGAGCCTCTGCCAGATCTCTTCTGGTTCTGTCAGGCTTTGTATCTGCTAGGATGGGCCTCTTGCGCAGCACTCTGGCTGATCCTCAAAGTTATCTCTGCAAAGAGAGAAAGGATTGTGTGGTGACAAGACAGGGACCCTGACGTGATGTTTTCCCCTTATGCTCTTGTTATGTTCAGGGACCTCTGAACACACTGCTGAAACTCTCCTGTCTCCTCTGGTGTTGGAGCAAGGACCAGGACTGAACTGGCTTCTAAATTTGTCTCTTGTTGGGCATCCCCTGTGACGCGCGTGCTGTGAGCCATCCCTGCATAGGAAAGAAATGGAAGAGGAGGGGGGGAGCACCTTGCCTTTAAGTTAGAAATGGGACAATGGGTGAAAAAAGTCAGTTTAAACTTGGTGTGACAGTGTGCCTTACAGACAGGTTTTTAGGAGCTTATCTTCCACTTTTTAAATGGCTTATTTGTTTAATTTTAGTCAGTTCAGTGAATTAAACTCTTTCGCTTCACCTCACTTAACTTCTGTGTGCAGAGAGGCCTAAGCAATTGATATGACTTTTGTTTTTTGTGGCTGTTGTTTTCTCAGGCGTGTTTTTGATTACTGTTGTCTCTATTGCAATTACTTGTTCTTCTGCAAAAAGGGGGCAAAGCACTCCTACTCTGTATGTATTTTATTCCTTTGTCCTCATATGCATTAATAAAGAAGGAAGAAAAAAAAAACAACAAAGAAGAAACGGAGGGAAGCAGGGGTCCCTCCTTGCAGACCTTTCTCTCCAAGGGGCTGGGTTCTCATCCATTTCCTAACAGGTATTAAAAGCAGAAAAGCAATGTATTACTTTGGATTTACTCTGGAAGCAGCTGATTTTGAGGTTACAGGAGAGTCATGTCACTGAGCAGCTGAAGAACAGATGATGCTTGCAATACTGCATCTCTGCCATTTCTGTGCTCAGCTTTTGACATAAAGCTCAACTTGTCCAAGGCATGATAATATCCTGGCAAGACACATGTGCTGTTGCGCCTGAGTAACATAAATCTGTAAGTTAACAATGTAGGATTGTTTCGCCAAAGTGACTGTAACCCAAACCCTTTTTTCCCCTTCATTTTTGTCAGCAGCGGTAAACAAACATTTTGGATTTGATTTGTGTAACAATATTATGATGTTCACATCTCATTGTAGGCTTCTCCTGAAGCCTCACTGAGTTCTCCTCATGTGTTCTCCGCAGCCTGTTTATGGTGGTAGTGGGGGAACTGATCGGCATGCTGTCTTTTCCCTGTCTGCTGGTATTAGCATTCGTATCAAAGAAAGCTGTTTGGTTCCCTTTCTCCTGGGCAACTGCAGGAGTCAATCACCGCTCCCTGATGTGAATGGCAACAAAGACAGAGAAACTGTTCATTGATTCAGAGCAAAAGAGCCCAAACGGATGCTTTGATTTCAGAGAAGCTCTGCCCTGTGAGGGATCTGCAAGGTTAGTTTGCCAGTGTTCTTCCAAAATGTGACTCCTGAAGTGTTTTGGCAATAGAATGAAAGATAAGCAAGCAGGCCTAATGGATGATTTTACATTAATAATGATGACTTATAAATGCAACTGTAAGACAAGTGATTTCACGATGAGAGTCAGATCATCATTAAAATACCTAACTCTGTAGAGGGGCTACACTGGTGGTAAATGGGTTATTGACTTTCGGCTCCTATTTTGAGTAAAACTACATATGGGATGTAGGGACTCCAGCAAATCCCAGTGCCTAAGGTGGTAATGTATTCTGTAAATCAATAATATATTAGTAATAAAAATGACCAAAGCATGCATCCGTTAAGGATTCATAATGGAAATTTATTTAGGTTATGTACTGTGCGTATTGATTGCTGCTATTTAAAGATGAAGTATGTCTTTCAAGCAGAGTGCTTATATATGTAGCTGCCTACATTTTTAAATCCATTTATTTTTAATATGAAGATGAACTTAAATAACATGGGGAAATATGTATAAGTAGAAGTCAGTATATTATATTGCAAAACATTATGGGAATATAAGCATACTGAGAAGCCACAAGTAGGTGTCCAAGGTTGCTGAAACCAAAGTATTGGACCTGAGCAAAATAATAAGCAATATACGTAGCAGTCATTGTTTGTAGCTCCAGGCTTCCAGGTAGCTTAAGTTTTTCTTGGCTTTGTGCCTTACCATTGAATTGCTCACCTTTCCATGTTGTGTATGGTGTATAATATAACATAACATGATATAATATAGTAATACTGTGCCCTGCTTTGCCTGAGTGTCAGATTTGTGGTAGAGATTTGTGGTATAGAGCTGCTGGCAGAATGGAGACCCTGCCTCTATGCAGCGCTGCTGGCTCTCTGCAACTCCCCACATCTGGCACAAGCGGCTGCACAGTCAAAGAGGACTTATGGGACCATGTTGGGGTTGGGGACGCCTGCAGCACCGTGACTGGGAAGTAGGATTAGGGAAATAATGCCTCCATCCCATCCCAGTAATATCATATTAGGACCCTAAATGCCTCTGCCATTGATTTGATAATGTAGGGTGTGCGCTGCAAAGACTTTACGTGGCTAATAGCACCTAGAGACCAGTTAATAGGCTTTGCAGAATTATAATAATTTATTAGATAGCCATATTGGAAGTTTGAATTAAAAAACAAAACAAACACACACACACCAAAAAAACCCAACCAAGGTAGACAAACCTGCTAAAAATGTAGTACTATACCTATGCTTTCATCTTTCTAAACTTAAGCTGGCTCACTGGTCCAGGGTCCAATGTGTCTTCAGCAACGAAGAGGTACCTTCTGTAACGATGAATTGTTGAGAAAACAATTCACATGCCATAGCTACAGTCTTTATGTCTCACTGCAGCAAATAAAAACTGTTTTAGATTACACAGATTATGGTTCATTATGAAAACAAAGCAAGCCTCTGACTGAAATCCCATCTGTTGGTTTGCATTAAGCAATTCCCTTCTTCCTCCTTGCTGTCTTTTATTCCTAGGAATTCAAAGAAGCTGTCCTGGAACATTTTTTTGTCTATTCACGACCACTAAATAAAGGCAAGATACAAACCTTCTTTGCATGGATAAGCGCAGCAGGTATCTGCATAAAAGCTGACTGAGGTTTTTTGGTTGTGGGAGGTTTTTTTGTGGGTTTGTTTGTTTGGTTTTTTTTTTTTTAATTCTAAGATAATAAATTCAGCAGGTTCCATGCTGCCAAATGTCCCCCTCTCTTCCTGTTTTCTTTCTCCCAAATCTTCATAGATCTTGTATTTTAATAGATAGGTCTTTGTATTTTAATACAAAGAGACTCCTATGATCAACAAGCCAGGCTGTTTGCACAATAGAGATCTCACCCAGTAATTTGTGAATCAGGCTCCCGTATCTTCTGTTTGAGCTGTAACATATCTTCCAGAAAAATACTCAGTCATGATTTAGGGACTTCAGCTGATAAGGAATACATCATATACCTAAGTGAAGTGTTCCATGGTAAATTACTCCCACTGTTAAAAATATGTACCTTATTTCTAGCTTGAATTTATCGGACTTCAACTTCCAGCTCTTGCATCTCCCTCTCCTTTTTCTGCTAGATTGAAGAGCTCCCTACTCTAAGAAATATCTTCCCTCTGTAGATACCTGCAGACTACAATGGTGTTTTGGACTAGTTAAACAGACTTAGCAGCTTTGGTGTCTCACTTGTAAAACTGGCTTTCCAGACTTTACTCTTTTTTTTAATTCTTTTTTATTAAATTTTCTTAAGTTGTTTTGTAAACCCTCTCAAAGTTTCCAATCTTTTTGAAGTATAGACACCACAATGTACATGTTCTGGTAATGGACTCATTAATACCATATGCAGGGCAATTTCATTTTCCCAATTCTGCTTGTGATTCACCTCCTAATACTCACAGAGATCATGTTTGCCCTTTGAGCCACGGCGTAGCATTCAAATTCTTATCAATCATGAGAACAGTCTTGTTTCAGAGTGGCTGCTTGCGAGGCTCTAGTCTCACATAATGAGCACTTTTTGTATTCCTATGTGGACTCGTATTTGTCTGTGCTAAAGCACGGTCTGCTCAGGCAGGGTATAGATCAATCTGCAAAGCCAACAAGGTCCATGTCATTACTTAACATTTCATCAATTTTTGCGCCGACTGCAAATTTGGCAAGCTTTGAGTTTATTTCCTTTCAGATCATCAAGAAGTGTGTTGAATGATACTGGACTGATGAGGTTCTTGCTGACCTTCCAGAAATGGTTCAGCTGGGATGGCAATTCCAAATTTATATTACTTTTTGAGAAGCAACAGCCAATGCATTTTTTTCTGTGTTCAGGTTTTGGTTACGTTCTGGTTTTACAGCCTTTTTTTTGTTTGTTTGTTTTTAAGGGCTTTCTAGTAGGAATGTGCTAGTGTCCCAAATCGAGTTAAAAAACATCAAGGCGTTCCTAAAAGGGTTGTGGTTTTTTTTCGAAACTTCCAGATAGAAGATATCTAATTCTGTAGAATGAAAAATACTGGGCTGTTAGATATTGTATCTTTGCTAATCTCTGATAGAACAAAAAGTACCTCTTTATCACTGTGAATTATGAATACATCTTTTTGCTTCTTTCAAAATACAGATTGGAGTGAGTTACAGCATATTTGTAGGGGGTTGATGTTGTGCTTGATAACTTTGACCCATATACCTTACTATTTCAAAAATCCTGCTGCTGCTTTAAGAATTTTGCAAGCATAATTTTTCTTAGTCTGATGGCCCACAGTTACTTCATTTGTATTTCGAGCTTTTATTACTGCGTGTTTGTGTTTCCAAACTGTAATTTGTACTTGTTAACTGCATTGCTGCCTTTGTCTCCTTTTTTTTTTTTTTTTTTTTTTTTTTTTAAGTGAGGGTAGACTGTTTAACAAAAGAAGCTTTTTCTCATGATTGCAGAGTTGGTGATTTTGTCATCTGGAAACAGATTTCTCAGTTCACTGTCTGCATTTTTAAGCTTAAATCTTTACTTCTGTTTAATTTTGTGTGAAATATTTTAATCTACAAGGAGCTATACTGGGTAAAAACCTCAAGTATCTATGTTACCAGTCAGGACTGTGATCTTATTTTACTTTCCAAGTTAAAAATTGGTTCGTTGCTACTTCCTCATAGGCATCTGGGGTTTGGTTAGGGTTTTTTTGTTGTGTTTTGTTGTTGTTGTTTGTTTTGTTTGTTTGTGATCAACTTATCTGTTAGAACAGTGTCCTATATGAAACTACCCGGAGGCAGCCTCACTAAAATTTCCTTGATTTTTTTATGGTCAAAAGTGGGCATCAATACTATATTGGTTTTGTCAGTCACTGCATGATATTTCCAGCATGTGCTTCCCTAATAGTAAGGCAATGAAAAACTTGTAAAGAGATATTTAGGAGTTGCTCTTCCTCATCCCTTATCTGAGTTAGGGGCCTTTGGGCAACCTCACATGTGTTAGCACCTCCACCCAAAAGCAATATGGGCAAGTATTGCAGTGCATGAAAAGCTACTTTATTTTCTTCGAGAGGATGGGCTCAACATCAGACTTTCTCAGTGACCTTTGGTATTTCGCCCAGGTGGTTTCCCCCAGCCTGTTTTTTAACCCTACACAGTTTGAGGTGCTTTATTACACAATAATAGGGGGCATGGAAGAACCGCAAGTAGAAAAGTCTGATTTCTTTTATAAAGGTTTTTCCTCATGCTCCAAAAGTGCCCTTGGAGAGCAGTGACAGCAGAATGCTTTCCTTGAATATGAACAGCAAACAAACAATGATGGAAATATGCAACAATTTTATTCTTAGAAAAAGCAGAAAATTCTAGATGTGAAGTATAAATAACTCTAGAAGAACAATGCTTGAAATAGGTATAGAAGGAAACAGGTATTGTAGGTACAGGAAAAAGTGCTTGAAATGGATCCTTTGATAGATACAAGTCTGTTTTTATTTAGAAAGCGCACTTAAATGTACTGTAACGTAATTACTTCAGAAATTTAACTCATGATCTCCCATAAACAATTCTCTGGAAACCTTTCCATGGTGCTTTTTTCAACTCGGAGGAATCCTTCAGAAACCTTTAGGGAGGAAAAAAAATAGAAGGATTTGGCAAGCATTGCAGGTCAGTGCCGGGTGGGTCTGCCTCCCAGTTTTGTTGGAGGGTACCCATGGACTGGGGTCCTGGGGAGTCCTGCCCTGGATGCGACGGCTCCCCAACCTCGCCCATCTGCTGCACTGAAACGATCCGTGTGAAGCATCCTTGACTATCTTCTGTCCTGGGAGGTCAAAGCCTGGGTACTCTCTAAGCCTAAGGTCAGTGTTATTCGAAGTCTCCTAAACCTCCCCTGTCCAACAGGGCTGCTGAGCTGAGGGTGCTGGGTCCTGCGTCTCTTCTCTCTGATCGAGCAAACTGTGTGAGATGTTGTTGCGTGGCTGAGCTGCAGTGCCCAGTGTGCCTGATTAACTTTGGCCTCCCAGTTCTCCAAGGACCTCCTCTCTGTTGTAGCCTTCTGTCCGGGCATCCTCTGGTGTCCCAGCAGCATTCTCTTGTCTGGGGCTTGAAAAAGTCTTGCTCTCTCTGACCCCGTATCAGAGGGATGGAATCTTTCATCAGGTTATTTCATTGAAAACTTTCTTTACCTTTAGCCCTGATACCTCTCTCTGAACAATTAGATCCTGTTTTTCATTGCCAGGCAGATCAGCAAAAGATTTACTTCTTTCATCTGCCTCTTGGAGGAGGAGAATTTGAAACAAGATTAGTGATTGTGTTTAAAAAAAAAAAAAAAAAAAAGGGGTGGGGGTGAAAAGCCTTCCATCCGTCATAGCTGTTTGCAATGGTGTTTTCCTAAAGCAAGTTAGATAATTTTTTTTCTCAACCATATTTTCATTGAACTGGTGAGCGTTGTGCCTTCAAGTATAGTATCTGCATCTGTCTCTTACCCATGTTGCATGGCTATCCTTTTCTGTGCCACCATAGTTCCTGTCTCTAATCTGCACGTATTTCCTCGTCTCTTTAGAGTGTCCTTTGGGGCACAGACCCTCTTTTTATTCAGTCCTGTGCACAGGTGTCTGTGAAGGAGCCCTATGCTTTCCCACAGGACAAGTAATAAATCATGATAGCCAGCGCTGTAGGGAGTTCCATAAAACCGGGTTGCCTTTTAACCAGTACCGTGTTGCTTTTTTACTGAGCACAGTGTCTCTGTGACTATTCATAGTTGTTATTGCTGCTTTTAAAAATGCTTTTTAGACTGTTGTTAACCACTTTTGAAGGCTGGAGTGGAAAACGAGTGGAAACGTGTATCCTGGTGTCCCCTGGTTACTTTAACCTGATATAGTGGGGTGTGGAGGGCAGGATTCAGAGTATTTATTGCAGATAAAAATGTCGTAAGGCGAGTTTGGCCATGCTGCCTTGCCCCAGCTGCCCTGGGTCGGCGATGGCAGTCCTGGTGGTGCTGCAGGATAAGCATCATCTCTCTAGTATGAAGCCCAGGAGCTCTTTGCTCTGTTGCAGGGCTATTTGCCTGTCTCTGGGAGCAGTTAATCTGTTCAGAGCATTTCTGGGAGCCTACAGCTGAGCATTATTTCAGCTTTTTTTTTTGTGGCTCACTTTGAGGTGGGCAGTATTGTGTGTATATGTGTATTATATATACACATACGTATGTATGTTTACAGGGTATTCTGGAGCAATATTTGCACAGGCTGCATTAGGTGGAAAAATAATTAGCCACAGTATTTGCTGTGAGCAGGTGGGTGCAATAGGAAACTTCATCACTCAGGATTTTAGTTGTGTTTCCTAGTAAGTGAACCGTTTTGTGGAGTTAATTCATTAGTTTTAAAGTTTTGCTATTTTCCACTGAGGAGAAGGGGTATCTGCAGGCAAAACTATGTGATTTCCCTGAAAATCTGCTTTTACTTGGAATATATTTCCACCTGGAGCAAGTGTGCACATTTCAGCTCATTCCCTAAATTTAATTCTCTTATTGTTCTTTATTTTTATGATTGGGAAGAAAGTAAACAAAGTTGGCCACTGTTCAGATGAATGTGTATGCTTCTGCAAAGCTCTTTTTAGCTGCTAGTATATTTTAGGTGAAATCCTTGATCTTTTGAGGTTAGAGGGGAGTTACGTCAGACTTGGGGGAGAGTCACGATTCAGAGGGCTGCAAGGAATGGCTTGCCGCAGCCTACTTGTAATTCTTGTTAGCGTTTCAGCAAAAAGGATTGTAGATCTCATGCCTCTGTTTCTGAGATGGAGCTTACAGATGTCATGCTATGGAAATCTTCATCCAGCAGCCGGGGACTGGGTTGTGTTTGTAGAGTACTCGACAGATCTTGCTGATAAGCACCCACTGATTTCTAAAAATCAGCGACCTTTAAGCTGTGCTGAGTAGGGGACCACAAATTTCATCTCGCCATGTAGAAAACGACACTTTCCATTTTGCCTGTTACATATATATCATGCATTTATAGAAGTGTGTATGGATATAGAAAAAAATTATATGTATAATGGACTGCAATTCTGGGAGGAGGCAAGATCTTAAAGCAGTCTCAAGCTTCTTTATAAAACTTTCACAGAGTTATGGCTAGTGGAAAGAACAAATTTTCTGTTGTTATTTATGGCAGAGACTCAAAGGACCTGTGATGTCTAGAACACGAAGAAAAATCACAGTTATTTATTTAACAATCTACAGTTTTGCCATAGTACTTACTGAAGATGGCTAGTCTTCACAGTCTGGGTAATTTCTTGTAAAATTAACTCTAAAGGAGTCATTCTTGGCCTTCGGTGATGTAAAGCAATTGGTTTAACTGATAAATATTTGAAGCCCCATATTTTTATACAGGTGTTTGAATGACAGCCTCTAATACTTGAGGAGAAATTCTTCTCTTTTGCCTGCCTGGCTTTTTCTCTGGGCAGCTCTTCAGATTTCTCACAGTTCTCCTTTCCAGGCAATATAAACTTAAAAATAGATTTACTGCTCCAGTAAATAAGTCCACAAACAGCACAAAGTAGTCCTCACTCTGCTGTTCATCATTTCTTTAATAATGCAGATATTTCTACAAGAGTTTTAATGTTCCCCTTCAGAGGCTATTCAGGGAACTGTAAATCAAAATTAAACTTTAACTTTGAAGAGGTGTTACTCGGTAGGAGTCTATTATTTGCAGTCACTCTGCTCTTCAGCAAAGCTCCAAATACATCCAACTTGTCTTAAAAGGATTTTTGAACCTACTGAGTTCACTGGATCTCTCCCTGACTTCTGGGATTTTTTTTTTTTTGTGTGTGTGTTGGTTTTAGGGTTTTGTTGGTGTTCCCCCTCCCCGCCCATTTTTTTGTCCTATGGTGAGATAGAAGTCAGATCTGGGCTCTGTTGCATGTGGTCATCCTCCATGGCAGACCGTCTCTGACTTTTGAGGATGCATTTGGGTTTTGGTCTCCTCCAGTCTGTCTTTGTCCTGCTTCCTGTAGCTTAGGGCTGCCACCTCACAGTTCACAGAGGTACAAATGATGGAGAAGAGCATATCCTCAGGACTTGGGCAATATCCATCTTGGTGGTATCACTAAATCCTATTGAAGGCCATTCTGATGACGTACCATAAAAACTCTGCTGGTAACAGGAAGGTTGTTCCAGATGTGCATTATTTTAGCAAAGGTAAGAATTTAAGCTAGTGTTTTAAATGGAAACAATAATAAAGTGTAATACTAAATGAATTTATGATTTAATATGAAATCAAAAAATGATAAACAAATTCTTTTTCCTTAATGTTCTTAGACTAAACCCTTTATATTTGTTTACCTAACTTTCTCTATGACTATACCTACTGTGGTGGTTTATAAAAAGTTTTTATCCGAGATTAAAAAAATTAGCCTTACTTTTGCCTACAATAAAAAGCTACAGTCAACTAATATAAAACGGGGCAAATTTTCTTATTAATGAAATTCTACTTGCTTCGCCACATTAATTTGTGCTGCATTGAGTTTGAGACTTCAAGATTGTTCAGCAATGTCAAAGTCAAAGCTTGCCTGTTTTGTTTTGGATTTGGTTGGTTGTTGGTTTGGGTTTTTTTTTTTTTGAGACGGTTAAGTGTCTATTTTAACAACAGTAACTGTGAGTTGGATAAGTGATAAATGGCATGGTTTTCTTTATTGAAGGCCCCAGTGTGGTTTGTGGTATGTGGATTTGTGAAAAGGACTGGTCCCCATGGCACAGAACCTAACGCTTCCTTTATTGAGTACATGAATGTCTCAGTGTTGTGGACCAGGATCTGTAACCCTTATATTTTAAGTAATGTCATTGTTAGGCTGTAGGGCAAGTTTAGCATAGGGGTGGCTATACATCTTATGCACTGCAGTGCAGGGCTTTAACCGCAGGTACTTGCCCTATCTGTGCACTGTTTTCCTACATTGAAAGTTAATTCACGTGAAGGAAGCCTGTGAATTTAAAGAGCAGTCATATCTGAGTATCTTCTTGTGCGTGCCTTTCGTTACAAATGAGATGATCCACTGCAAAGGAAAAGATACTTGGGAATAGTTTTTTCCCATGACGAGGCCTAAATATTAATGTATTTGCATTCAACCTTCCCCTTGGAGACTGTGTTTCATTTGTCTGTTGTTCTTGACTTGTTGCTTCTGCTTTAATTAAATTCATTTAAGTGACATTTAGCTCAGGCTGGGACTGTGCTTCTGACCTCTGATTTGAAGGTAGGTTGTCATGTATTTTTGAAAAGCACATTGAATTCGGGCTCCCTTCCTTCCTTCTAAAAATCTTATGCTTCCTTTCTGTATCCTTAGCAAACCTTTTCTAAGCTGATTCAACTCCACCATCACAGCAGAAATCTCTCTTTTCTCCCCACCCTCCCCCTGGTTTTGTTTCTTGGTGCCTACTGAGTTGACCTGCCTCATGAAGGTGTCGAGGGACCACCAGAACTGTGTGCAGGTCCAGCCTCTGAACCATGGCTGTAGATCGGAGGGCTAGGCTGGGGGAGAAGCAGAACACACTCTCTCCCTTCAACAATAGTGACCCGGTAGGTGAGTGTACCCTGGACCATTGCCCCTTTGGCTGCATGGAGGGTGACCCTTGGTGATGCCTTGCTTTGCAGTGTGCTCTGGTGTAAACATTAGCTGCAGAGGTATTCACCTCTCTGTAAGCAGGGGATTTGTGAAGATGAGGACTTGTTGAAAGAAACATTTGTTGCAATTCTCAGAGTATTTCCCACTAATGAGGCAGTGGCCCAGGAGTCCCAGCAAGAAGATGGGAAGGGAGAAATAGAAAGAAAAAGCAGAATACTGCTGTTGCAGTGCTTGGTCTTGCAGGTCTGCTTCAGTTCAATGCCACGTCTCCCTGGGCCAGCCTGCCGTCTTGCCTCTCCCTTTACATGTCGTCAGTCGCCTCCTACTGTCAGACTGCTCCATTCATAGTTACCATCTGGTGTCTCTGGTCTTGCTCTTTTATCACTTCATCTCCTTTCCTCACAGGGCCTCGCAATGAGCCATTTCCCTGACGAGCACCCATCCGTAGGTGCAAATGCATCGAGTTCACTGTTCTTTCCTCTTTCTGGTGGTCTTCCACCAGTCCTCTTTGCCCATCATCTGTAAATTTCTTTTCTCTTTACCCCTATAGGAAGAGCTAATCTAATACTTACACAGTCTAAGAGAATCTAGTACTCTTTATTAATGAGAAAAGCTTCCCCGTAGTTTGAGCTAGAGTTTGGGAGAGCAAGGGGAGAGAAGGGTATTTACCATCTGAGCACGGCAAGGAGATGAGGAATATCAGTGGTATGAAGCGTGAGCAGCAGAAGTACCTCAGGATGTAGCTGTTTGGTGCTTAATCCTCTGGCTACTGTCCCGGGGCTTTCTAGGCCTCAATGGGAATGGGTAGTGGAAAGGACCAGTTGTTTCTGCATCACCCTTGTGAGATCTGACCTCTAGAGTGTCTAGAAATGTGGAAGAAGGAGGTCTGCCGTAGAAATAAAAGGTACTTTCCAGGAGGCTGGTGCTTGGGGGCAGAGGCTTGCTTCAGAGATGTGCCATTTGGGACTTGGCTAGGCTTTTTATTGTGCTTCTGTTTGCATCCTCGGCTGCATCACCTTGGAAAATGCGCTGTCTGTGTGTGGATTTGGCAGCTGCTATAGAAATACCCCTCTATGTTTACTTACACCTTTCTCCTGTGTCCCCTCTTCATCATGGAGGAGGGTGTCTCATAGAAACATGCTGCTGAACATCTATTGTATTTTCACTCACATAACCTGGGAGCAAATCCCTAACAAGTGTCATTTGAGTGTTATAATGGAGGTAAATTAAGCAATTTATGTCACCATAAGATAGCTGACCTCAACCTCCACGTAAAATGCACAGGGAAGGGTGTAAGGTGGTGGGGTTTTTTAGCTTTTCTTTGGTTGCCACGGCTGGGGTGTGTTGCACAGCATTGTGTTTCTCTTCTGTCTTCTTTTTGTGTACTCCATCTCATCGTATAAGAGGATGCTCCTGCAGTTTGAGAAGTCTGTTCATAGCTGGCTGTTTGCTGAGTAAGGGGGATCTCTGCTTCTGGTGAGGGTGCCCATAGGAAAGCTGCAAATTGTTTTTGATATCTGCTATGAAATAAGAAAGCAAGCCTAAGAGAGCCTGGGGGTAGGTGGGTGGGGGGGTGGGTGGTATTTGACTCACATGGGGAAGCCCAGGCTGAAGCCACATTCCTCACCTTCTGAGGATTATATCTAGTTC
Organism: Chroicocephalus ridibundus; assembly: GCF_963924245.1. Taxonomy (NCBI): domain Eukaryota; kingdom Metazoa; phylum Chordata; class Aves; order Charadriiformes; family Laridae; genus Chroicocephalus; species Chroicocephalus ridibundus. The sequence continues at coordinate 22,405,363 of NC_086288.1, forward strand.
TCTTCTTTCCCTAGCAGATTTTGGAGTGCTTAATGGAGAACAGATAAGTTTCACATTGTTATAGATGAGAGAGAAATCAACCGAGGCACAGAGGGGAGAGCCGGGAGTGGAGACCAGCACTGTCCCGCTCCAGCCTTGCACTGCTGATGGCTCCAGCTGGTTGGCCGCACTGGCCGCCTTCAGTCTGCATTTCCTCCCCAGGGGAGCTGCATATGGATGTTGCAAGCGTTTGCTGCAATGTCTTGGCACCAGCCATCGTCTGTAGGATGCACCTTTAACCCCTCTGCAGACTTAGAGTAGAAGAAAGGCGTTTCCACCCTGTCCCCTTGGAAAAGACACAGAGTTCTTTGCTATTTAACTTGTTGTCAGCATATGTAGAGAAAGTGAGGGAGAGGGAATATTTGGATACTAATCAGAAGTTTTCAAAGAAGTTTGGACCAACCAGTTTTTCTAAGCTCGTTACAGAATCACAGAATCTTAGTGGTTGGAAGGGACCTTTGAGATCATCGAGTTAGATGTTAGTTAGAACTACATTGATATTTGTGAGCAATGAAAATACTGGGGAATGAGAATATTGTACATTGGAGAAATGTTTATGGTCGCTATCTTTAACCTGAGTTTTTGTTTGCTACTAATATTGTTGTCGAAATCAGAGGCCAAGTATAATTTGGATTAAGGAAAAGGGAGACAGAAGAAGCACTGAGCTGTGTTTGCACACTGCAAATGAATACACTAATGAGACTTTATGTCTTAATAGGGAAAAGTAGGGCCCTGATTTAGAAAAGCACTTAAGCATGCGCTTCTCTTCAGGGAGTGACAGAATCATATAAGGCCTGTTGACTCAGTGCCCGAAAGGGATTTCAGCTCATACCCATACCTAAGAAGGCTTCAGAATAAGGGGAGAGGGGGATTTTTTTGTTATTACTTTCTGATTTTTTTTTTTTTTTTTTCCCGCAGAGTCAAGGTGAACTGTGGGAATATTAAGTACTGCAAAATTACAAACACAAAGCATTCCTCCAAATTAGTAGGAAACCTCTTCTCCCAGCCTGTTGTGTTCCCTTTGGGAACAGTAAGTCAGGTATTTAGCTGGGCAGACCAAATCATGTGCAGAGCTTGGGAAAATAATTATCTCTACATTTCCAGCTTTTGTTTCACCGCCCTTAAATATGCACCAAAATTTCACTCTGAAAATTCTGAGCCAGAACATCATTTTGCTGGGAAAATTGCATATGAAACCTAATTAAAAGCATCATCCCACACTTTTCTTTTAAAAGTACATCTACTACCATCATGCCTCTAAATGTAACAGAGCTCAACAAGTCTCTAGCAGCCAAGAAGACACGCAATTTAAAGGCTATTTCAGCATTTGATTAAGCACACAATGATAACTACAAGCCCGTGCCCTGCAGGCATGACAAGAGGCAATTATGTTCTGAGGTCAAAAGTGAGGGGGAGAAAAAGCACAAGATTTTGATGACTTACTTAATTTTCCAGCTCCTGAAATTAGCAGAGACAAAGAAGTTCTAAATCGCCCAGATAAAATCCTGTCATTATCTGTTGCCGTTTCACCCTCTGCTCTCACTTTGCCCTGCAGAAGCTCAGGAGGATGATTTTCCACTAAATGGCTGCACTTATAAGACTCAAGTTGGCACGTGTTTAAATGTTAAAAAGAGTGTTTTTCAAAATCTTTAAGTTCTGCCGTCTGTATTTAGATGGCTGTCTGCACATAGGATCCTGGAAAAAGACACCTGTTTTCCAAAGTAGTAAGCAGCCATCAGCTACTCTTTACTTCAAGCCAACAATTAGGTCACTTATTTAGAAGATTAAATAAGGAGCTCAGTGAGAGACTGCAAAGATGGGGAGCTGCTCAAAGAAGAGAGAAGTGTATTAATGAATTAATACAGTCGTGCTGTGTATTTCACAGATGGGCTTTGACGTATCTTATTTCATAGCAAAAGGCAAAAAATCTTTGCTCCTCGCAGGAAAACCAGTAAAAATGTTTAAGTAAGATTATCATATAGGGACGCAACATCAAGAAATGTGCTTACAAGGAGATAAACAGCCAACCTCTAATCTCCCTTTGGAGTATTTATTGCAGCTATCGGGGTAGAAAAAAAACGCTATGCAGAGCAACTGAATCGGAGGATGGCAGGATGGAAAACACGTGCCGTTGCTTTCTCTTGTCATGTTGTATTACAGTATTCAGCTATTCCTACAGTTTGTCCAGAGTGTCACATTTCTTTTATGCTGTATATCCAGGAAATAAATGTTGATTCCATGATACCACATTGAGGTGTCTGTAAGTGAAAGCTGCCCTTCTAATGGTGAGCAGTTGAATGATTATGTGAGAAACAAAAAGGTGAATTGCAGTAAACAGAAAGCCACATCTAGAAATGTTTCCATCTGTCCAGAGCTTCTTTAATGGGAAGTAGAACATGAGCTGTTATTTTTGGGGAGGGGTGTTTGGTTTGGATTTTGTTTTTTTGGCGGGTAAAATTGCATTCATGCAATTTTAGTAGATCAGTGGTGAAAAGTCTCACGTACAGAAGAGATGTCCAAGATACCAGATATGTGCTCTCACACTCGGTACAGAAACATGTTTAACAGTTTTTATTAAACCTCTGTATTTTCATATTAACTGTGAAATCCTCCACCAGAAGCCTGAAGTACTGCATCATCATTGTTGACAGAGTTGCTGTGAGATTAGGATGCTATCTTTGCCCTCATATAAACTTCTAATTTAATAAAACCATATTGCTGGTAGCAGTTCCTAATGTCTTATTTCCAACAGAACACGAGAGTTAAAATTAGCTGCATATGTACAGGATGGCTGTTTGACAAATACACCAAGTTTGTACGAGTGAATTCCCAGACAGTTAATTTTTGTGATTATAAGTGGGGTTTTCTTCAATCATCACGTGTTTAATGTCTGCTTTCTTTGACAATATAGAATAGTTACTGCAGAAAATGCATAGGAATTAATGTCAAAAATATACTTTCTGAAGCATGTGGGTCAGAGGTTTGAGTTGTGTTTTCTGTAGTGGGAACTGTGAAAAGTAAAGCAGTATGAGCAACTGTCTTTGCCATTTCTGTAGCCTACAGTAGTCTTCAAGAGAAAAGGACCCAAATTGACCAAGAACTGGGCCAAACCATAGCCCCAAACAGCTAATATTGACTGTAAACGTCATTTTGCCATTTTCTTTGCAGTTAGTAGGAGTCCTCTAAGCGCATGGCAGGAGGAGGGAGGGCACTTGGCCTGAGTGTTCTGCCAAAAGCTGCTAGAAACCTTCTGCCTCCTGTGTTGCCAATCTGCTCAGGTTTAGTACGGAAGAGGCTTGAAAAGAGAGCTCACCACAGCTCCCTTCCAAAATCAGCAGCCTGGCATCAGAAGTTTTCTGGTCAGCACTGGGCCAGTGAATGCTAAAGGTAACGCAGGCAAATATAAACTTCACCACTGTTGCCACAGGGTCTGTTGTTTGGCAGAGCAGGGGCTGCTGCAGGCGCTTCTGTGGACAGACCCTTTTAAACAGACTTAACACCTCTTGATATTGTTTGTAGGGCAGGCTAAAATTGCTGGGCTTTGCCGACTCTGCTTTTCTGATGGGCTTATCTCTTCGCTCAAATGCTGTCTCTATGTCCCATCATTGTCATTGATTAGTGACATCATCCCTTGTCATTGATTAGTGACGTAAAGCCAAGGGTAAGAACAAGGTATTGCATCGCAGGGCTTTGCGCTTGTCCTCCTTGCTTCCCTTCTCCTGTTACAGGAGAGCTTGGCCACAGTAAGAATTCACTGCATTACACAAATGTATGGTGCAATGTGAGCTCAGGACAAAACCGTTTTTCTGGTCTTGGGGAAGGAGAACGTCTTACATGATCCAAACCCTAAAGCTATGCTAATTGTAGAAGCTATTATTCAAGAGTAAACGCATGTCTGTCTGGGGGGTTTGTCAATTAGTCCACAACTCTGGCGCATCAGTGAGGATCTGATATTACAGTAATCCCTGCAAATTTACAGAAATGGGAATGTTTCTCTGTCCAATAATACAAATCTAAATGAGACAACTGACAATAATAGAAGGCTTCAAGGAAGTTTGAGTAATGTGTTGGATTGCTGCCTGCCAGACAGACGGAAAGAGCAGCCCTGATACAGTTAAGGGGTATACCGAGAAATGTCAGTATGCTTTTATTTCCATAAGCAAATTTGGTGTGTGTGTACCTTGTGGAAGTTTTGTGGGACAAGACAACAGTGCATCAGAAGGGATTTTTGATTTTGGGAAGGGTATTTTGGTGTTTTTATAATGGGGCCAGGGGGGAAAGTGAGTATTTGAAAGATGCTTGGTGTCAGATGGGCCCTGGATCTGTTAGAGGGTTAAACCTTCTCTGACTGCTCTGTGACCATCGCATAGATACAGGCTTAATTTGTATGTTGAGTTTTGTGGCTGGAAGTAGTACAAAATGGAGCCAGAAGGGTACATCATCCCTGCCACTGGAAACCTTTTCGGTGTAAGTTTTCATGCTTGGGGAAAAAGGAAGGGAAGGGGTTGGCTTTTGTTTCAGCTCGTGGCTGGTGCGCTTGGCTGGAAAACAAGTATTCGGTTCCCAGCTTCACCGTGGATTCCCCATGAGATCTTCTGGAAGCCGCAATAACCCTTCTGCGTCTGAGACGAGAATGATGATGCATAGCTCCTTCGTAGGGATATTTGGGGGATTAATACATTCACGTTTGTCAAGCTGTTGCAGATATTTGGATCAAAGAGGCTGTAAAGATGGGAAATATTATTGGTTGTTATCATGTGAGTTTATTTACTGATACTTTAGTGCTTTGATTTCAAGGCATCTCAAAGCGTGTTTTTTTTTTTTTTCTTTTGCAAACTGTAGCATGGATTTCTTTTAAAACAGGTAAGATTTCTGAGAGCTCTTTAAATTAACTTTACAAGTAAGTGACAGTATTGAACATCCAGGCAAATATGATGCAAAGCTGAGATTGAACTTCAGTCACCCGGTGTCCCATATATTGGCCTTTCCATGGAAAAAATGACTGCAGGGCCCAAACTTCAGGACGGTTGCCAGAACCCGCAGGCCATCCCCTGGCATGCTGCAGGCTACAGCAAAAGCCATTAGGCTCATGTTTTCTAAGGACCGAGAAAAGGACGCGGAGCAATGCAGATGTTATGACATCTGCAGTAGGACAGATGCAATCTTGCTGAGCAGGTGGGATCCTGGTGCTTGCATTGCTTGTTGTCAGAAAATTTCCCCCGGTTGATCAGGCACAACGCAGGACTGTAATTTTATATATCAAAGCCAACTAGCTTTTCACCTGGTAAGTAGAAGTAATAACAATGCCATAGTTGGTATTTACCTCTTTCAATGGGAGATTTCTAAAGCCCTGTATAAAAGGGATTATTAGCTTATTTTTGAGATGAGAAAATCAAGTTGCTGAGTGGAGAAGTGATTTCTCTGGGCAGCCAGCCAGCGGGGTGTTGGACCCCATTTCTGCAGACCATATCTCAATGGTACCAAAACTATCTCAGTACAGCACATGGATAAAACCTGCTGCTAAACACTGTTCCACTTTTAATCCTAGCCTCAGTGTGGAAAGTAAATGTTTACTGTGTTTCTGTGTTAATCCTTGCAGCTTTCAGCCGTGCTCCGGTCCCCATGGCTGTAGTCCGAAGGGAACTGTCCTGCGAGAGTTACCCCATAGAGCTTCGCTGCCCGGGAACAGATGTTATCATGATCGAAAGTGCCAACTACGGGAGGACTGATGATAAAATCTGTGACTCTGATCCTGCTCAGATGGAGAATATCCGCTGTTATCTGCCAGATGCCTATAAGATTATGACTCAAAGGTATAGCATTTAATATTCTTTGTTTGCTGACTGCTGGTTTTCTAATCCGGTATGTACACACCAGTTTGTGTGTGTGTTTGCATGGGAAAATGCGGGTACTTAGTCTGTATGTATGTGCACAGAATTACAGCTATCATTGCTAAACTGTGGGTTTAGCAGAGTTTGGTTAGCATCCCGCAATATAAATAACACTTGCTGTAAGTACTACCAATCAGTCATCTTGATACTCACTGTCTCCCAATTTTACCTCTGACATACTTAAATATCAAGGCTCTTACTGAACATGAAGTCTTTCTCAAATGCATATTCACTGTTTTTTGTGCTGTATGCAAAAAAAAAATAATGTTTTGTGTTCAGAACAATGTTTACATTTTTCAAAATACAACGAAAAGTCTCTATCGTTCATCGTGTTGCCAGGCTTAGTTTTAGGGTGGTTCTGAATTGCCAGTCAACTCCCATTTGTTTTGCAGAAGACTTACTAAATTTCTGTATAATAACTATTGCTGTTAAGTGTGGCTACTGCATCTGGAAATAGTAACTGTGATACACTCCATGTAGACTCCTGTATTGGAGAAGCGGGGCCTAACAGTTTATTCCAACCTAGAGGAATCCTAGTTATGGAGAGCCTTTAACTGTTGCTGAATTTTTCAGGGTATTTTCTGGCCCAAGAAGTGTTGTGGGAAGGATTCGTAAGTCACAGCTCTTGACATGTAATTGCATTCAGTACATTTCTCCTAATAACTTCATGTGAATAATTACTCAGTACGTTTGGCTGTTAATTAAATAGTAATAGAAAGTAGTATTTTAGGGTATTAATAATGGTATTGACATAGGCAAAGTGTTGCTAATTGAAGTCATGGTAGCAATGTTTGCATGGTGACCTAATGGCTAAAGCAGTGCAAGGTCTTAATGGAGTATCTTGCTGCTGTTTTCTGTGAGATGCTTTGCACTAAAAATGGAGTTGTGTGAGCAACAGAAAAGAAAGTGTCATCTGTATTTGACATGCTAATGGCTATTTTTGAGCTCCCTTTAGAATTGCTCCACATCAAGGATTTAGATCTCAAAACGCTGAGAGGTCTCATGAAAAATGTCTTTGTCATTGCATATGGCTCCTATGAGGCCATTCTTTAAGCTGAACCTCCTTGCGTAGCTGGTTGAAGTCCTGTTTGTAGGATTGTGCCGGTTACGTTTTCAAGACAAGCAGAAAGGGTAAGAACGTGCCATCAGTTTGTCCCTTGGATTCGGCATGGTTTTAGTGGAATTATTGTAATTCTCCTGTTCAGGTTGTTAGTGGCTTCAAGCAGAAATCCTTAATCCTCTGCATATTGGCAGAATAAAACCATGTCATCCCCTTTGTGGGCTGTTACAAAGTATTAATATTTTTATATATACACCTAGCAGTGCTCTCCAGGCACTAGCTTCCAAGCCAAATGCAGAGCTCTGCAATCTTCTGGTCAGTCCCCACGTGTAGCAAGTTTGCAATAAACGTTAGCCCTTTGGTCAGGGAGGGCACGTAATCGTGTGTGCCCACAGCACTGGGATGAAAACTCACATTGATTACTCGGCTCCAGATACCATCACTGCAGACTCAAAACAGCTTAGCAGAGAGTTAGCAGGGAAGCGCATCTCTGGGGCAAAGCATCTCTGTTTTCCCATTTAGACAGAAAGCGGTGCTGTAGAAGCCGGCCACTGAGGAGGAAATTTCTTGCAAGGGAAAAGCACATCCCTACTGACTGAATATTAATATCTGTGGGGCCTTGCTTGATGCTGTTTATCAGTGAGGAGGCTCAGGAAAGGGTGGTGTCTCTTTCCATTTAAGCCACTTGATGGTCAATTTTCATGAAGTAGCATGCAGTTGTGTTATTAATGGGGTACTGTTGAGTTTCTGGAAAATAAATATTACCTGTTTCTAGTTAAAAGACAGGTTTAAAAGGGGAAAAACACTCTACCTCGCACTTTCATGTCAGTCTCATTTCTTTTTTTAATCTCCATTAATTCAAAGAGTTGAAAGAATTTAAAAATAAAACCATTAAAATGAAATATGTTCTTAAGATGCAAGCCAGTCTGCCAGCTCACAGCTCTGAGTATGCCTTATAGCTGAGCTTCTGAAAAAAAAGTTGTTTAAAAGGAAAATTGTGACAGCCTAGTAGTTGCGGCAGTAACAATGGCATTTTCTTCTGAAAGCTTCTACCTGCAAAATTAATCAGTTCAGCAGTATTTGGGTGGTTTTGCAGATGAAGACAGGCTTTAACACAATGAGCTTGTCTTTGCTAATGCTGCAGGGTGGGGAAGCAGCTACTGGGAACTAAAGATCCTCCTGGCCACGTAACCCGCGTGGTAGTCGAAGCTGTCTGCGTATGGAAAGAAAAAACTACACGCGCAGTGCACGCTTATTATGCATTGATTAATTATTGCATTCGTAAATACACAGTCCCCTTGTACGTTTTATAATACGTTGTCTAACTGCTGGCAGTTTTTAATCAACGACGCTGTACAGCCGACTTGGACACATTATGGCACGGCTGCGGGGAGGGGGAGAGGGAAAGGTGGGAAGAAAAGTATGTGTGAGACAGAGATGTTAGTATGTGAGCTGAGGCTGCGAGCGAGCAGATTTATGGTAGATATTAGTGATTGCTCCCCCACCCCCCAATAAAAATTAAGCTAGCATGTTCCTTTCTTCTGTATGTTTATTTAAATTAATTTTGCAGACGAGTACATGGGGTTATTTTGAAAGGTAAAGGCATAAATCTGATGGTGTGTTTGTGGAGCCCCCTGAGCAGAGGGAACACAAGGAGTTCTTACTGCAAGCCTTGCCCTGAAAATCTCTAAAATCTTTGGAGTATTGCTCTAAGTAAAGAACATTTAAACAGCTTGTAGGGAGCTATTTTATAGGAAATTAAATCTCTGTGGCCTATTTTGTTTTTTAACTTACCAGCTCTTCCTTCAAGCATTCAAGTAGCAGCTGCCCGTAAAAGCTCAGAAAGAGAGCTTTATGTACTGAAGTTTTTCTGATATGATTAGAGAAAAATGTATTTCATAGCATGTTTGCTTTGGAGAAACGTCTTTTCAAGGGCTGTAACAAACAATTAAATTCTAACCGTGCCCATTGTACACTGTGTGCACTGTACCATGGGAGACTTTGCTACGTCCTCCCTTGAGCAACTGTGCCACAGAATTAACATATCATCAGCTCAAACAGCCGGGGTTCTCTGCGAATAATAGAGAAAAGCAGCCTCCTATTCCCCTTAGAGACGCCATTGTTTTTATAGTGCTAACACTGCCATTTAGTCTATTAAAAAAACCCTAAAGAAAAAGAGAAGAAAAAAAAAAAAGGCTTTCAGTGTGTTCTCTTGAATTTCTTGGTGGATGCTTTCCACCAAGGAAATGCCCAGCTCAGGAAGACAAAATCTGTGTATTACTTTTCGTGTGCTGGTGGTTTCACTACAAGTCAGTGGAGCTAGTCGCCTTGTAAAAGGGACACACAAATATAAGGCTGCAACGCTGGCAAGGGAATTAAACATTTAGTTGCCGCCTCCTTGATTCAGACAAATACGCCAGCGTGTGCTTCTTTTTAAGGCATATGCGTTTTGTGAAATGAAGACCTGCCTGTGTACTTTCCTGGGTTGAAGCCAATGGAAGGAAGAAGATGGGGGGGATCAGGTTTTGCATGTATGTTCACAGAACTGTGTGCTTTCGATACGGCCTTTGTGTTTAACTTTGTAATTTTAAACAGTCTGTTTTACTGAGCTCCTTATCCTTTCCTGTAGGCTTTAAACTTGAATGTTAAAATGCGGGGGAAAGTCTGAGTAGCAAAGCTGGCATGTAGGTACGCATACACAGAACAATTGCGGCTTTTTGCCTTAAAGGCAAGATCAAGGTTTTCCTTTTGCTTTCCAGATATTGGAAGTAAAGGGATCCTTGTCTACCCCAACCATTGTCTGCCACTCTTAAGCCAGAGGAAGGAAAGGAGGGATGGAATAATAAGACAAAACCAGCAGGCGTAACAGAGGAGCCAGGGGAGAAATGTTCACAGGTCTCAGCAGCTGTTCCCAAAATCAAAGTAAAATTCCTTCTGCCTTTTCAAAATTTGGAAGCTAGAAAATGTGCAAAGCTCTTGCTGGGGTACTTTCTTGTATCTCTCAGCAGCTTAGAGAGCTCAGTTTGCAAAGGGGGCAGCTTTTGCCTTTTGCCACAGTAGAGCGTTGCAGAGCTTTTATGTGCCACTGTTACTTCTGGCCTGGGGACGAGGGCTGAAAGCTGCTCAGCTCTCTTCTCTTTTCTTCCCTGAAGGGAGCACTGGACCTGTTTTGTGTCCCACAGGCAAGACACCTCTTGCCCAAAGCTTCCCGCTGCTCCCAGGATAGAGAAACTGCGTCTCCTCCAGCGGAGGATGTGCAGCCTGCAGAGTGCAACAGGACGCGTATCCTCTGCTCCACTGCAGCTGGTCACCGTGCTCTCTGCCCCCAGGAGAGCACCTGGTGCGGTGCAGGTCAGGGCCTGGCAGGTGGGCGCTGCAGCTCTGCTGGTCTTCTACACGGGCTGAGCAGATAGACAATTTCTAGTAGCTCTGCAGGAGGCACAGCTGGGAGGTACTAGATGCCCTGCTGGGCTCCAGTTGCTTAGCTGAGCTAGTTTCCTTTAGGTTCAAGTCTAACCTGTGTGGTTTGTCCCTGTTGTTTCAGTGCTGGTGTCATTGATGAAGCCTGCAGGTCAAGACCTAGAGTTTGTTTTTTTGGGGAGAAAAAAAAAAAAAAAAGAAAGAAGTGCAATTAAGAGCATAAGACTGTCGTCAGCTGCTTGACACTCTCAGATTTCCAGTTAGTTTCATCAAAGGGCCTGATCCTTTTATGTCAGGAGGAACACTCACAACTCTCCAGGTAGTTGGAAGGATGGCAGCAGGCAGTTTGCACAGAGTGGCTGAGAACAAAGAAATTGTATGAACCAGCTTGCATTACACCACAAAGATTTTTTCATTTCCTGAAGGGCTGTGCTTTGTTAATGTTTTTGGTTGATGACCTGAAAAATGCAGGAGTCCGAAACGAGTGCCACTATTATTGTAATATTATTGCATTTCATGGTGTGCTGTTATTGATGCTATCAGCACCTGTGATTTTTAAGACACTTCTCAAATGCCAGTGATCTGTTCTTGCAGTGGGAAATAGAGAGGCAGTGTTATCTGTATTTTAGAGATAGGATAATTCACATTAATCATTCATAAAATGGCCACTGGTTTTGATCATACCAATTTTGTGATGTTCTCATAGGGTGTTTTATATTAAGTAGCTTGTGCTGGTGCATGTGGGGACAACATGAAGGACAAGGAGAGCTGCAGACCTGGAGGTCCTGTAATAACAAGGCCATCAAGAGGACTGAATGAGCAGACTTCAGCTGAACTGCAGCACAGTTGTATCAGGCACTACAAAATTAATGGCATATTTCTCAGAAAACAGCCCCCTACTTAGACATTGTCATCACCTCTGACTCAGGTACTTGAATGCCCCATTTGGTAGGAACCCCTCTGCCTTCCCCTGCATCCTGAGTACATTTTGCGAAGACTGCCAAGATACTAATCATTTTTCTAAATTTGTTATCACACAGATGGCATGGGAAGTGCATTTCTGAAGGACTGAGATGTTGCAATGGGAAGCTAGGCTTTTCTCTTTCTGGGAAGTACAAGTCTGGCGCTTTGAGACTGCCACGTGAAAAGCATCAATATGGAAAAATACTAATGTTTCAGTTAAACAGTAGTTTCTGTAACCAGTAGAAATTAACAGGGAATACTGAAGTGCACGTTCCCTGGATTCTAATTTTAAAGGCTAGAAAACAAGCCTTACCACTTGGTTAAACAATCTATTTTCTCACCAGGTGGAAAGATATTTTAAAATGAAGCAAAGTCTACTAATCTCATCTGCACCTTGACCCTGGGACAAGGCCAGACATAATATTCCTAAGGAGTGGGGGGGAGAGAAAAATAACAAAAAAACCTCAAAAAACAATAAGTGCTAGTGGAGCAGTATGCACCGAGCTGTTGAGTCACTCTAAAAAAAGGTTGCTACTTCCCAGCCTGCACAGTCTTAATTTATCCTACCTCTTCCTTTCCTGAAAATGCTGTCAGACCCAAGCAGAGGAGTAAATTCTGAAAGCGACAGCACCCTGGAATTGCCCTGGTACCCTAGTAAATCAGGGCTTGTCAGCCCAAGCATCTCAGCTGGTTGCAGCTGCCATGGTAACAGATGAGGAGGAGGCAGTAGTTTCTGAAGGTAATTAGGTTCCAAGCTGTGGAAGGCTCTGTAGATCAAAACTAATGCTTAAGGCTTCCCCGGGTACCAATTGGTAGCCGTGGCCAGCTATAAAACACCCCAGTCTAAGTAAATAAATAAATAAATAGACAGTTGTGTTGTGCCGTGGCTGCTGGTTTTTGGTTGCCTTTGCGTTATTATTTGCAAATGCGCTGTCATTTGAGAAAATCCAGGCTCGAGCTGAGAAAGAAATGTGCAACTGGCAGCCTCCGTGGCAAAAGGCAAAGGCCTCCTTGAAGTGCGCAGGCTGGAGGAAGCTGGAGGAATTCATCGTTGCTGTTTTCTAAGACCATTTCAGTTTCTCAGCTATTTTCTTTTGTTTCATTTCATCCCCCCCTGCCCCAGCCTTTAACTGACAAAGAGAAGACATGGGATATTGTCCTGGATAAATCATGTCTTGAAGTGGCCTCAGAAGTGCAGAACACATGATGTGCTGAAACCCATGCAGGGAAAATCCAGGTTTATTACTCCATCCATTACTTTACTAGTGTGAAAGGTGGCTGGCTCCAGCCTGTCAGAGGGAAGGGACTGGCCAGCCCTTGGCAGCATGCCGCGTGTAGCTTTTGCCAGTGGGAGAAGACCTGTGTGAAACATGCTCCTGTCATCTGTTTTTTCTGAACGTTTGAGACTTGTTGAGAACAGCAGCTACTAATTTGTACCAGTGTTGAGCAAAGATGGAGACGTTGCTGACAGTGGTGTCCGCCGGTTGAAATGTGTACTGCATTTATTCCCATGTTGCAGGAGGTGGGTGCAAGCACATAGAAAGCCTTCCTGTAACCTGGATCAGGGAAGGTGCAACTCTAGGTCCTTGGGTACTGTTCTCTGCTTTTGCTAACACAAATGTAGTACCATGAAAAGCATTATCTGAGGTGCCTGAAAGCAGAGGTTAAAGCCAGGCATCTGCATGCTGCCCGTGACACCTCCTGCCCGTTGCTTAAATTGCTGAAGCGATGAACATTGAAGATGCTGCTGCTCAGTCTTCCTACATCTTCAGTCCGCCTGAAGGTGACAGCCTTACGAGGCCATCACAGGGCTTGGTCTCCATATGCTTGGTCATTTTGTCATGAGGCTTAAATTCATTTAGAGCATTGCAAGATAGGGTATAAGGTTTATGCAGGCTAAATGGACTCGTACTATCTTAAGATAACAAAGAAAAAAATTGGTTTGAGTAGAAAGATACGTACATGCTGCTTCTCCGGTAAGTCTTCTGGCTAGAAGTACTGGCTAAAGGGCTGTGAGGTAAGATGGCTTTGAAGTAATGCGTCTATATCAGTTTCTTCTGCTTTTTACTTTATTCTTGTACAAAAGAGCTCAGTTAGTCTGTGCCTGGGGTCAAAATTGGGTTTATACGCAGGGGATTGTCTATTCTCCAGGAGATTTCAAAGCTTTCATTCAGCGCATTTTTGGCTGCATCGTTTGTGGAGTCTTTGGAGCTCGAACTCCATGTTCCGTTCCAAGATGTGTAAAACCAGTGCTGGCTTATACCACACCCTCTCTGTGTGTCTGCTTGTACTGCTCTGCAGGGCTGGAAATGCTCGCTGCAGACCTCACTCACCTTTGCACGCTTGCAGTTTGGCATCCATGGTGCAGCTTTGCATTCTGTGTGATCCCTCTGCTGATACCAAATGCAAACAGCCAAAAGATGGGTGTTAGGTGCAAATCATTCCCTTGCTAGTGTCAAGAATATGGACTGACACAGGCAATGTTCCTGGATCATCAGTTCAACACGGTCCTTAAATTTAAGTGTGAGTTTTGTTAGTGGGATGAGCTGAATTTTATTTCAGCCTCTTTGGGGTAAAGAGGGAATGAATGGCTTTTATCGGAAGCAGTGACCCAAGAAAAGGTTTTGCTGCCATTATGATTCAGGAGAAGGTTTTAATATATCAGTACGCGGAGTGCATAAGAGATGCCGGGCTGCATCTGTGATGTAAAGGAAGGGCAGGATATGGAATTTATGATTAGAGCCATCGTCCATGCATTATGCATAAGATAATACGTTGGTGTCAGTTATATACAGTAGAAGCCTTAATTCAGCTGGAGTCCTGCTGACATCGTAAACTGAGAGATAGCGAGTAGTTTATGGGCAGTAGTAGAGCCTCTGGACTGAATTACGGCCTCAGCATTCAGTCCGTTACTGAGAGTTGCAGTTGGTAGTAGGCAATATATTACATGCTTTTACCCAGAGTAGGACTGGTGACAAAGCAGGAAAAACTTTATTGCAGAGACGCTGTGAAGAATGGGAGATGGAATAACAGGAAGAGAACCGTAGAAAACTATAAAACTAATGCAAGGAAAGAAGGGAGGATTTGGAGCTGGCCAGAAGAAAAGCTGCCCATCTCGGGGCAGGACATGGCATCCCTTTGTGGGCAGGGACTGTCTCCGCCACCTCCACGCCTTTTTTTTTATCCTGATCCCTTATAGTTAGAGATGACCTTTCACCCCAGTGACCAAGATTTTTAATATTCTTTCTAGATTTTCTTTGTTAGCATTAATTGCAATTGCTGTATATTCTTGGTGTCCGTATAAATGGTCAAATCCTGTCTGAATCTCATTAAGTCCCTGGTCATGATGACTTCTAGGAGCTAAATCCAGCAGAATAATAGGTTATTGTGTGAAAAAATGATTGCTTTTTGTCATGTTTTAATTTCATTGCTATCCCTTCTCAGACTGTGAAGGCAGAGGCATCCAAGCTACCTTTTCCATTTCTGTTCATTAGCTTGTGTGCATTTGTCATATTGCTTCTAATTTACCTGCTCTCCAAGGGAGAAAGTTATAGTCTTTCAAATATTTCTTCTTAGGGGGGGTTGTTCTGGGCTTCTGTTACGAGTGTGTGAAGTTGCTCATTGTTTTTCCCTGAGTACCCCTTTATACCCGTTACCATGTTTGAGACAAGATGAGCTGTACAGCATTCCAGTTCAGGCTGCATCATCTACTTATGTAAAGGCAAGATGTTGATTTTTTGATTATTAATTGCCTTTTTTTTTTTCCCCCTCTGTGAAGCTTACTCAGATGCTGAAGGTTTTCTTTGTTTTAAGCAAAACCAAAAGGACGGAGGAGGGAGGAAAAAGTTGTTTGTGATTAAATTTGAGAGTTTGAGGCCATTTCTCTTTGGAACGCCTGCTTCCTCTCTTCCTTTCCCCAAGTGGCTTTGAATTACGCAGAACGTCCCATTTTACTCACGAGTATTACAAACCACACAAATATAATTATGTCCTTCCCCAAAATGCCTGTTCTGTTTCTGATAAATTATTAGCTCTCTTGGTCACTTGGAACAGATAGTTCCTCGTAAATGATTGCAGTAGTTCCCAGCTAGCACTGATGGAAAGTAAATTTTGGTTCTCTATGCTAATACTAGAAAATATGTGGAGTAAAATTTAAAAGCAACCATTAGTTTGGAGGGAGCAAGGTTAGTTGTGGAAAAAATATAATGCTTGTTGCAGTTGTCTGGGGTCTGAATCATGCGTATCAGAGCACTATGCTGTCGTCAGGGATGTTGGTGGACTGGAGGTCTGCTCAAGTTGGTACCTGGAGTTATTTTCCCATGGGTAACAGAGAATTGCATGTATGAAGGCAGATGAGTAGTCTTCACTGTTGATATTTGGGGGAGAAGGGGAGAAATCTGTAGGAACCATCTAAAATCTGCCTGTGTCCAAAGTGCTCCTTGGCACCGCTTTTGAATTACTGGCAAGGTTGCCAACAGCTGAACACAGGCATCTAATATCTGAGACACCTTAAAAAAAAAACAAACCCCAAACCCCTTAGCTATACATACACACAAAGAATATAGGTCACCTTCAATGCAGTGGATTAGGCTGAGCTCTGGAAAATCAATTTCAGTTGATTAGTTGCACTTGTAGCTGGATGTAAAGAGTTAAAGACAGGCACCAAACAGTGCAGTCTAATGCCTGTTGTGTCAGACTGTGATCCAGAAAACACTTTGGTGCTTGTGTAATGCTGTGCACGTGACAGGAGCTGTGTCTGAAGCCGGCACAGAGGTAGAAGCGTTCCAGGAGATCTCTGCAAACTTCGTTTTTGTGGCCTGGATGACATCCAAGCAGCAAAAGCACCGGTAGATCATCTCACCAACTTGCTGGAAGTCAAGGGGACCTAAGCAGCCACCTGCTTTGCCGCAAACCGCGTGCCTGAGTGTGTCAGCAAGCCAAGGGTGGATTGCATCCTAGTCACCACTTCCCCCATTTCTAATGACTGCAGTCTTCTATGCCCAGAGGTGGCTGAAGTGAAGCTGAAGTTGTAAACACTTGTCAATTATTTAAAAACCAAAATTGCTCTATAAAGAGCGAAGGGAGAGGAAGAGGATGGAGATTTTCTTTTATAGTGTTTAAAACACACCTCATTGCATCCAGCTTACGGATTCAGTGCCAATTGATGCAGCGTCCCCCAAAGGTGTTTTTTGTTGGGAGACTTTGGGTGGGAGTAGAAACCTCCCATAACTAAAGCATCCTTTAGGAGGACCCATGTATTTGTGCTGGTATTGACAATAGGTGAAGTAAATTCCTTTACGCCGTAACAGCCTTTCTCTGTAGCTTAAATTTCAAGGGTTTAAAACACTTAAAAGCACCCATTGCAGCCAGGGCCTGACTCCCACTGAACTGGCACGAGTCCTGGGTTCCCAATGTCCAGAAATTTCTTTTGGAAATGGAAGTTCACTCTTAAATGGCTCTAGTGCCTTTTAATATTTTGCTTGTGATCTAATTTGGATCTTAAGTATACCAATTTGGAAACAGCCTGCCTGACATCAAGCTCTGAGTTTTTAAACTCATACGGTTTAATAAGATTAACTTGCTGCAGTTCTGATACAGTCTTCAGTGAAAGCTTATTCAAATTAAGAATCAGTCAGAGGAGAAGTAGCCTCAAGCATAAAGTAGGAGTGAGGTGGTGCCAAAAATTGGGGCTCCGAGAGGCTCTGTTGTCTTCACCCTTCAGTGAGAGCGGAAACCTTTAGCTGCCAAATTAATGCACTAAGGGGAAAAAGAAGCATAATTAAGAGATGAAAAACAAATATTCCCTTTTTCAGCTGTCGTCTTTGGAGATGTACATGTATATGAACACGTAGAAACAGATACATAGTTCAAAAACTTTAATTTTTGAGAGTCTAGAATATGTATTAAAATATGTGGGAACTGGGTACTTTCTTACATGTCTGCTTGAATTATCGAGAATAATTCACAAAGTCGAGCATGGCTACTAAAATGAATGAATAAATAAGTGAGTTTGAAGAGCATTCCTGCCAAATCTGTGTTTTGGGGCTCTTCTGCGTGAAAGAATTAATTCATGTTTTTTAATCATGATAGTTTCTTCCAGTGTTTCCTTGCATTTCAGCAGCGGAGCATCTCCACCATGAATTTAATTTCCTCAGCGTTGGTATGGGAAATCCTGATTGTGTAACCTCTTTTGACCCAAGGTTACATCTTAATCCCCTTCCTCCCACGGGGACACCCTCACGTTTGGCAAGTACCATGCGATTTTCAAATGTGTATCGTATTGATAACTTGTACACGGAATCAGGGCCCTTCTGGTTGTGATTTGAATTCTGAGCATGTCGGGCATTTTTTCTTCTTCTGTGAAGAAGCAAATTCTCAGCAGAGTTTCCATGCATAATTTCATTCCACTGTTTCAGCAGGAATAAGGCACCCGTGAAAAAGGAACGTGAAATCAAGAGTCCATCACTTCTTGAATATCGCAGATTTTATGAAGGGTGTTACAGGAAGGAGGGCCTGATAGGACTTTGGTCACAGTGTTGCTCAGTTAGAAGAGAAACAAAGCCACAGTGGTTGTGGTGCTAATTTAAAGACGTGCACTGGCAGCGGGAATGGCTGGAGTGCTTAGCGGTGAGTATGAGGCCCTGGGGTAGATGTTGGGTGATTTTGAAATCCCTGTGCTGTGACAGGAGCCATCGTTATCCATTGGTTACCCAGACGTGGTCCAGGGGAGGTCTTAACTAGAACAAAAATGGTATTGTCAAAACAAAATGTTTTGACCATACAGGAAAATAAAAGATTTTGGGAGACTGAAACTTGCAGGGGTATGTCCTTCGTTACAGTGATAAATGTGTCCTTGTCCTGTCTTCCGCGGCAGTTAAAAATGTACTGAAAAGCAAGATAGCCTTCTGCTGAAGTTGGTTGCCATATGATGTAGCCTGGGTGTCTCTGTATGGATAAAGCTATCGAAGTAATGGCTAATTTGCTTGCAGAGCAATGAGTAGCCAGTAAATTTTCTTTCTGTAGATTGGCAGAAGTGTACAAAATCTAGTTTGGTTACGTTAAGTATTTCTTCTATGCTTTTTTCTTCTTCCAGATGGCTATTGCCAAAATAGACTGTATACAGTGTGATGTTTTAAATATATGCATTTCTTTAATGTGCAACAGTTGGCATGTTTGTATATACATCTAGGTTGACTGCATATATGTAGAGAGGGATGTACGTATGAGAAAGTATAGCAACATGTGCACAGAAAAATAGCAAACGACAGCCTTTTTTTAAGAGGAAACTTCACAATTCTTCCCTTTCGCATACACAAAGAATAGAACTGGTTTAAAATCAAGAGGGAAAGCAGAAGCAACTCACTGTCTCTTCAGAGAATTAAAACCAGTGTTAACATCCAGAAGACCCCAAAGGTGTTGCAGCACGCTAGCAAATGCAGATAGCTTTATAATATATCTGTTTGTTGGTCATCTGTTTTTCTGTGAAACCGCAGAGCAAGCAAGAAAGTTGTGCTGCCCTGGATGTCAGTTAAGCCTGTGCTGCTCCACCACACATAATGCTGAAAAATTGCTGTCTTAATATCCCACACAGGTGTCATGACTTTCAGCTCGGCACCTCCAAACTTTTATGGCTCCTAATCAATGAAGTCACGCTGTGACCATATATCTCGCTTTTGCCCACGGTGTGTAAGATAGTGGTAGGCAAATAGGGTCCAAGGGAGCTGGCTCCATATGCCCAAAAACGTAGCCTTTGACTTCCAACTGCTTAAATTTTTCCATCTTATCCAAGCTTTTTGCTTTATTATCATCTTCTTATCTCATAATTAGGCAGTGGAGAAGGGTGTAACTCTTGCTTTAATATTTTCTGCTTTCTCCTGGCTTTACAGCTGCTGGATTTTTTCTTTCTTCCTAGAAGCTTCTCAGCGTCCTTTTGCTCCCAAGTGATCACTGCGTTTTCTCTGTAACTGAGAAACCTGTGCTGATGTTGCTAATTTCAAAGTAATCCTTATATCTCTTTTTTAATGTGTCTGCACAGACTTTTATTAGACTATGTGGAAGTCCAGGTCCTGAACTGCTCTAGGTGAGCTGCATTTTGGCGGCTGCAGTGGGAGCGTCCTTATTTGCAAGTGCTGAGGATCTGCCATGTTCAATACAGCCTTTGTGTGGCTCCATCAGCAAATGCCTTCTGCTGGGGTAGCACCACCGGGGAGGGCAGTTTCTATTTTCAATTGCTTCCTACGACCAGCATTATAACAGGAAGCAGGTGGGTAGGGTATCTTTGCAGTCAGGTTTGGCACTGAACAGGCAACTTGTATGGGGTATGTTGCGTAACTGGAAAAGAGGGGTATTTCTTTGAGGTTGCACGGTCAACTGCTATGGAATTAAGTTAATATTTTACAGGGCTATTGTTCTGTGGCTGTGGTCAGTCCCTTCGATCTTCTCAGCTCGTAATGAGGTGCGGCCCCTGACTTTTGCTAGACTGCGTGTATGTGGCTCTGCCAGCGGTAGCAGACAAATCCCTGGTCGTATTCCTGGCCTTGGGATGCGCACTGAGATGGCGAAAACCCTGACCGTGGAGGCTCTTCCTGCCATTTCAGCTCAGCTTTGAGTAAGCAGTCATGCTTCGCTGAGGCTCTGAATAACTTGAGATGGTGTGCAAAGCAATCCGAGCAGCAGACCAGGGTGGAAAGTACAAGACTGTATGCACAGGGAGCAAAACCAGGTGAATTTATAGCCTGGGAAGTGTTGCCTGTGGTCAGTGATGTTTCTAACGATGTTTTGGAGCATCACGAGCCTGATTCTTGAGGGTCTGGGGTAATTCAAAGCACTGTTGTGCATTAGTGCCTCAGTGCAACCGAGAATATCTCCTGAGTCACATTGGTCATTCTTGTGAGTGAATGTGTGCAGGATCCAGCCCATCACTTCTGAAGGTCCCTTGCTGCAGATTTCAGGAGGCCACAGAGAGGACAGAGAAAAGAAAGGAATGTGCTGGGTGATAAGGAGAATGAGGAACGTTTTAGAGTGGAACCTTAATTCAAGGAATTGGCTTTTTTCATCATGTGGTAAACTCATTAGTCATGTACAGCGGGGAAGTTGATTTATGGCTGTTAACTATATTGAATTGACGAACGTAGCTTCTTGAAATTTAGTGGCCAGAATTAAGGCCTCTCCAGGCATTAATAGATTAGACCGCTTAAAACAATTTAATTATTTATCCTGTGCAAATGGGATAGGATATTTCTAGAGTGATGCCTGTATTGCTTTAGACATATTTTAGTATACATGTGATTAAAGCTCTGTGTGTAATTCCTACTAATTGACTAATGGCACGAAGTGGTGGAAGATGGGAAGGACCTTGGCTGAGGCTTAAGAATTTTTAATTTGGGGGACTTTGGAGAAGAAAAAACGTAAAAAAAAAAATAATAAATGTATCTGAGTCTGGTTTGAGCTAATTCTCTCTTCCTCTGCTTCTCATAAACTCTGTCAGCATCTGTTTGTAAAGGAGTTAAAGGCGCAAAAAGGGAAGCTATTAATAGCACAGTATGTCTGCATTAAAACACAGTATTATGCACATATACTGCTATTTTTATTGCTGTAGTATGCAGATTGAGTGATGTCCCATCATAGGCTCTGCATATAGATAATTCCCCACCTGGAGACCTTAAAGCATCAGTGTATTTTTTTTGTGAGCGATCATGTCACGCAGTCGTATCATCTCCAAAGGAAATGACTGTGTTGTAAGTGGTTCGTCCTTAAGTGCCATCCTACCCAGAAAGAGAAGGAAATAATTAAGATGACATAAATTATGTAAAACAGACTTGAATAAAGAGTGACAGAAGGGCTGGCTTTGACAGCTGGATGTTAAATGAAATTTGTTTCTGTTGTTATAGATGCATAGACTGTTTTTAAATGTATAATTTATTTAGATTTATTTAAGGGGTAGAGGAAAGAAACAAGAAATCCCTGATGCGGAGAATTGAAATAATGAGTTGTTATACACACATAAATAGTCATTACAAAATATTTTATTGGTCTATTTTTGCTGTATTTATAAGGGCATTTTAAGACTCCTTGAGTCTGCATTTTACATGCACGCAAATACACGCTGCATTTTACCCAGCGATCCTTATTGTGTGCTTAATTGAGTTAATAGCAGAAAGACGTGAATACTCCTGACTGCTCCAGCTTGGCTCTGGGGAGAGAATGAATTTTTCATCTTTTCCAGAAGAGAATTTATCTTGAACGCCTGTATCTCAGACTGTGTTTTATTACTCATACCTTTAAGGAGGGCAAAGCTGTAGGTATGAGAAGGCTTTCTACTCTAAGCCACAAGAGCTTTAGCTATGAAGTTCAAACATCTACAAAGAAGTACTTAAGTTACATTATAAAGAGGGGGGTGGGGGGGGCGGCAGGAGTGGGAACAGGGAATCCTTTGGTTGTGCTTTGTCGATGTGTCCAGCAAGACTGTGGACAAAGGTTTTATACAGTGAGGGGAAGAATGATTTCTTCCGGGTTTGTTAGAACAAGTCATGTCAGAACTCATCTACTATTTGCTCGTGACTTTTCCACTTACGCTATGTGCAAATACATGGTATTGCTATACATTTTAATCTTTATAAGGAAATGATTTTCAAAATTCGGAGTATTCAGCAGCCCATACTGATTTTATGGAGATTAAACTAGAGCAGTGTTTAGGACATGAGTAGTCCTAAAGCAGGCAATTGTGGTAAAATTTGCCTTCAGGGCAAATTCTTGTCTCCTCTCCTCTCTGGTCCTTGCTGTCACTGACTTAGGTTTCACCAGATAAAGTAGCATGGATGTTGTTCTCTATTGTCTGTCTTTGGCATCCTAATATTGTGTTACAGCTCTTGGGCACCCTTGGGGCAAGCGGCAGAGGTTTCTGTTCTCCTAACTGGCTGCCTTGCCAGTGCTATGCTTTTGCTTTTCTTAGTGCAAACACCTTCTGGGGTTTTTAAGGCTTATATATTGGTTTGATGTAGAGATATCTCTCTTTTTCTGCCTGTCTGTGGCATTTACTTTCTGTAAGTTGTTTGGAATGAATTGATGTCACTGATCCTTCTGCTTCTGCTGATCCTTTTTGTTGCAGATATATTTGATGCCTTTGATTGCTGCTGACAGCAGGATTGTCTGATAATGTGTATCTCTGGATGATTTCTTAATTGCCTCTATGGCATCTGCAGTAATATGATCAGGAATTTGTCACTTTGGTTCTGAAGATCATAAAATGTGTGGTTTGCTCACAGGCATTTTGTGGCACTTACAGAGAACTCAGAACTGAACCTCTTTCTTTCCTATTTTTTGTATGTAATTCTGAAGTTGCTCCTACACAGAACAATGGCGCTAATTTGCAGTTTGGTAAGCACACATGCAGAAATGCTGAGGGACGGTAGCATGATTGAAAGCTATGATCCCTTCTCCAGTGCATTCACACCGTTGGCAAGTTGAAGAGAAAAAAAGGGCAGCTTCCCACACCCTCCATTCCTCATCCCAGTCGCACCCAGAAACATGCAGCGTGTGGATCTTTGGGATAATTCCCATTCTCTGTTGTTGTAAAATGGAAAACATATACCTACTCCGGTGAAGAATTAAGTTGCGATAGCGGTATTTGATTGTTGTTTTCCTCTGTTGCCTGTATTGGTTATAGACAGATGAGAATTTCAGCAGGGCAATGGGAACCGAGTTGTATGATCAAAGCCTCTGGCATTTCTTGTGTTCCTACAATTTTGTCTCTTGTGTGCTTTCTCAGAAACAATCTGAAGAAAACATACTTTCCCTCAGTTGAGGTGTACAGTAGATTCTGTTTTCTGAAACAAAGATGCCATTCAGAAAGTCTTTCCTGTGATGAAAAAGTTGATTACCTGTTTGTGCGTCTAGATCAATACCTAGATATACAGGATCGATTGACGTGCAAATGCAGCGTGAGAATTATTATTTAACCATTGTTTGCCCGATTATGTTATTCTTCAATGAAAACTGTTCTTTCAGCTTGTCAAGAGAGGCACCTTGAGATCGCAGCCCTGCACGCAATTCCCACAGGGCGCAAGGGACGACTGTGTTTCTAGTCATGAAATACAGAGACTGTTGGCTGAGACTTTGCCCAGCAGTGCCCTTTCTCCATAAGTAAGTGTGTGCATTTGGGAGAAGCGTGGACCCTTCTCATGACGGAGATAATGACTCTGTAGTAGGTGATCACAAGGAGGGACATCAGTGGCGTTGACAGCAGCAAGAGAGTTTTAGCATCTTCACAGAAGGGAGGGTGACTGAGACCAAACTGGACAGGAAAGCTGGGTGTGACAGGAATCTGCCACATCTTACGTGAAGTTGTAATTTGTCCTTCTCTGTAATGTAAAGGCACCGGGTTTTTGACCTTATGAAATGGCAAGTATTGAATAAAGTAAGGACAGAGCAATTCCTCCTCTGCAAGCCCATTTTAATATGTGCTTTGGATCGATAGAAAGAATGAAACGCTTGTCAGTGCAGAAATTCTGGGAAGAATGTGTTGGGGAGGCTAACATCATAGATACTAGAGGAATATATTTGTCTCTTGGTTCTCTAGAAGCCAAAAGATGGTGTGATTCAACTAACATAATAAAAAAAGTGTACTAGCGGGTCCCATTCAGATTACTGAAGATGCCTTTTGTGTGCTGAATCAATGTTTAGTTGAGCGTTGTGAGCAGGGAGAAGTACCCTGGGTAGCCGTTTGCAACTATTACTGCCAATAACCTTCCATTTCTGTTCCATTTTCTACTTACAGGTTGCTTGATGTGGAAATGGGTGCTATATATTAATTTTGGTGTTAATTTATATGGGACAGGTTACTTGTGAGCAGTAAGTAAAATTCTGTTTCTGAGAACTATTAGGAAGCTCAGTGTTTGTGACATTCTTGTGTATTAAAATACATGGTTACATCAATAGATGCCAAAAAAACACATTGGATGATCTGTAAAGCTCACTTGGTACCCTTTCCACCACTATTTTAAAAAGGTAATGGGAAAGAATGGCAGTGTCTCTATTAGCAGAGTCTTACTTTTAATTAAAAGATGCATCTTTTATATTGTTTAATGGTCTTTCTCTGCATAAAGGTTGGCATCTGTATCAGATAGCTCTTTTGCTTGACAAATACTGTTGCTGTTTAGATAAATTTTGATTGAAAAAAGCCTGCAACATATTGTAAGCACCTTTGAGGGAGAAGAGATGTGCATGAAAGCCTGGTGAACAACTGGATCGTCTTGTGGATGGCTTGGTTTCATTGGTTTGGGTTTTTTTGTGGGTTTTTTGGGGGGATGGGGTGGGGGGTTGCTGGTGTTACCTGCTACATGCTGTGTACTAGCAAACTGAATTTAGAGAATGACGAGAGAGCAAAGCATGCAGCAGGCACAACCTGGAGGAGGACAAATTTGGTCAGTATTAAATGGGCGTGATAGCAGGGAAAGGAAATCTATGTGATAGTTGAGAGAGATTTCTAGGAAAGGATTTTGGAAAAGAGCCTGGAGAGAGGATCTCAGGAAGAAGAGGGGGAAATCTCTTCCCTTCAGTGAGCAGAAGTGCTCACTGATATGGATGCAAACCTTGATGTGGATCATCAGGCATCTAACTCGATGATACTCCATGTCTTCTGGGGCATGGAAGAAAACGGAGGCCATCCCTTACTTCCATCACATCCCAAATTAGACTATGCCCATGGGGGAGATATAATTTAATTATCTCCTAGAACCTTAGTGTTCCCAAGCCACTGGAGTGGCTTCACAAGCATCCCTATGACTTCACTGTGCATTTGTTATCCTGGCCCGCTGTCCTGTCACGCCTCCCGCTTTGCAGTTGATAAGAGCCTCTGCCTTTCCATTTGGTCGATTAAATGTTGTAAATTCTGTGATGAGGGGCAAAGCATTAAATTTCTCGAGCGCGTCTGTGTGTCTTATCGTGGAGCTACTTCTATGTTGTTAACAGCATTTGATTCATACTGAAGGAAAATTGATGACCTGAATCCTCCTCACATAAGAGCTTCATTGTTAACATCTCCTGTTCTCAGTCACCCCCCCATTTTTTTTTTTTTCATGCCTTCCCATTCAATTTATCAAGCATGCTTTCGGCAATCAAAGGCTAGAAAATCGCTTTCATTCTTGAGGAAGATATTCTGTGTCATTTTATCAAGATGCGGATCTCCTAATTCTCTGAAGAAAAGCTAAAGAAGTGGGGCTGTAGCTTAGCACCGTCTCCCAAGTCACGTTAATAGAAGATTGCAGCCAAGGTGACTACAGACTGTTCCCCGTAAAAGGCGGCTCCCTCACGTGCTCAAGGAGCCGTGGGTAAAATAACCTTTCTCATTGCATCAGTGTTCAATGCTGAAATGCACAGAGTCAGCTCTGGCGCGCAGTAGACTGCTCGGGGAGGAGGCTTTGAAATGCCTGACTTCGAAGCTGTAGAAGGGATTGTATGTGGATTTAAAAGAATAAAGGATATCAAGGGAGTTGATAGATGAAAGAAAAAAGGCAATTAAAACTGGTCAGACAGCATCAACCGGAGTTCAAACAACCCTCTCGCTTTACAGAGGGCAGAATTTCAGGTGGATTTTCTAGCCTGGGTTGGCTGGCTCTGTGTGGGCAGTCTGCGTTCATCGTTATTATGAAATATATTTTGTTCGTGCTTGTAAGATCAATTCGAACTCTTTGCTATTGCTTAATACAGCTAGTACTGGTCCCCTGTTTATGTAGACCCCAGTACTGGGATGAGCAGATGTAGGAAAACACAGGAGTAATTAAGGATGCAGTCAGTTGTGGGTGGAATGGACCCACCCTTAGTTTTAAGCGTGTGCTCAGGAAGTGTCTGGAAGACAGACTTGTTTGAGGATGTTTCTTAAATGAGGCTGAATAGGTGAATTATCCAACTGAAAACAACTTCTTTTGCTGTGTGCTTCCAGCGATGATACATGTGACTCTCCAGTGTTTTGAGGGGTTTGGCGTTTACTGTTTGTACAACCTCCACTCTAGATGACGAATGGTAGCATGGTTTTTGGCTCTGTTTTGACAACCAAAAGGGAGAAGGCTGTCATTTTGGAAAGTAGCTTTGTTGGGGAATAGCAATGAGACTGATGATTTTGCTGACTGCCAAACCCTCTGGAGTTGGGCTGGTTCACCCAGCAGCTCTAGACAGGAGCTGAGTGCTTTGGAGAGTTTGGTCCAGGAAACATGACGGTCATTATATCACACAGGATCACAGAATGGTTCAGGTTGGAAAGGACCTCAAAGATCATCTAGTTCCAACCCCCCTGCCAGGGGCAGGGACACCTCCTGCTAGACCAGGCTGCCCAAAGCCTTATCCAGCCTGGCCTTGAACACCTCCAGGGATGGGGCATTGATAACTTGGTCTCTCCCCATCCTTCCTGTAGGCCCCCTTTAGGTACTGGAAGGCAACTATAAGGTCTCCTTGGAGCCTTCTCTTCTCCAGGCTGAACATGTAACATGATGCTAGATATTTCAGATTTACACAAGCAAGATGCACACAATTGCCATTTATTGGAAAAAGGAATGAAAAAAAAATTCATATAAACTTAGTTGAAAACATCTCTCTGCTGGTCACCATTTCAATTTCAGTACAACTGGTAGGTCTGCCTGCTGTATGGCAATTGTAGTGCACAACGGGAAAGGGTAGGATGGTTATTGGATGCCAACACAGTTATGCTAGTAAAAGGGGGAAAAAAGTAAGAAAGAAAAAGGATTAAAAAAAAAAAAGTTACTCCTTCACTATCTAATTTAAATACCTTAATTTATCCCTTGTTTGGCTGCTGTAACCTGGCAGCTTTCACTCTGTGGAAGCTGTTGTCTTTGTAACCCCAGTAGCAGTCAAGATTTGTCTCTCAAATGGTTTCTCTCATTGTCGGCACTTGTCACTGCAGCCCTCCCAGAAAAGCAGGATAAACCCTTTGTAATGAATTATCAGTCACCCTATATAATTTTGTCCTATTTTGTCCTACTCCTCCCCCCCCAGCCTTTGATGCCCTGGGTAGTTCAGACTCTTAACTAGGAATTTCTCTGACACTAATCACCTCCCATCTATCGAGCCATTCCTTCTGATAGGTACTAGAGTTGAATAGCTTGAAGGTGTACGGTATGAAAACCACTTGGAAATAGTCAAAAACTGCATTTGGTGGTTTGCCAGCAGGGAGTTTTGGTGCAGGCCATTTGGGTTTGCCATGGTGATTTTGGAACATTTGCTTTCCTTCTCGTTAGCCAGTTTTGGCTTATGCAAAAGTATTACTGAAATTGCTTTGAGACATTAATTGCATTCACGTTGGGGGAGAGGGGGGAGCATAGAAGATACTGAATAGTCTTCCAGATGCACTTAATATGATAGCAATCTTAAACTAGCAACCTTTTAATTTCTGTAATGCTTTAAATTAAAATAAACCAATGTTGAAGCTTTTTCAGTTAGTGCTGTCACCCTCTTTTGTTTTCTGACAGTCATAACAGGTAGCATATGCTTTCTCCATTAAGATTTCTGTGTTCTTCTTCGGGTTTTTAGATATTTCTTGCTAATTGTTGGTTAAGTTGCTGTGAAGCTCTCTGCAGAATATTCCAGGATCCAGGCTCTGATCCAGTCCATGGTGCTGGCTTGATTTAACCCCTCCACACCACTAATTTATCTTTTCCTTACTGTTTTCAAGATTGCAGAGCTAATTACTTGTAATGCTGGCGAGAGGGGTGTCTTTAGTGTGCGCTAGAGAGCACTTAAAATGGAATTGAGAAAAATTCTCCCTGCTTTCGTTGTCCATGTGCAATATCGCTGCTCTCACAGGTCTCTTTGAAGTATTCTTGCAAACTTCAAGTCAGAACCCAACTATTCCCCATTTTCTCTGCGTGTTTGCCATGTGTTATATATACATATGTCTTTTCCTTCGATGTAGGTCATAAAGCCGAACTGTCAGGTATGTTTTGTTATGAAAGAGTAACTTATTGTAGCAATGAATTGTCTTCACTGAATTCATTTTCACTCCAACGGGTTTTTAGTGAAGGTTTACAGACACTATAGTTCAGGCAGGCAGCCAACGCAGAAGGGATTTCTGTTTGTATTTCTTTATTTCAGTGCCAAAGGAGGATTAGCTTGTGCTGAAAGGGGTAGAGAGGTGAGCTAGAAATGCTTGACCTGGTCTTTACTAGACATTTGCTTGCTCTTTTTTTTTCTTTCTTTTATTTTTTTGAGCATTCTGCAAATCCTTCTTCACGCGTGTGGGCAAGAACAAGTTAAAAACCATGTAGACCTGTGAAAGCTTTACAAATCTCTTTACTAGCTTTATTAAACCAAGCTAAAAGAAACCCCCCGTACCTTTTTTTTTTTTTTTTTTCTTGTATTCCCCTCTGCCCCACACCATTCCCCTACCCCCACAGGATTTGGGGGTTTTCTTTCCAGCCCGCTTGGTACAAGAGACACATTTTCATAGCTCATTAGCTTGCCTTTCCAGCCCCAGCTTGTCAGTACCCCTGACTCTGTGATGTGTTCAGAGCTTTGTTGGGTTGCTTGTGACCGTGTTTGGGTGAGTGCTGCAGATTTTCTGTAACATATCTGGTAATTTACTTGAATGTAGCACGAGCTGGGAAGATGGAAACAAGCCTTTGATCTCTGACATTGGGATATCAGCAGGGGAGAAAATAAAAAACACTTCAGAGTCAAGATGTGTTAAATTAGTTGGAAAGTAAAATGACAGAGAGTTGGCAACAAATACATGCTATAAAATCGCTAACCCTTTGAGTAAAGTATGGGTATTTTCCAGCAGTGGAAAGTAGTTTGCCCTAAAGCTTTTGTCTAAGAAAGTTGGCTAGTAATAGCAAGAGCAAAGGCTTAACATCTCTGTTCTATATTTGAGAACTTCTTTGGGGATACCACAGCATTGTCTTAAGAAAATGGAAGTTGTTAATACAGCCAGAAACTCTTCGCATCTTATTTGGAGTTCTTAACTATTTATTAAAGCTGCATTTCCTATTAATAGCCTATCAGGCTGCCATTTGTGCCAAAAATTCTCCATGCCCCTTTTTATAAATGAGTTTGGTTTCCTAATTCCCTTCCCTGAGCTGCACCGTGAATGTAACGTTTAACAACCAAAACATTGCAGATGTGGACACTGTCAAATGGACTAGCACAGTAAGGCTTTGAAATCTCCTCAGTATTTTGAAGATAATATACAAAGTATAATCAACAAGCTACACTGATCCAAAAAAATCCACCACCCACCAAACCCAAACAAAAAGCTGAAGTGTTTCCATCCTCACCTATCAGCGAGCTGGGAATCCCCCTGCTTAGCACTTTGGAGGAATGCATGCATTGCTGAGATGGTAAACGTGGCCTGTAAGTTAGTTAATTTCTATATATATGGCTTTTGTTGAAGTTTTTGAAATAGCTACTTAACAAGCGTGCATTTAAAACCTTTTGAATCAGTTCCTAGAAGCCTTCCTAGAATCTCTTTCCCGAAGTCAGCTCTCTGGGCAGAGATGACTCATGGTCTAAATAACTTGTGTGTACAGATTTCCTCTGCACAAAATCTGAACAGCGTCTTTTCAGGAGAAGCAGTGGGATGGGTAAATCCTGAATGCATTGCAACAGTGAAATGTGGAACAAAATGGTATCGTTTAAATTTAGGCCAGGAAGCCAGAGCACATCAAGGAGCCACTCTGAATTAAGGCAGATGTGCGGGGTGCGGAGGACGGCAGCCAGGGGCTGGAGGCAGGTGGAAGATCAGGAGTTAAACCACTGAAGTTGTTGCCCCACAGAGGAGTATGTAGGCTGTGGCCATTCTCTGCAAGCGCAGGTGTGGCAGCAGTTTGGATGCACGATTGTTCCTCAATCTGCACACGTTTGTGGTTTTTTTTCCAAGGTTTCCTTTCTTTTTAATAAGATCCAACTCAATTATCGAACTATGGACTTCCTTAAAACCCCACGTGCCTAGATTTCCCAGTAGTCTGACTGGAACACAAATACCTGAGTAATTTAAACAGGTGGCCATTTGCAGCATAATTACTGCGGTTGTTAATGATAAATAACAGGCTTGGTTTGCAAACCCCAAGAATATCTAATTTGTTTGCCTGCCTGCAGTGGATTGTCTTCTGTGCAGAATACAGATGATCCTGCTATTACAAGCCATAAAAATGAAATTATTTTAATTCACCCACCCTAGTCCTGGAAATACTTGCAAGCTATTTGCAGGATCAGGGCCGTCATTTGCTTCGATGAGGGCAACTGGTCTTTACCAGCTTTAATGACGTGCTACTTTTGCAGAGAGGAGAGGAACCTTGGAGCAGCTTTCTGAAGTGTCCAGTGTTAGTGATTCTGTTTTCACCTTTAGCAAACTGGCCTTTTTTTCACCTTAATCTCTAGCTGATGAAGGCATGTAATATTTGACCATTTTGATTTTTAAAACAATATTTTTACACCGCCTATTTAAAAATAATTTTATTTGAGAGAGAAATTTGTGCTCAAAAATATCAGGAAAATGTCCCTTCTTTTTATGTAGTTTTTTTTCTTAAATTAATGTCATGCTTTTAAGGGGATTAACGCATGATGTTCAGGCATCTGTGTTTGGTGGTACTACTCAATTAGTAATCAGCATAGGTTCTTCATAAGGAAAACATGATTCAGGTGAATCATGTTTCCTTTGCAGCCATTTCATTAAAAAACTTATGTCAGAATACTGAAATAACGATTCACTATCTGTACTCTTTATAATCCCAAACACTTCCTCCCTTTTCCTGTATTTCTTAGGTATAATATATAACATGGTGAAGAAATGAAGAATTATTGTTACAGTGAAGAAATAGCCCAGCAAAAATAGTACGATAAAGAAAACATCCCCACCTTACGGTTAATTTGGAGTTAGGGCATGCATCTTTTTCTGCTTACAAATTCCATAATTTTTGGTTGGTTTATATTGTTTCCTACACACAAAAATTATGCAGAATTGAGTAGCGGGAAGTGCATTTACATAAAGCTGTCTTCTCTTTTAAAATACAAAAGCTATGAAACTTGGGCTTTAATGCAGAGTTCGTTCTCATATAAAACTCTCCTTTAAGGTATGGCAGACATTGGAAAAAAAATTACTAATTTTCACTTGATAATTAATCTGAATTTCTGTATCACATCGTAGTACTAATTTTAGTAAGCATATGCTCTATGTATTTGAGACCAAAACTTAAATGTCTTTGCGGTTTCCCTTTGTGTTTATTAAATTCTGTTAACTGTTAAGCACACAAATCCTTTTTCTTTTTCTTTTTTTTTTTTTTTTTTTGCTTTAAGATTATGCATCTGAACAGTTGGTCAAGAAATGTAATAAAAGACTTTGCCTTGCTTTGTATCCTTTACACCATTACAGTTTGATATCTTTGCTACTACAAACTTAGCATTACACAGTCTTCGTTCTAGATGATGAGTTGACAGAGGGAGAGAAAAATTTGGTTACAACTGCATTTTTTAAGTATGCCAGCCAAAAAAGGAGATAGAATTCAGTTGACCGTTAGTATTTTTGTTTTTCAGGGAAGGTCATTTCTTTTCTTTGATCTTTGAAAGCTTGTCTCCCAATAGATACTCTTGGCTGCCTTCTGGGGAGCTTGGAGTTCTAAACCTTTTGTCTGCCTGGAGACATTAAAAGAAAAAAAAAAAAAAACACAAAACAAAAAACCCAAAACAAACATAAAGCAAAAACCCAGCAAAAAAATAACATAGCTTAACATGCAATAGCTGAGCATTCGTGTTAAACCTGCATATATCACAGGAAATGTGCCTTGCAGGAAATCTAATCTAAAAATTTTTAGACAGTTAAATCACAAGCATTTGCTGATACCACATTTGATATATTGCCCATGCTAGTAGCCTCTTCTGTTAGTGAATATAGTCTGTATTTTGAAACTTTCCTACTAATCGGTGATGGTATTAATTCATATTTGGTAGGAAACTGCTGCATGCTGTTTGTTAGAGCTGCTTAACACTGAGGAACGTCAGGGTGGACTTGTAAATAGAGTTGGTAATCCCACTTGGAGTGGGATGTCAATACGATGCAAGAGAGCAGCGTGCAGATGCCTTTGTGGAGAGTTATGCTTTGTTAAATATTTCTGATGTGTTTTGTTACTTGACTAAACTCCCGTTGGGGGAGAACTATGTATTTAAATTCACCTTGCAGTTTGAGCCTGATCTCCTTCTGCTGCATTTGCTCTGCTCGCAGCTTCCAGGCTTCTCCACACCATCAAAGATGTCGAAGTCAAGAATACTAATGATTTAATGTCCGTTGTAGTTGGAAAGCTTTATAGATAGCTATGCCATTATTAATTCTAGCTCCTTGATGTTTTGGGGTTGTTTTTTTTCCACCTGAAGAATATGGTATTTTCCACTTCCATTGGTGACAGTGATGACACCAGCTCACATGCCTCCTTGTCCGTGTCGTTGGCCTATTACTGACCATGTACCCATTTTTAATAGTTCACAGAGTAAATCTCCTGTAGCTTTTGGATGAAGCCGCTTTTGGTTGTATCCAAGCAAGCTGCCATTACAAGCTGCCAGAACTTGGACTGCTTTTGTTGGACATGTTTTGTAATGGCATAAGAGTTTTGGCATGCGATGTTGTAGAGGCTGATTTCAGTCAGTGCTGTCTAAACATACTACATTTCCCATCAATTACACTGCTAAATCTTTGACAGACTCTGCCAATCTTTGGGTAAATGCTTCCCAATTCTTCATTTTGACAGCCAAAGGAGGAGAGGGAAATGAGAACTACTTTGCACAGAATGTCCAATATAGGGTGCGTGTCGAAGTTTTCTTAGCTGACTTTTGCCACAGTTAGGAACTGTATGGTAGGTTTTGGTTGTGGTACAGTCTCTTTAGATGCTTTGCATCAGTATTGTGTTTGATTCTAACTTAACTTAGTAAATCTGTTCTTTCTTTCTAAATGGGTGGTGTATTGGGTTTTATTTTCACTTTTTAACCAAAGAGGTATTTTTTTGATTGAGTGAAAATGAAGACCAATGTCCGTATGAATAGCATCAAGGGTTTCCTTGCCTTGAATCTTAGAGGTACTATACTTTTGTCGCAAGGCATCTTTGAAGGAGCACTTCAGTGATACAGTGCAAGAAGCGTCCAGCTTCCTGTCCATGACTGCTTGATTCTTTCCCGCTCACAGAATCAGATGGATGCTCTGTGGAAGTGAGCGTTTTAATGTACATGAGTTACCTCATTCCTTGCACTTTAAACGCAACATTTTTCTAAATTAGTGGACCCTTTGTGCGTGTGCTGTGCAATTTCACCAGTATCTGTACAGTGTGCATGGCTAAGATTTCTGAACACACAGTAGCTTCAGCTGGGCTACCAAGTGTCTGGGCATCCCTGCATCCAAGATTGTAGATGTACAGGCAGCCCTCAGTCATCCACACACAATTTCAAGGAAACCTGTGCAAAGAGCAAGTCTGATAATGTGCTATTACCCTATTTTCAGTCCTACTCAGAATCCTCTCTTCTTTCATTTGTTGGATGGCATCTTCTTGAGTATGTTATACCTGTACATTAGATGTTTGTGTATGTATATTATATGTTTGTACAGATGTGTGTGTATTTTTATAAGTGTATTTTGAAAACATTGTGTGCATTTATGTACATATGCCTATAGGATGAGTAAAGTTGTGCTTGAAACTAGGAACTTAGTATTAGCATATCCCTGTACATTTTGGTCTGTGTGAATATGTACAGAATTAAATTCTATTATTAGGAATGTGATTTTATACAGATGTGATTAACACCTGAACATAGTCCTTGAAACCTTGTTCCTATTACAGTCATTAACTGTCTATCTGTAGGTACTCGGGAATGATATTTCAATAAGCATAGGCAAGTCATTTGAGGAAACAGGAAAAATAATTAGGGAAAATAAACCTGATTTATTTTATCAAGGCTATACTTTGTTAGTCCTTAAAATAAACATTATTTTCATTGGCTCACTGCAGAGTTAAGTGACCACTAAAGACAGGAGTCAGAACACATTTAACATACTAGTTCATTGCAGCTTTCAGTGCTGCTGTTACTTCCTTTTATGTGAACGCAACAGTTAAACATAGGTAAATTAAGGGAACTGGAGTTGTTTTGAAATGGTTATGCCAAGTGAAAAGACACAGTTTCTTTTTTGGACTTGCCTGAACAGCAGTTTTTCCTTTTTGGATGGAAACCTAGGCCTAGGTCTAACGAAGTGCAACGTAACGCGGGCTCACGGTTCTGGCTGTTCCTTCGCGTTTTGGAGCTCCCTGTGCTCTAGAGACTCAGCTGCAAAAAACACACTGCTCAATTACTAGCTTGTGCAAAATGAAAGGTTAAGACAGTCTTCATGCCTCCCTCCTAGCTATTTGCGTCAGCCTTTGAGACCCCCTCGCTGTCATTTTGCTAAACCGTCACCTTTGGAGGGTGGCCGAGAGGCCAGAACAGGTGGCCTGCCCGAGTCCCTGTGCTGCTGTGGGGTCATCTCTCCAGGACATGCCATCAGGACTCCCGACTCCCTTTGTAGCTCTTGGAATTTTGGGCTGAAGTCTGAGAGGATGTTCCTCCTGTAAATTAATAAGTTGTTACTTGTTTTCAACAACTGAGTGGCTTGAGATTCTTCTTTGGCAAGGATTTTCAGCGTCTGTCCCTCCTGCTCGTCCTTTATTTTTAAATAAATGTTTTCTTTGGGTTTATTTCACGTTAAGGAGTTTGTATTGTGTGTGACAGTCACTTACAGCAAGGGAATTCTGGTTTAATCCCTTAACTATTGTTGAACAGGGAG
This sequence comes from Chroicocephalus ridibundus, assembly GCF_963924245.1. Taxonomy (NCBI): domain Eukaryota; kingdom Metazoa; phylum Chordata; class Aves; order Charadriiformes; family Laridae; genus Chroicocephalus; species Chroicocephalus ridibundus. The sequence continues at coordinate 22,440,533 of NC_086288.1, forward strand.
GGAGCTTGTTCTTTCAAGTTAATGCAGGGAAGCATTAGTGATGATAAAAGGATATATTGTTTAAAAAGGGCTGAGAAAAGCTGCTGTCTGCATTGCTCTTTCCACCTTTCCTTATCCACGGTGGTCTTAGGAGGAGCCTTCACTCCCTCTTTGGGCATGAGGGTCTTCATTGTGTCTGCCCTGTGATGGGCAAGGAAAAGGAGAGAGAACAGAGGGGAGAGAGCTGCTAGCATCCTTTTGGAGCCTGGTTAATGGCTCAATTGAATGGCAGAATCCTGTAATGTACGAAGAGGTTAATTAATGATCTGCACACACAGAGCTGCAGCACTAAAATAGGATTTTCTGCTCTTGATTGTCCACAGTCTTTTTTTTTTTTTTTTAATTATAAGAAGGATGGCACTTCTTGCTCGCTTCCTGCAAGCTTCGATCATGCTATTAATACAGCTTCCTAAATTATGTGCAAAAGCAGCCACAGTCAGTAATTTAGCAATGCAGACGCACGCTCGTGACAATACTGAGCAACACCACAAGCACAATTTGTAATGGTAAAGGGCTAGAGGATGAACTGGAACACGCAGTACGTTTTCAAACCTAAGCCTCTGGTCTTTGAATCAAACTTAAGTTAGCAGATCCTGCGCATCCTTGGATAAGTTTTTGGTAAGACAGCTTTTCAGAGACACAACTGAAGGCTGGGGCCCAATTCACTTTTTCATCTGTGTGGGGGATACAAAAGGAAAGTGATTTAGAATATGGTTTCAAAATGGATTAAAGTTACTTAAAGGGTAGTTACGATTACCTCTGACTATCTATCACCAAGTCAGTGATGGCCAGAAATGAGTTCTCATGCCCCGTGGGTTGCTGATCGACAGAGGAATAAAAGATTAAATGGAAATTGCAATCCATCTGGAAAGGATTTGTTATCACCCAGGATGGACTGGAGTCAACAAGGGATTTTATTAATTCAATTAATAAAATCTTTTCTCTTCTCCTGCTGAAAAAAAAAAGGTTAGATAAGGTGTCTGTCATGGGATTAGAGAGGTTTCTGCAATTTTTCAGTCGTTTGCTTTGAATTAAACAGCATTTGAGCTTTCTTTTGGGGCACTACTGCTCTTCCCACCGCCACCCCCATCTTAGTTTCAGGCTAGACTTTTTTTTCTAATCAGGCCTGGCATGTGCCCCTAATTTGGACTATGTAGAGGCTACTTTTTGTAGATTCTATTTCTGACAGTGTGTTTGGGTGTTTTCCCCCATGTGCCCGTGTCACTGCTTCCCTGCCCTGCTCCTCTCAGGGTCTGATTTGCCCCTCCTGCCTGCTGTATGCCCACGGCTTGGACCTGGCTGGCTCTAGTCACCACAAATCTTACCAGCAGAGTAAGACCCACATGCTAGTCTTTTTAAATACTCAAAGACTTGTGCTTTCTTTTCATTTTGAACTAGCTCCTTATCGGCAGGCACACACCAAACTATCTTAGAGTTGCATTAAGAAGTAGTTTTTTTCACCTAAGGTGAAAGCTTTATTTGTTCCATTTGTAATTAAGTGATTTGTTCCAAACTCATAAATCTCTCCTCCCTCTTTCTTCTACCACTGACTGGCTCATCCTTTCAGCTTCATGTCAGGCACTCCACTCCCTGCTCCCTTTCTAGATCAGATTTCCTTCATTGCCTCCTTTCTTCTTACACCTTGTGGTTTTGGGGTTTTTTTCCTTGTGGGTTTGATTATTTTATTATTTTTTTTTTTAAACTACTCCTTGTGTTCTTCCTAGTAGCCTCCATTTCCACAGTCTTTTTGTGAAGAAGCTGGGTTGCCTTTGTCTCTTTGCTGAGCATCTTCCTGTCAAATCAAAGCTCCTGATTTTTGTCTGGCTCCTGGCCCTACACGATTTTGGCTCTGTTAGTTGCTCGTGGGTAAATTAGCTGGTTCTTCCTTCTCCTCATAGTTCCTTTCCTTTATACATCTCACATGTCCCACATCAATCACCTCGTGCCAGCTTCAGAGGCTGGCAGGAGAAGTTGGCACCTCCGGCTTCCCCCCTCCTCCCAGGCATCCCACTTTTGGACCATTCCTTTATCTCTGCCGGAAGGACTCATGGTTTCTTTTTGTGTGCTTTGTGCTCTCCAGAGCTGACCCACGCCCTCACACACCCTTGGTGCATCGTTCTGCCCAGCAGCTGAGATGTTCCTTCCCCGCTAACTGCATTGATCTGTGTTTAGGTGGTTTTCAGTCTCTCTGCTTCTTCGTGCCTTTCACTTTTTATTGCCTGACTCTTAATTCCTGCTCTAGTTCTCCATTAAATCTCTCCTATCCCCTCACTTCTTCATGAATGTTACTCTGATCCAGATATGGCTGGAAAAAATACATTTAAGCGTCAGGGGGAAATTTGGATCCCCCCCAAAAGAGACTTCCATTATGAGAAGTATTTGGAGGGGACATGGTGGTAGTGCAGGTGGGAGAAGGGGAGGTTAAAATGAGTTTGGAAATCTCAGCCAGCTTTCCGAGATTGGGCACAGTGGCAACACTCCTGAAGATCTCTGTTGCCCTTTTGATCATCAAAAAATATTTAACTCTCACTCTACCTGCCTAGGATTGTGGAAGAGCTTCATCCATTGAAAAGTGCTGGCATTGCCACTGACTTCCCACACCTTTATCCCACCTCTTCTGCAATCCTTAGCCAAGCATGAGTTATACTTAGCAACATTATCCAAACAGGGCTGAGGTTCAGGTAAGCGCTCATGACTTTGTTTGCTTTTTTTTTGTACATTGCTGGTTTGAGATGAGAGAAGTAAAAATGGTTAGGCTCATATAGGCATTCAGAGAAATATGTCTCAGTTCTTAGGAGGTGCTGTTAGGATCCTTGGAGATAAGCTGCAAGCCCACCATCTCATAAACCAATGTTAATGTGTTCTTTTTGCCCTGTTATCCATGAATCACTGTAGTAAGCAGTTTCCAGGTTTGTTTGCTTTTTAGTCAGTCAGGGCCTGCACCCTGTGTGCAACCAGTGGAATCAGCCTTGACTCTTAAGCAGCCTGCTGGCACTATCTGTAGCTAATTAGAAATCTGCTCTTACGGTCAGGTTTTCCTTTCAGAATGTTAATTAATTTTCCAAACCTCTGTTATTTGGAGAAATGGGACCACAGTGGCAAGATAAGGAAGATCTGGCTTCTTTTCCAGCTCTTGTTACACTTCTGGATTCCCATCCTCCTGTGTGCTGATCAGCCCTGCGATAGCTGGGGTGGGGACGTGAGCCAGCTCTGGGAGAAAATGTTCCTGCCTTTCTTCTCTCCGTTTGATATTCTGTGTGTATGTGTCCCCCGCCTTTGCATTCTCTTGCAACATCTAATTGATTCTTTATGAGGCCTCTGTGCTCCATTTCTTTCTGTGTAAAAATGTCAGTGCTGTTCAGCATCGTTGCTCTGTGGCACAAGTCCTTGGGGTCAGGAGACTGACTCTGGGTTCATGTCCTCTCTCTCTTAGCGCTCAAACTCCCTCAAGGCAATCTGTGACCCCTTCTGCCCAAGCAGCCAGGCTCCTCAGGGGGGTTTTGGGGTGTGAGTTGGAGAAGGAAATGCCTGCAGCCTCTATAAATTCTGCATCATGTCACGTTGTTTCTCTCCTTCCACCTGCAAAACAGAGATAACCAGTCTTACCCCATCTGTATCAGAACGGCGTTGAGAGATTTAATTAGCTGCTGACCACAGGGCTTTGAAGGTGTAAGGTATGTCTGAAATATTTTTAAAGGTATTATTAAGATTAGCCTTGCTGAGTTTTGTTCTCTCTCCTGTACAATTACCATGCAGATGTACGCAGTATGTGTGCAGATACGAAATAGTTAAGAGTTCTTGTGTGTCCTTAGAAAAGGCATCCCATTAAAACAAAACAACACATCAAAGTGAATTAAGTCCTTTTGAAATAATCTTTATTACTGTATGTGGTTTAGGACCAGCTGAATCCTCTGAAAAGCCAAAGCAGGGAGCGAGAAAGGGAGAAGGGGAGAGAGAAAGACACTTATTTATGTGAAGTCTGTCCCTCTGTTCGACTTTGTACAGCCAGAAACTGAAAGAAAGGCTTCCCCAGTGTGTCCAAGTTTCTGGTGAATGGCTCCTTTGGGTGCGGAAGTGAGCGCCGCGGATCCTTTCAGCCGAAAGGAACAGTTAATGAGTGTTTCTCTGTTCTGCGCTGCTGGAATGAGACACATCCTTCTTTCTAGGTCACTAAGTTAATCAAGTCAAGGATTTCTGTCCATTGTCCTTCTTATCAGTCACAGCTGCATTTGCATTAGGAAGCTTTCTGTTTCTTTAAGCCTCATTCATGTACTGATTAAATCCCTTTCCAAGTCTGCAGAAGCAAATGCCTAATGCATTATATAGTCATCTCCCAACCCAAGTAAAAACAACATACAGTAGAATATGTTTAAAAGCAGATGAAAGGAGAAAAATCATTGCTTTAATTATCTGATCCTTGGTGATAAAAACATAGGGACAAAACAGGTGGAAGCTTATGTTTCTAACGGGTGATTTTTAACTTGATGCTGGGTAGCATCAACATCAGTGTGCACCCAAACAATCTAAGGTGGGAAGTGAAATTGCTCTTCCTGAATGCTTGAGTAAACATTGCTGCGGCATCTCATAATAGCAGCAGTAGCTGTTGCAATGTATTAGATAATAAATTGGTCCTGGCAGCACGTTTCCAGTTCGCAAGGATGACTGAAGGATAAACTTGAGACAAAAATGCAAAAACCCGACTACGGTTGTAATTGAAATATTGTAGCGCTCGCTTTTAAAAAGGTATCAGTCTGCCTATGGTTATGCTTTGGTTTCCCCACTGATGCGTAGTCTTGATGTTTCGGGGCATAAGCTAAAATATCCATCCTATTGATAATGAGTAGTTTTGGACAAAATAATAAAGATTTCCTTGTCCTCCTGTGATTGCTGTAGCCACATCCCAAAGGGGGCACCTCATTGCTTTTTTTTTTTTTCTTTTTCCTCTGGATCTCCTGAGTTACTGGGAAAAGTTGACCTTAATCTTCTGCCAGTCCAATTCTTGCTTTTAACGGTGTAGGAAAAATGGCCTTGGCCATCTTCTTAACTCTTCTGCGGCTGCTTGTCCATTTTCCAAACCTTCTTTGACAATGTTGGGAGGTTTTGGGGAACAATTCTTAGATTTTTATTTATTTTTTTTTCTTTGTCATAGTACCATCTAGGGTTCCCTGCTCAACGACTGTACTTTACTCTTTCTCATAGATTTTTCTGCAGGTTCCTGCAGGCGCCTCTTACACTGTAAGCAATGCCCTGAAGCTTGGACCTCCTCAGCGTGGTGAGCATGTACAGGTTCAGGTCCTTTGCAGTGTAGGAATGAGTCCCTTTTGCTCCTGTTTTCTTTCACTCTTCTCAGACAAATATTCAGTTCCTCTCAGCCCTGCAGAATTCAAGTGCTGTGTCCTGATCATGCGCCCCCCCCTCAAAAAGCAGCCAAATGAAGGTCAGTGATGCCAACAGGCAGCGGCAGCAGCAGGGTAAACCTCAGAAGTGGCTGCCACAATACCAACGCACTCCCATAAAACATTTTGATTTGATAGTTCATAGTTTTCAAAGGGAAAACAGTGCCTCAAAAAATATTTGTCTGTGACAACTATTTGGATTCAACTCCATTGATAAGAAACAACGTGGTGGTTGTTCCTGTGGATGCATGCGAGTGTGTGAAGAAATGTGGAGACCGGAGCAGCACGGTGTTTGGAGGTAATAGCTCTGCATTCATCAGGGATCAGTAGAAGCTCCATGGGATCTTTGTTGACTGAGACCCGCTAAGCATCTGTCTCACTGAATATGTAAGATAAAACTATTTCAAATCTCCAGTGTACTTAGGAACCGATGGCAGACAAACTACAGATTATTTGAGTGGTTTAATTATTCTTATTATTTGTTCGTGTTAGCCTGTGGTTTCTAGAACTGCACTTTGATTAAAATTCTTTGATTAAACAGATGAGTTGACAAGACAAATGTTCCTCACAGCCCTCTGAAGTGTGGTACAAAATTATGAACCTTTTCCTGCTTCAGTTTTCATTCCTGCTTTCTCTCCCACCCACAGCCAAGTGGATTTAGAATGAATCAATAGGGACCTAGGCACCCTTTGGAGCAGTGTCTCTTATGCAAGAAAGCGGAGCAGCTGTAATTGAAAGAGGGAGAGAATGGAGTTTCTTAGTAGCTCTTGCAGAAGACAATTGTAATTTTTTAATTGGTGAAATAGTTACAGACTTTTTATCTCCCTGTTTAACATCAATAGCCAAAAAGAAAAGAAAAAAATTGAGCAGAGGCCTCGACAAATACAAGCACTCAGTCTCTGTGTTGTTGACGATGCTCAGGCTGCATCTGAACAAAGATGTCCGATTCCCTTTCCATTGCTGTAATCAGGATTTGTCTGAAATGGAGGGCAATACGGGAAAAGGCAGGCTGTGTAAGAGAGGATTTGGAGTGGATGGTGAGGGAGACTCCAGCTTTGTGCCCTTGTAATTATACTGTGAAGTAATACAGAGGGATAGTCTTAAAAGCAGATGTTTAAGAGTATATTGGCACCAGAGGAATCAAAGGCTGAATGGGATTTTCCTGACATGAGGGGGGAGCCTTTGAAAACAACACTGGACACCAATCTGCAGGCTGGTCTGTTTGGACCTTTTTGCCAACACAGTTGGCTAACAGCAGAGGAAGAAGTTGTGCCATGCAACTAGGACTCATAACTTGAACACAGACTTATTAGCAAATGATTTGTTTTACCAGGGTAACCAGTTTTATAGAGAGGATGAGGAAAGCTCTGCCAGCAAAAGCCCTCTCTTATCAGCCTCATTTACTTCACGGTGTTGAGTTGGTTTCGTTTGGATATCGCTATGCCAAAAAGGTTTTTATGAAGCAAGCATTGTTTTTATCATACGCAAATACTAAACCAGAGTCATTATCATTTGTGATACTTTTAACAGAGGCAGTTAAAGCGGTTATCTGACTTTGCTCCCTGTGCAGACCCTGGGCAGAGGCTGGCTCCTCCAGACAAGGTCCTCTCTCTTGGATGGCACAAGGGTCCTGGATGCTTCCCTGATTTAAGAGCATCATTTTGAGCATCAAGGCTATTGCAGAGTCTGCAGGCTAGACTATAAAATCGTCACGTCAGGGCTTGTGTGTCAAATCCAGTGGGTACTTTGATCCCCCAGTGAGGGTGTCTCATTGAACTGAGGTAGTAAAGATAATAGTCCTTGTTGGAAACAGTTAGGTAATAAGAAATCAGGTCAGATTTGATAAGAGTACAGATATAATAAAGTAACATAGTGACGTCAGACCACCAGTGCTGCTGAGAAAATGTGCCATATGGTCCATTATTTACTTTTTCCTCCTAAAATTTATAGGTGAAGGTTCACCAAACAGGAGCAAAGAGCTTTCATTTTGCTGTGAGTGCTCGTCTGCTATTTCGCTTGATGTAACAAGTTCCAGGTGAACAGGCAAAATGACTTTCACTCCCATGGTTTTTTTGGCTACAACCAGGTTTTAACACTTACATCATCACAAGAAAGTGCTGACCATTTATCCCATCCAAGAGTGTCCCCTTTAAAAGGGAACGAACTCCTAAAGTAGCCTGTGACCCAGTTTCTTAGCACTGGGCATCCCAGTACCCCTTAGCAGAAAGGCGGTCACAGGGGCAAAACCACAGTGGGTTCGATTCATTGCAGTGTTCCTGCGCTGGCGGACTGGAATAACTGCTGAAATCAATACTGCTATTCCAGTGTACAAACAGAGCCTTGCTGGGGTGAATGTCTTTCCTTGGAAACAAAGTGGGCATGGATTTACTCACCTAGTTGGTAGTCCTCTTAATTTTACTCATGTGAGTAACTGTTCTTGGCAAGGGTGTAATAGAATCTACACTTGTGGCCTGGAGAAATTTATTAAGCTTTTCCTGTAGAGCTATCTGTGTCTTTTTTCTTTTTCTCCTATTTCCAGTGGAAACTGCCTTGTTTGTCACAGGTCATCCCACATCACTGCAGCTCACCGGGGAACTGGCAGTATTTCAGCTACTTGGGTATGGATGTCGTGGTTTTCTCTCCCTGTTGTTTTGTGGCGTGGCTGATGTTTCTTTGCTTTGTTTGAAGGCAAGGGTTAAGAGGGCAAGATGAGTAAGGCTATGACTGCATGAGATGTAAATGTATCTTGGCTCTTTAGGTGTTAATACCATTCCTGGAGCGGTGTGGAAGTGCTTCAAAGTGGAGCAAAGGGAAAGCGAGGAGGAAGGAGGAGCAGGGGAGGCAGGAGAGAGCAAGGTCAAAACACCAGTAGCTGCCCCTGGCAGCTTTTGGCAGCCTCATCAAAAGCAAAAGACTGAACAGATCTTGAAAATACTGTCCCTAGATGGTAGAAGATGCTGAAAGTTGCTGGAGCAATAGCAGGGTATTTGCGTCCTTGTTGTCATTTCCATTTCATTTTTGCTGATGAAGAGAAGACATGTATTGTCTCCTATTCAAATGGGAGTTACTTGTGTGCTATAGCGGAGCCGTAGGGGTCTCTGAGCTGTCTTTCCAAGGCTTTTACTGGCACTAAATCATCTTTGCAAATATGTATGTTCAAGAAGAGGAGAAAGGGATGTGGCTGGATGTGATTTGTTAGAGACACCAAGGAAAAAGTCTCAAAATGTGATTCTCTGCATCGCAGAGCTGAGTACAGATGTCACTGAAGTTAACGCAAGTGAGTTGTATGATGTTCAAAGAGGAGACAGACCCAGGGTTTTGCTTTGGTAGGCAAATCAGGTCCTGTAAAGGACTGTACCATGGTGGTATGTCCATGCTCCAGATGAGTTAGAAATAGCCTGTGTAAGCCCCAAGGGCCACTCTGCTGAGCTCTCCGTGCACCACGTGGGACACGTGAAGGCTGCAATTATGGGTGCTTGAGTGGAAAGGAAAGGAAGAAAAATGGTAACATCCTGAGGTGAAAAGAGTGTCCCTAAAGCGTTTTAGCCCGCTCTATTCCCCCCCCCCCCTTTCATTCCTAGCGTCGTTTGGAGTTAACTGAAGTTGTGGGTTTAAATGTGTGTAATTTATTCCTGCTCGGAGACTTGTGTTTGGTGTTTTAATGTGCCTTATTCAGTTTTATCATAAGTCAATTAGGAGCAGGTAGAAACTAAACTGATTCTGTTTCTCTTAACCAGGGGTTTGTATCAGCTTAACTCAATTAGTTTAATTAAATCAAACACTACTGCATTCCTCAAACAGCCTTCCAAAAAGGTGTCTGTGCTTGAGCATACGTGTACACAGAAGGTGCACGTGTGCTGAATGTGTGTGCCACTATGTGCAAGCGAGCAACTTTCTAAATATCAACCTGCATAACTGTCTGGGCGTTTATAGGTTGCCAATTACTTCGGTATCGTGTCAAATCGAGAGACGTAAATCCCCCTATAAATTCAGCTCACTGCTTTGGCTGCTTTGCTGACAGAGTAGTAAACAATTTCTATGCAGAGTGCGATTTTCTAGTTTAGGAATGGAGCCACTTAGATTAGAACTCGGCGTTTTAGTGAGAAATGTCTAAAACGTTTACATAACCTATTTACATATGAATACAAACATTACAGGCTTTATATTAACAGCCCTTGTTGTTGCTCATTACTATGCATAGAAAAAGACATCAGCATTTCTAGTAGCATCTACAAAATTATAAATATGTGATAGAGTAATTACTGATTTGGAAATCCAAATTATATTAAAATGATTGTAGCATCTGTGTCTCCAAAAACCTCTCCATTTGTCAAGTCTAATCTTTTATTGCTCAGGCAATAAACATGAGTCGGATGTCTGTTTACACAGTTCTTTACAAATCCCACCCGCACCCCCCACCCTCCCACCCCGCCTTGAAATTTAAAAAGAAAGTGGAGGAAGGAGAGATTTGATGTCACAGTATCTGAAATTGGTCCACAGCTGTTTCTCTCACCTTTTCTTTACCCCACACCCTTAAAAATATGAGACTTGATGGTAGCTCTTGCAGGTTTATATGAAGCAACCAGGAGTTGCCAGGAAGATCATGCTGGGGCTGATGAGATTTTGCTCTAATTGCAAAAACTGCCAAGGAAGTTCCTTCCAAGAAACAGAGGTGTCGGTTTGGGGCTGATCCTTTACTGTTTTTACTGCAGACTGGTTTGAGTCGAACGGTTGTGAAGCTCCTGCAAGCCAGGGAAGCATGTGGTGTGCTCCATGGTATGAGTCAATGAAACTCAAGCTCTGCTGTGGTGACTGTGATGCAAAGTGGAAACCAGGCACAAGTTCTGATGTCCTTGGTCGCACCGGTGCTTTGCTTCCAGAGGAGACCCTCTAGGTCTCAACAGGTTTGGGTAGCAGATTTCACACATCAGTAAATAGTAAAAAAAGTAACTTTTATCTTTTTTTTTTTTTAAATCTGTGACTCTCAAAAGACTATACAGGGAGGTCGGTATAATGCTTCCTGTTTTGTGGAAGAGCAGAGATGGCCCCACATGAGGTGGCTCTTCCTCACAGCAGAAACCACAGTTAGAGGCCCCTTTGCCGCTCCCTATCTGGTCTTCTGGCCGCTAGAAGATGCTGCCCAAGGGAATTTATTCATGCCTTGCTCAACTGTAATTATTTGTAGCAGCATCTGCTCCCAGGTTTTTCAGCCCTGGGCCGAAATTCTGATCAGGCGAATTCGAGGGGAGGTGATTTGCCTAGAAATAATGTGCTCCCTGGATACAGTGGGTCCTGATGTTGTGGGTCCTCTGATAAGCTGAGTGGGGATTGACAGTGTCCCGCTGACCTTTTAAGAAGGTCTTTGAGAACGAGTCCATGTTTTTCACTTTGCCTGGTGATGGGGAGTGAACGCTTCTTCTGAAGCAGTATGTTTTCTCTGGCATGCATTCCCCAGTTTTAGCTGAGCCATCGGCGATTCCCTCCTTGGCTTTAATTACAGCGCTGCCTCTAGTTTTCATCTCTCTTTACACCTTCTGCTGACAACATACAGGGACTTAAAGGCCTGTATATGCATAGTAACAGTTCTGTGAGATGAAATGCTGCTGTATAAATAAAGCATTCATCACACCTGCAAGGGAGGTTTGAATAAAATCCCACATAGTTTTACTGCATGAGCAATGAAAGATTGGAAATGACAAATGGTTTGACAAATGGTGTGCAGTGCATAAATAGCATTATTTATTTACTCAGTCATGTTGAAGTAAGTGAGATGAGGCTTGCTGGCTTTTTGAGAGAGTTGTCAGAGTATTTGTAAAGGCAGAGGCCACAGGATGAAGCCCGAGCCCCTGGCACTAGCAGGTAGGTAGCCGTTAACTGGAAAACTGAAGCGTCTCTTTCCCAGGCTGCGCAGTTGCAGGGAGTGACAGATACGATGAGGCTGGTTGGGACAGAGGGAATTTCCTAGTCGCTCGATACTTTAGGGTTTGCCTGTCAATCTGTTCGCACTAAGCTGTTTCTCAGCACTGTCCATATGCCCGTAATGGCTAATTCAGTGTACTGAGGGGCACTGGCTATTTATACACAACACTTCAAAAAGCCTGGAGTGAGAAGAATGCTGGTAAAGGCACTGATGACATAAGGAAAAGCCTCATCTTCTCAACATTTGAAAAAGAATTTACTTTCCATAGATGCACTGAGAAAAAGAATGAAGAATTTGGATGCCACCTGTGACTTAACAAGCTAGTCTTGTTTACCCTAAGAAAGAAATTAAAATGCTGTCAGTTACCTATTATTTTAACTGCCTTCAGAGTTAGCAGTAGTGAGTATATGGAGAGTTTCTTTAACCTCAAAGCTGAGCTGAGTTGTCCTCATCCCTGACTGCTTACTCTCCAGCACCTCAGATACCATTCACCACTGCTGCTCATTACAGCCAGGCCGCAAAATGGACTACCACAGTATTGCAGGTTTTTAGGTCACCACAATTTTAATGGCATTACATAGAAGTGAATATATCACTTTTTCCATTGCTGCCTTGCCTATACGTTAATTTGTCAAATATTCTCCAAGCCAGATAGAAGCAGAGCTTGCCTGATACTTTATTCTAGCGGTCCAACACACACTACGATGCTATGATGCCATTTTCAGCGCCTACCAAAATGCTTCCTCAATTACTGAGAAAAAGTGGAGCCCGTTGTAAAGAGAAGAGGTTGGACTTCACCACCGTAATGACGTTCTGCTAGAGATGGGAAATAAGGGTGGAATTAAATCCAACTCTTTCAGATCCTGAACAAAATCTGTGATGCTGGACTAGTGCGGGGAGCAGGAACAAAGTAGGTGCAAGGGACATCCCCAGACCAGTATGCTTGGCAGTAACGGTCCTGATGAGGTGCAGGAGCTTCTTGTAATTTTTAAGCCTGGGAGGTGTCACGGTGTTATTAACAGTTAATTTCTGTGAGTTGTTGAGCTGATGCAAGGGCCCCTGTGTCATGAGGCTGGGGGAATCTCTCCTTGGTGGTCCCAGGGGAGTGTGGCTGTCACCCCTGCACCCGTCTTCATCTTCTTGAGAGAATAGGCAGCTTTATAACTATAAATGTTAACAGGGCACGTGTGGAATTAGGTGTGGCAAAAAGTCCAGTAGCAGCTTCATGGTCTCCAGCATCCAGCACAGAGTTCAGTAGGACTAAAAGCCGGTTGGCAAGTTACCCCTTGGCTGGGAAATGCGTCAGGGGCTGGCAAGCGTTGAGAAGTAATTTTCTGGCCATGGTGCCAGTGCTGAAGAATTGCCCGGCCACGGTCTCTGCTTGGTAAGGGACCCTTTTTGGGGTTTCTTCCTTACAGAGAAGACGTTTTCCCATGACCTCACCAAAGCTTCCAGGGTTTGTCTGAGCATTCGTGGTCAGCTCAATGAAAGTCTAAAGGGTCTGGGCAGCTGGTGAGTGGTTTTGTCTGGCTGATTCAGTTTAAGCACTTGCTTTCATTACTTGTATGAGGCTAGGGACACATTTTCCTCCCCAAAATTGGATCTTTTGGTAAGTCAGAGTAGGGAAGCTGTTTGTGTGAGGCCAGGAGAAGACGAGGGCAGGATGAGCATTTTACAGAGGAGGGTGGCGAGGATGTAGTGTGTGGCCGATAATCCTGTAGAGAAGTTGGGCACGGTTTCGATGGAGGAGTGTAGCTGGGTGTGGGTCACATGTATGGGGTGGGCCTTTTTATTAACCATGTTTTAAAATCTTAATACTTGAGGGAGGCTTTGGGGAGTTCCTTGGGTGATGTGACCTGGTGAAACTCTTTGTGTGTTTTCTTAATAGAGGACTATCCTTGATTGTACGCTCCCGCTACCCAGACCCTGTTAATGGTCAGTGGTGCCTGTAAGTGACCTGTTTCCCCACTGAATTCGCTGGGGTGTGGATCAGACCTGTGGGGAGGAACAACGATATGGCCAGCAGTATGTTGTTTTTATTTCCGCGAACAGGTTACTGTTTTCTTCTTGCAGTGAAGCGAACAGCTGATGCCTTCCTTCTGGCAGGGCTGAAGTATTCATGGCCTAGCCCATGATGTGGTTGGGAGTAGACCATATTGCCCAGGTATAGTAGGCTTCATAAAGTAACAGGGCTATGGTCCTCTCCACCTTGGTGGTAGCTAGCAGAGCGAGCTAGCCCGCCTCGAGGAGCATTAAAGCATAAAAATATCCTGTATCTTCTTATCTCTCAAAGGCAACAAGGAAGAATGTGGTCACAGGAGCTACGCTCTCTCGGGGAAACCCTGCTGCCAAATTCGAAAGCTTCACATGGCTGTAGCAGTGTAGCTCCTTGTCATAAAATGGAGGGGTTTATTTGCTTTTATTAAGTAACAGAAGCTTAATTAAGTTTCTCCTGAATGTAATAAAGGGATACAACTAAATGTAGGTCAGTCCCAAGTAATTGTTTCACTGCTTTAGCAGCTGTTCAACTGATGCTCAAGTGTTAAATAAGAATGCTGAAAATTTTAATTTTTTTTTTTTTTTTTTTCTTTTTTAGAGGGGCTAAGTGGTCTGTTTCTCAGGGGACTGTGAGGTTAGCCTTAGCCCTTTGAACCTAATTAATCAATGGCGAGGTTCTCCAAGTGCTGGCTGTGGAATGCTCTTTAATTGCTCACTTGTGCAGTCATTTGTTTTGTTTAACCTGCAACGGATTAAACTCTGTTATAAAGGTCCTTGCTTCTGTCGTAGAACAACTCCAGCCATGCAACAGCAGGCTCTCCACTCAATTCCCGCCCCGCCCCCCCAGGGATACGGCAGGGAGAAAGGGAAGGACGACTCTCCCTACTCCCACTCGCTGCGATGGCTGGACCCACAGGTCCCCCCCATTGCCGTCAGTGAGCTTCCCAGGGCTGCACTCTTGGCAAAGGGAGTATCATTAGTTAATATAACCCAAGAATTCTCCAGATATCTCCCTCGCTTTCTTTCATTAAATGTGAAACTTTAGAGACAGAAACTTTAATGATTTTCTGTGCGTGTGCATGTGTGTAATACTGTATGCTCCGTTGGGACCCCTCCGGCATCCCACGTCTCCGAACAGCTGTCAGGCAGCTCAGATTCTTTTCCAAACTGCCAATCTCCAAAAATATTTCCTCCTCTTCTCGAGTATGGAATTTCGCCCCTGAGTCAGAGGGTCTGCGCAAAGCGATGTCAGGATTCGATGACAAAGTTAAGGCTGCCAAAACATTAGGGCCAGAAATAAGATCTTTTATACCGGTTGGGGGAGAAGAGGGGGAGGGAGGGAGCAGGACTGTGAATTTCCAGGCTACAGCGGGACTCTGCTTTCGCTTCCGGCCTCAGTGAATTGTTTTGAGACAGTGTGTTTCTTGTAATGCTTGCCATTAACATTCATAAGAAAGCTAGATCATTTTAAGATGTTTCAAAAAGGGATGTTAAAATTTATCTTCCTTTTTATTAGATCCACTGCACCAAGGCACCCAGTGGCTTTAGAAATGTAAGTAATGAAAGGCAGAGAACAAATGTGAATTGTAGAATGATTTATGGAGACATCTGATGAATTTATCCTGCATCTTTACCCTTTCATCCATCTCCCTGGACTTCAGCTAGTATGTCTGAGCAGCATCAGTCACATATTTTAAAGTTGGGTTACCAGAGACATGCTCCATGCTCTGGAATGTGGATTTCCCAGTTTCTGCCCCACCTAAGGCTCCCAAGCAATCCCAGGCAGGCAGATTTTTTTTCCACAGAGCTATCTGGGTTGGATTACCAAAGTGGTTAGGCACTCCGTGACACAGCCTGCTGCCTGAAAAATGCTTAATAGCCAGCAGCTTCACTGCTGTCCATGTGAACCAAGGAGTCCCATGCCATGCTCAAACAGCTGAGACTCCTTGTAGCTTCTCCAAGAAGAACCATGCTCTTTGGAAAAATTTAGCTCCGGTGGGAGGCAGAGCCTTTCTGTAAAATTTGGCCTTTGAGTTTAGCCTCCTCAAAGGAAGCTTTCTTATGTACAGTGAGTTTAATTCTATGAGTACAGCATTAGGTAGGCTCTGTAGTATGAAATAGCCAATCCTCCATTAACAAAGTATTTTCTGCATCTTCACAAAGAAGACTCGAGGTTTTGCAGAAGCCCTGTTGCTCTGTTCCTACCAGGTTTTGTCCACAGATGTTCAAAGGCTGTTTCCTATCTGGCTTTTAGTCTTTTTAGACAAATCCGTATGTATTTTATCCGTGTCTTTTAAAGGCAGATAAAGTATGTGTCATGGTTTAACCCCAGCCAGCAAGTAGGACCGTGCAGCTACTCACTCACTCCTCCCGGTTGCGATGGGGGAGAGAATCAGAAGAGTAAAAGTGAGGAAAAACTCTTGGGTTGAGATAAAGAGAGTTTAATAAGTAAAGGAAAAGCCATGCAGACAGGCAAAACAAAACAGGGAATTCATTCATTGGCAGGCATGTGTTCAGCCATCTCCAGGAAAGCACGGCTCCATTGTGCGTAATGGTTATTTGGGAAGACATAACTCTGAACATCCTCCCCTTCCTTCTTCCCCCAGCTTTATATACTGAGCATGGTGTCATATGGTATGGAATATCCCTTTGGTCAGCTGGGGCCAGCTGTCCTGGCTATGTCTCCTCCCAATTTTTTGTGCGCTCGCAGCATGCTCGTGAGCAGCAGAAAAGGCCTTGACTGCTTAGCAGCAACCAACACAAGCTCTCATCCCGAATCCCCCCCCAAACATAGCCCCACTCTGCTGGCAAGAACTCCATCCCAGCTGCACCCATGACAGTATGTAGTGAAGAAGTAGTGTTCCTTTCAGGATGGTGACCAGATAGGGCAGGGCAGGAGAGCTTGTGGGCTTCTATAGCTGAAAACTCAGATAGAAAGACAGACAGATGCATATGCCAAAAACTGCCCCAGGAAGGATAAGTGAGGAGGGAAGGGGGTGGTGGGCGGGCAGGGGTACGTGATCGCTGACTTCCCCCAGCTTCGTGCTGAGCACAGCGTGAGAAAGCCTCCCTGAAGCTGCTGGACAGATGTTCTCAAAAATGCATCCCCCCCCGTCCCCTCCCATGTTGCTGCAGGCAGCCACAGAAAGTCCAGTGCTATGTTTAGACATTTTGAGGAACTTCGCAATGGCGGTTTCAAGTAATATATCTAAGATTAGGCCTTTTTTCATCTGGGTTTTTTTTTATTTTATTTTTTTTTATTACCATTTGCTTCCGTATGTGCTTTGGCTGGGCAATGCTGGGCTGGGATGCATATGAAGGTTTTGTGGCGCTGTGCTTTCTCTTGAGCTTAGAATCAAAGTGCAGACTGCCTTTATTCAAGCTTTAGGCTGAAGATCAAAGAGCCAGAGTTGGCTACATTGGAATAAAATTTTTTAAAAAGTCCCTTTTGAATATCAAAAACGTATTTAGTTCATTTCAGGATTATTTTTTTGAGAAAGTTTGGTTCATTTCTGATTATTATTTGTACTGCTTTAATGCCTGAGGCGCAGACGAGGGCCAAGACTCCTTTGCACAAGGTGCTGGACAAAATTGGGTGCGATTAACAGATGCTATATTAATAGCATACAACCCTGGCAGGCTGTT
The DNA here is from genome assembly GCF_963924245.1 of Chroicocephalus ridibundus. Classification (NCBI taxonomy): domain Eukaryota; kingdom Metazoa; phylum Chordata; class Aves; order Charadriiformes; family Laridae; genus Chroicocephalus; species Chroicocephalus ridibundus. The sequence goes on from NC_086288.1 coordinate 22,457,531, forward strand.
TGTTTTGCTCACTAATATTATCTTTTTGTCTGAATATGATGCTAAAGGCATAACCTGCCACATGTTGACCTTACGTCTCACTTGTTTGTGAAGATACCCCCCCAGACAAGCGGCTGAGGGGGATTGCTTCCTTAACTAAAATCTATGGACCTTTACTTAAAAATCACCTCGGTATCATGCCATTGGCAAGACTGATGAAGAGAGAGGTTGCTCTGGGTTTTAGAAGCAGTGCTGCATGGATGCCTTTGGTTCACTCCTGAGTTCATCAGGGAGTTGCCCAGCTTTGACCTCCCGTGCCGTTTGGACATACTCACTTTTGTTTCATTCGGTCATTCAATTATTATGTCAAATTTGAGATGGAGTGCAGTACAAATTATTTTGGCCCCAAACCTTTCTTTAACCCTGTTTGCAGAGGTGAAAGGCTAATACGTCAAACCTACCAGCCCATGAATACAGATTACTTTAGCTCGCTTAGAGGCAATATTCTCTAATCTCAGTTTCTCCTTTTGCAGGAATCAGTCAGTGGCTGGGATGGGGGCGTTGGGTGGTGACAGTAAATGGCAGTATTGCGATTATTACGGGCTGCATAATTTTTGTACTTCGAGAAAATGTGACAATTAGTGAAGAGGGATGCAGTGGAGGTAATACCGATTTTTCCTTTAGCAACAGGACAGAAAATGTTTTTTTATTGTTTGGGTTTTTTTTGGGGGGGTTGGTTGTTTTGTTTTGTTTTAAATAGATTTAAAAGGTTTCTAAATGTTTGCATTCAGATTTGCTTTTTCATCAGCCAGTGGTGAGCAGCAGGTTCGTACCTCGTGGTGCTGCAGGGCTGCAGCGCCTTGGTGTCTGGCACAGCAGCGGCTCCCTGTGCTGTGGAGTTGGTGGATGGGTGGGTAATGGCAGACCAAGGGTCTGAACATGCTTCAGAACTGTTGTAGAGAAAATAATCCATTGTCACTTGCTCTGGCTGTCCCAGCTCTGAGTAGCTGCACTAAAGAAGAAGGGAAAAAAACGGGCTTTAACTCGCATTGACTTGGTTAAAATGGCAGTGAAGACAAAGTAACGTGGAGCGCCAGCTGAAATTCAGCCCAGACCTCCTTTAGCCTTTAATTTGACCTCCTAACCCAAATTAAAAGCCAGATTGTTTTCTGTTCACAGTTATTTTAACTAGTGTTAACTCTGGTTAAACTGACGAGCCTTTTATTGGTTGGTTTGTTTTAGGTGTTTACTCTCCTCTCCAGATATCCTGTCAGTGTTTTTTAAAGTGGATTTTTATTAGGGTGCCACAGAAGTTTATGGAGTTGGAAGAAGTAGAGTACCTGTAAAAGGGCAGATGTAGTTCTATAAAAGATGAGCTTTACAGCCTTAAGGCTTGCCTGGTTTGATTTTCACCCCTACGGACCGGTATCCAATAAAAGACGTTAGCCTACATCGCAAACCTGCCTTGCTTGTGTCCTCAGCTCCTTGCAGGTGGAGCAACACCATGGCTGCTTTAGATGTGCTCGGAGCAGGTCTGTTTTCCATGCTGACCCAAACCTTGTGTCCAAATATACCCAATGGCTTGGACAGATCCTTGTTTTGTCGTTCTTGCAGTAACGATGAGTGGTTTTTCCACTAGGCTTGCATTCGGGTTCCCTGTTGCCGCAGGGTTGCGGTACCCAGGCATATTAGCACAAGGCACTTGGCAGGTTTTCCTGCTGGGGTACACGTTTATTGCCTTTGGAGACTTCATCTCCCCTCCTCACTGTGTTAATCACAAAGAGATGGGACAGAAATAAATCCAAGGAAACTATGAAATGTAGGAGACATTACTTGACAAAGCACAGGGGGGAAAAAGCTTTCATTCCTTGGGGGGACCCTCCTTTGGAGGGTGACGATGAGCCAGGACATCGTCACTGTCAGGGTCCTGCCCTAGCCCTCAGCTTCCTGATCTGGAGAGTCCCTGGCAGCACCACGTGCAGGGGTGCCCCAAATTGCCATTAAGTCTGTTAAATCTTGTGAATTTGCTGTTAAATACTTCTTGTTAAATTTTAAGGGCCTTATCAACGAGTTGAAACAGTGTAATTACTTTTCCTTTTTTTCTTCTTTCCTACGTAAAAGTGGTATTTAAATTATTTCCAGGACCTGGTTTCCATCTTGCTTCCAGGCTCTCCGTAATATATCAAGGTAGTCCCCTTAGTGACCTTTACAGCTCGGATTTGGTTTGGCTCTGCAGGATTTTTCTGCTGTTTGGCTGGCTGGGATTTTGGTGTGGTTTTGGTGGTTCGTTTTTCTTCAATTTTGCTTTGCTCAATATAAAATAATAATCAGGGGAATGAAATGGGTTGAGGCTGTAGAAAAAGGACTTTTTTTTTTTTTTTTTTTCCCCCATCAAACATCGTAAGATTTTACAATAACCGTAGCAGTTTAAATGTATCTCGTTGGCATATCTCCACAAAGGCGCTTGGTGAGGCTGCAGTTAGTGCTCTGCCTCTCCGTGTATTAGTTTGATCACATAAGAAGCAGCCTATCTGACAGCTCTAGCACCTGGATAGATAATTAAAACCCGTCAATAAAACAACAAAATGCAGTGTGTAGTGGGACTCGTCTGTGCTAGCATTAAGCACCGCAGATAATTATATTGCAGCAGAGGTTGGAAAGCCAGCTTCTCCGTGCTCTGAAAGATCAATAAAAAGGCCCATTCATAATGAAGAAAATGTTAGGGAAACTGGATTTTCATCTCCCTGTCATTAGATCCTTTGCTTTTAAGGTTTTGCAGAGGCAGAAAAAGATTCTGTTGAGGAATTCTTTGTTTCTGGAAGCTAAACAGGCGGAGGATTTAGCTTTGCTTTTGTGCAGCACATTATTGAAAGCAAATGTGGTGAACCAAAGGCTTTTCTTAGGGCTTGCGGTTCTGTTCTTGCCTCTCCACCCTCTGCTGCCTCCCTTCTCTGCTTGTGGTTTTTTTTTTTTCCCCCCTTCTTTTTCCCCCTTATTAGCAAGCCATCACGTTGACTCCACTTATGAGTGAAATTTGTCTTTGCTTCCTGTTTACTTTCTCCAGGGCATTAATTTTATTTTATTTTATTTTTCTCTTGGCCTTTCCTAAAGGGTTGATTTGGAAATATCACATATTGACAGGGGAAAACCCACTCCTGGCTGACTTATTTGCTGTGACAGCCTCTTTCTTAAAGCAGTCATCCAGAGAGGAGAGTTTTGTGTTCCAGAGAAGGAAAAGGATGTCTTGCAGCATTGCCATGAAGGATAATGAATTAAGTCTGTCTCTTACTGTAAAACCATTAGAAAAGTGTAATAGACCTTGAGAACAAGGCTTAGATATTGATGTCTCGGTTATATTAGTATGCCTAGGCACAGGATGGCTGCCTTGTCTTTGCAGAAAAAAAATGAATTCTATGTAAAGTAGGTGTTTTAGTTGAAAGGGGAGGGAAAGAGTGTCTTTGTTTTTCGGCAGCCGGTGCTCATAAACGCAGCTGAGCCAGTTTGGGTGGCACACGTGGGCTTTAAGAATCCCTTGTTATAAGTTGCTGGAGGTGGAGGGTAGCACCAGCTACCAGCAGGGTTTGTTAGCAGCAGTAAGGGATGGATATGGCAACTCAGTGCTTTCCGTACAAATCCAAGTTCATGGTAACGTAGCCTGAAATTTTCCAATCTTCAAGGTATTTAAGAGCCTAGCCCTAGGCTCTGAGGGTCTGATGGCGGATTCAGAGGGAGCGGGTAGCTTCACCGTTTGTAGTGGATGGCAATATGCCGTGTTCCCGGGAGCTCCCAGCCATGGTGTCGCAGAAGGCATTGCTCCACCTCAGAAGGACTTGACTCTAGAGGATAAGGGCCAGGAGGAAGAGAGCGTGTTGGGGATGAAATGGATGTTTGAGCCTCTAGGCTTGTTGTGGACCTGTGCACGAATTTCTGGCTGCTCTTCTGGCATCCCTAGCAGGACAGGTGCCTGCCACCGCCGTTTTGGCACCCGTTTTTCTTGTCTGGGGCAAATGGTCCCCACCTGGATGATGACCTAGAAGACTTACTGGTATTGTGCCTCTGATGATTAATGCTGAAAGGCTTTTCTTTGGGATTGATCTTTTATTTTGTGCTGCCTTTGCAATTTTGTTCTGGCAAACATATCGCCCCAGACATGTCTAGCCTGACGCTGTTGACATGTCTGTGCTATTAAAGTTTCTGGAAAGGCCTAAAATAAACATCACCTGCCAAACTACTATTTTTTCCTTTCTTTCTCTTTTGGTAAATATATCAACAATGTCAGGATTAGAAAAAATCAAAGATGTCAGAACAGGAATAAGCAGCTGTTTATGTCTTGAAGTGTTTCTGCCTCACTATCACAAGACGACCTTGTCACTTAAAAATCGTAAAAATGTTTCCAGAGAGAAGGGATGGAAGTTTGCTGAAGGGAAATGAAGTTTTGGTCTTGGGTTTTTTTAGTCTGAACAGGGAGTTGCAAGCAGAGTTGAGCCCTGCAGCTGGTTCTGAACTCAAAAGCTTCCTTCAGTCCCACTGCTATAAATGCAAAACAAATGCCACATGAATTATTATTACTGTTTCACATTAAAACTCTTGAAAGTCGTTTTCCACTGGAACTGGGAGAAGTTCTGCAAAAATAATCCATGTTTTCTGTTACAGTGCATGTGTGACACTGGATTGACACCTCTCTTCTAGTATAAATATTTTTCCACATCTGAAAGACAAAACAAGTACCTTAATAAGGGGGAATAAATGTAGCTGGAAAGAAGGCATAAAGAAACCCTTTTTTTTCTTTTTCCTTGTGACTGGGACAATTTTTCCCAGGAGGTGATTTTTCCGCTCCAAAACATATATGTGAATAACATGAACTTCTGTTTATGAGATGCTGGGTGCTTAAAGGCTGCTGAGTACCTCAGACTGATTTTTCGGATGGTTTGGGGTATTCTCTTCTCATGAACATGCAGGAATGTATGTTGCCATCTTTCTCTCAAGTGAAAATGCAGATCTCGGGTTATGCTTTAGTTTCTGATCTCTTGGTTGGTCTAGGTGGGTATGTGCGCCTTGGCAAAACAGATGTGGGGTACAAGCCTTTTCATTGAGCAGACTTGGCACCAACGCGAGCGTTTACAGAGGAACCTGGGCACTGGCAAGTCACATTTTCCATATCTTGCAAAATGGAAAATGCAGCAGGCTTTTTTCCTTGCTAGCCTGAACGCTGTGACAGCATGGCGAGGTATTTCTGGTGAGCTGCGTGGACACTCTTGGTCCAGGCAAAGTGTCCACGAATCTCAGCAGCAATTACGGAGGTGGCCCGAGATGTACAGGATCTCTGAGAAGCAGGCTGTATTGTATCTTCACGTGCCCACCTTGCACTTCAGGGAGTAATGGGGAAAGAGGAACGATTGCCGGGAGCATTAAGGACTTTGAAATAAAACAAACCAACCCCAAACAACAGGATGGCTATAAATTCCTTGTCAATTTCCTGATAAATGGCAATAAAGGGAAGTAAAACCACTTGAGTGGCTCGTTTAATTCCTCTGTGTCTCCAGAACGTTTGCATTAAAATGTGGCACAACTAATAAAATGGCCTGCTTTTTTAATAGGCCTAAAATTGTCTATCCGGTCCCCCAAATTCACAGATTCCTCCCACACTTCTCTTGTTTACTTGTTGTCAGAGCATATGGAGAATGAAAAAATACCCCAGAAGGCCAGGGGTTGCTTAGGAAAGTTGCAGCATGAGGGCGACACAACGGAAAGAGAAGTATTTTCATTTGGAGGATCTGATGAATAATCAGTGCTAGAAATCAGAGGCACTTGTCGAAGGGCGGTAATTAGAGATATAGAAGGGTGTAGGAAAGATTACTGTAGTTTTCTGGAGTACAGTTATGCTAGAGCCAGCGATGCAAACGGTTCCTGCCCTGTTGGAGGGGAATCTAGCAAGATGCAGAGCTGCCGTTTCTAGCTTAAAGCTAAGGGATCTGGGTAGTGTTTCTGCGATTGTCCTGTAGAAGAGACAGATTTACACCTGAGCTGATGCAGTGCTGGTTCTCACTGTGAATTGTAACTCCAGTAGTTAGTAAAGGTCTTTCTTCGAGAAAAGAGGGGAAAAAAGCAAAGAAAACAAAAAAATAAGAAAAAAAAAACCAAACCCCACAACCCTAAAACAAACAAACAAACAAACCCCGAACAAGCAAGGGATTCTTGTTGCATTGACTGGAAAGGTCAATGCCCATCTCTGAGCCTCACAACTCTCAGGAGTTTGGAGCGAGTATTAGTAAGACATACGTGCCAAGAAACCCCAAGATTCAATGTATAATCCAGTGATTTAAAAAGAGGAGCTCGTGGGTTGGTTTGCTGGGAATGGAGTAATACATGATTACATGGGTTTTTTCCCCTCCCTTTTCAAGGCTACAGATGCGTCTTCTTTTACACATCTCCTTTTCTGTGTCATTTCTTGTGTATCACTTAGTGTCACCTGGGCCTTTAATTTGTCCAGAAAGAAATAGGACAAAACTGAAGGGACCAAGAAGTTGTTGTGAAAGTTGGAAAAAAAGTATAAGCAAAAGAACAGAAACCGGAGCTTTAATTATGAGTGTTTTTTACTTCTCTCTCCCCTTAAAATTTTCGCAGCCTGTTGTCCGACTTCAATAGTTGGTTGAACAGATATTAGGTTTTTCCTAAGGTTTTTAGTCCAAACTGACGTCATCCCTTAAGCGTGCTGGAACGGGAACATGCATGTTTCACCCTGGTGTGATAAAAGTAAAATCTAAATGCCAAAGGCCGGACACAGTTTTGCTGCCCATGTGAAATGAGTATGAAAAGGAGAGAAGGTTGAGTTTTTCTGGTTTTGGTGAGGTTTTTTGGTATGAGCACTTTTTTTGCAAATTGTGTGAGGTACTGACACTGCATAGTGTTTGAGCTTTTATTTGGGAGTTTTTCATTTGGTTTTCTGCTGTTTCCTTCCCAGGGTGGTGCAGACAACTTGATCTCATCTTCTTTTGAAGTTTCTGTGCTTGGTAGGCTCAGTTCTTTGCCATCCCTCGATGCAGGGACATGCAAGTGGGCTCAGGAGTTGCTCGTGTTGGGGGGAAAAGCCCACACCAGCACCCTGCGTTTCCCACTCAACCCCTTGTATCATGGTGCTTTTACTCTCTTTGGTGATATCCCAGAAGGCAGCATGCACGTGGGGAGGTTAAAGCTGGTGTTCACGGCCTTTGGCTTCCAAACCAAGTTTTGAAATACCGGTTATGAACCTGGAGCTTTCTAGTTTGCATGTTTTCACTTCTAGCTTTTGTGTCCAAGTTCTTGCATAAAAAAAGAACTGGCCACAAGGAAGTGCTTGGCCATTCAAAGCAAATGTTTCCTTACAGACAGACAGAAAGAAAACATGTGCAGAATGTGTCTGTTCCTCCTCCCACTTCCAGTTCCTCATAATTTTGGATGGTGACTCGTGATTCTGAAATGTCTCTTTGATCCATTGCTCTTATTCTGCGTAATGTGGCCAGGGCTGTCCCTACAGCCAGAGACACTATTGATTAGGCCAGTGCAATTGCTTTTTGAAAGGCACATTGAGCCTAGTAAAGGATTTTTGTTGAAAGTGAAGTTTTGGATGATATTCAAAAGCCTCTCCTGGAAGACTGCCCACTTGCACGGTCCAAGCTACCTGTGATATCCTAGCCAAGCCACCTGTCTGTAAGTAGCAAGGGTGAGGACAACAAAGTTATCCTTTTTGTTAATAAAATTGTTTTTCGGTGTATATGATAAAACTAGTCACTTGCTGTGATAACTGTCGTCTTTCAACTAGAAAACAGAAGAACGTCCCAGCCCTCTGGATGATCTGTTATCCAGCAAAACAGCCTGATGAGCAAGCGTATCAGCTCTTATTAATCTTTCCATAAAATTAAAGAAATTATGGAGCTTAAGGCAGTCACTAATGAATCAATTTTAATTTATGGGCTCAAATAAAATCCTCATTAAGGCTGACAAACTATAGCCTCAGGTAAACATGAAGCATTTTCACTGCAGTGCTAAATAAGTTCTGCACTGGATGGTCACGGCTTCTGCTAGAAGAGCAGGAGGGTCAGGGGTCCCATGTCACATCAGAGGAGGCAGCATCTTGGAGAAAATAAATGCAGTAGTATTGCCCTTAGGAGGTCTCTTTTTGGCATGCAAAAGCATAAAAATCAAAGACTAATTTTTCTTTCTCTTTTTTTCTTTTTTTCTTTAAACAAACAAGCAAAGGATTTTTCTCCATAGAACCGCTGTTTGCTAAGCGTTGGGGTTTTTTTATCCCCAAGATACACAAAAGTTGTACCACGAAAGCACAAGCAAATGTGGGTTTCAACCATAGGCAAATCAGCCACCCGTGGATGGGAGTCATGTGTGCCACAGGGAAAGCATCTCGCAGGGCCCAACTTGCGTGTGCGTGCTCTTAACCTGAAAAATACTTGCTGTAGTGGGCAGAGTCACTTCCTTCTCTGGGCAATTGTACGACAAGATCTTCAGTGAAAACAAAATTTACTTTTGGAAAAAAAATACATTATCTCAGGAGATGCATCTGTGCTGGACTGAATGAATGAATGAATGAAATTGAGCCATTTATAAGTAATGCAATTGTGTTGGCTGTGTATGAAAAACTGCTGGTTTGGTTTTTAGCTTATTTGGTGATTATTTTTTTTTCCACTCAAGTGTTGTTGTTTCTAGTCTTTGCTTTGCGTTAAACAGCATTATTCAACATGACTGCTTTTGTGGGATCACTTTATAAATATTTTGTAAAACATATTTACTATGTCTTCTATAAAATATACAATGATTATTTTTGCCAGGAATGTTGTTGGTTTTGTCTTTGCATTTTGTTTGGTGGGGATCCTGGTGCTTAAGGTTAGTTGAGGTCACTGATGGAGTTTGTGTTTCAAGAATTAGAGCACCACGTACCTGTAGTCATTGTTTTTTAATTTTATATTTTTTTAAATCTTCCTCTCAGTTTGGTTGTAAAGAAATCCCTTCTGGTGCTGTAAGAACTGCTTGCAGGGGAAGGAGTTATGCCACCGTGCCTCTTCTCTTTTGGCAATAAGCTGATGAAGACATCGGTGCTTGCCATCAGCTTTTGCGCACACTCTGGCAAGATTCCTCAGCTGATGCTGAAGTCTGTTGCATCTTCACTCCTGTTGATGCTGGAGTTGACCTCTTGACCTGTACTTCTGTCTGGGCTGTTTTCTGATTCTCTTTTTTCTTGCTTTTCAGATGCAGTAATCGGACCCAATGTGCAGTTGTCGCTGGCCCTGATGTGTTTCCAGACCCTTGCCCCGGGACGTACAAGTACCTGGAAGTGCAGTACGAATGTGTCCCTTACAGTATGTATCTTGATATATTTGTGTTTATTTCTTTAATAGAGATCTGATTTATTGTGGAGACTAGGCCAGCCTTGAGCTTGTCTCTTGTTGCCCAAGGGCAAGTGTACGCTCAGTGACAAACCACGTGCATCATATAAGACTAAGCTGATAATTTATGGAAAATTGTCCTCTGTGCAAGGTTTGTGCTTCGGTTAAAAATATCCTAATAGTCCCCCATGTTTTCCTTGTTGTACGGTGTAACAGGGACATACCACCTTTTGTAAAGCACTTGGGAAGCCCCGTTAGCGAAAGCAGACCAGAAGAATGAAGCACTATCACTAGCTTATAGCTTCGTTTTCCAGGGTTTTATGCTTGTAATCGTATAGCAGTGCGCTTTGACCGACCTACGTCCATGTAATTGGTGACATTTGATAAGTGCCTTAAATACAGTATTGTATTGCCGAGGAGGTAGAAGGCTAATGTTTTGGGAAATTTGATGTTTGATGGTAGAAAATACTAATTCATAAGCTTCCAGTGTTATGAAGGCAAATTACAGGCGAGCCATTTAGCCTGAATTTTTGAGGGTAGAAAGACAGTCATCTGGGATTACAGCAATATGTGTGGAATAGGAAATGTCAGAGCTACAAAAAGTTAAGTGTACCTCAGAATTTTCTTTCTGTAGAAACCAAATCTGTTAGACACAGTTACAGTCCTGCTGTCAAAAATGGCATACCTCAAAAAAGAAATAACAACAGGAATACCAGGAATACACTTTTTATTAGCAGTCGTAAAGGGCTGAGCGGTGAATAACAGCACTATTTCTAGGTTTTCACTTTGAGTAGGCCAAAGCTCATAGCACACCTCTCAAAATAATAAAGCAAGTGTGGGAATGGACATTTTCGAGCCACAGAGTTATATTGAGAGAGCATCAGGAGACTTCAGTTTGCTGAAACCCAGGATTTGGCTCAAGGACTAAGAGCATCTTCTTTGTTGCCTTGAGCACGGGCTGCAGGAGAGCAAAGGTGGCTGAGAAATGACAGGCACACTGTCCAGAGGGGAAGCGAGAACTCACAACCCCTCGGGTGGTCCCTGTCCCTCATGCAGCAGGTGGCCTCCTGCCTGCCGCCGTGGTGTGGAAAGGCTGTGCGGGGTCTTGCTTGTTGTGAAACCGCAAGGTGAGGGATGCAGCTAAGGCCACCTCTCTGAGCAAAGGGGACCCTCTCCGCTGAGAGACTCTGTCTCTGCTGGCAGAGGGCTTGGCATGTCCACATTTGATTTTTCTAACCAAAAATGTGAGGCTTCTAAATGTAGTGATGGAATATGCTTTATGGGGTGAGCTATTAAACCCATGGAAAGAGTGACATCAGGGGCTTAGGGTCTGCCCTTGCAAGCTCGTACCAAATTACCAGTTTGGAGTTTTTCTACTCTAAGTGAGGTCTTTCATTTTATGAATGACACGGTGCATGGGGAGGGTGAGGGGAGATTGGTTTCTACTTATCTTAGCAGGTTGTGTTTCCTTGTGATTTATGATTTGCATGAGGTACGCCGTTCCCTCCTGAGACTGGGCTGGTAAAGCAATCGTCATTACCAGGTATCCCTCCATAGCCTTTGTTGCACATAAAACAAAGAGGAATAGTGGTGCCTTGTGAGAAAGGTAATATGTGAATATTATGCCCTGAGGTGTTAATCGGCCCTGCGTAGAAGATGTAAAATAACTCTTGTGAGAGCTTGCTCAGTACCAAATGTACAGTAGGGATTGAGTATGTTTTAATGATCTGAACGCAGGGAGGAAAACAACGACAACAAGCCACACTGCCTTTGTAATTAAGTTAGTAGCTTTGATGGCTGTTTCCTCTGTTTATGAATGAAATATAGTGCTTCTGTAAGTGGAGTTATGGGGGAGGAAACAAGGGGCAAGAATGTTGTAAAATAGAATCACACCTCCTGGGCTTTTTGTTCTGCATGGACTAGGAAATTTTGGGTCAAATCTTCATGCTTTGTTATTTAGTGTAGCACTAAGTTGGTTGTGTTCAGGCAAACTGTGTCCCTTCATCTGCAGACATGGAAAGGGAAACCTAGGGCTCCTTTTTATTCTTCTCCTACCTCAGTCTCTGCCTGGCTTTGTTACCATCTCCGTTTCTTCCCTCTGAAAATGATCAGCGCAACTTTGCAGACGTTCTTTGCCTGGGCCCCAGGAGTGCCCCACAAGCGAAAGCCATCCAGACGATGAGGAAGGTGTCAGCTCTGGATGCGGAGGTCAACAAGGGTATAGTTGGACCAAAGCTAGGCCTGGTGCATGAAATCTGTTTCCCCTCGATGCCCTCGGTGATGTCTCTGCCGTTTGTTGTGAGTCAGCTGGTCCCCTTGGTTTCTTGTCACTGGGCCCACGTGCTTCAGCCCCTCTAGCCAAATTTAGACTGTTGTCCAAATCTCTTCAGGTGCAGCTTTCTTAGCGTTGCTATGCGCACCCAGCCGCCTTGCCTGATGCTTTGCTGGAGAAGGGGAGTGGGCTCTTTGGGCTCCCAAACACTGGTCACTGCTGGGGAAAACCCTTCCTTGGCCGCTGACATTGACTCGGTGGCTTCACGCACCAAGTCCTTGGTGAACGGTGGTGTGTCTGCCTTACAGCCATCTCCTAAAGAAGCACAGCAGTTGCATAACAAAGGAATTAATATTTCAGCAGGCACTTACACTTGTGTGCAGTTCCAGCTTGCCTCATCTGCTTGGATGGGCTACTCCTTACAGTTTCAAATTATTCCTTGTGGACGGGGAGACAGTTTACCCAAGCACTGGCTGAGCAGCAGAGGGGGAGCATGTGTGCATCTCGAGAGCAGCGTTTAGGAGTCTTCTTTAACAGATGTTGTTAGGGCTGACCTTAGGCGCTTATGCTCAATATAGTGCTAGTGCGTATGCTCCCTCCGAGAAAAATTACAGAAGATTTAAAACTCCATTGGGTAGCCTGCTCCTCTTGCGACTTTTTTTATTTTTTTTTTTTTTTTTTTAACTCTTCCAACACTAACTTGTATAATTTTAAAGAGGAAAGCATCCCCCTTTCCTTTCAGGAGGTAGAAAAACAAACCTCTTCTGACTTCAGTAGCTCATATATTTTAAAGTGTCCTTTATATTACCCTCCACACTACATTCCTGTGTGTTCACTAGAGACGCCCCTGACAGGGAGAGTTTCAGGAGGCTGCAGTTACCCTTGGCATGTGGGGAAGACAGCAGTTGATTATACAGATAGCCCAGTCCTCTCCTTGTTTTCCTGATCCTGTAGTCAGTTTATGTGATGGCAGATGCTGTCTACAAAAACGGTCATTCCAAGGACCTCTGGATTTTTTTATTGCCTTCTGACAATGAAAAGCAAGTGAAAAGCAGGTGAAAAGATACCAGGCCTAATTTGAAAGGCTTCAGTGGCATCAGTTGTCCTATTTTTCTGGTGTCAGAGAAAGTCACCAAGTGAATTTTGTCTTTCTCAAAGCAGGCCTTGGCATTTGCTGTTTATTTCTCTGAAACCTGCTTAAAATACTGCCCCTTTTCTTCCAAAATACTGAACTTGCTACTCCAGTTTTCTTAAACTGAATTTTCTTTAATCGTTACCGACTAAGAGAGCTTATACATGGATTTCTCTTAAATATGTACTACTGCAGACCTGCAGTTTGCCATGGCCAGAGCTGTGGACACGTGGCACGTTGCAGAGAGATGTCTGAAACTGCATTTTAGGCTGTGTTACACTGTGTGTAAATATGAGAAACCTCACTTTGCGAGGGTCCCTTTGTTCCAGTACTCATTTGCTATTTCCTAGTGCATCCCTTCCTTCTCCCCGTCTCCCTTTATGGAGCTCTGTTAAATGGGTAATGGGAACAGCAGTGGTGGAGGTGGTTTTGTGAAGCTAGGTCAGCACTCTCATTGCAGAAACACTTCAGTATCTTCTTCTGGTGCTTGTACAGTCCTGTTGTCATGGTGCCAGTACAGTGTAATTTTTTCTTACTTCACCTTTGGAAAACGGGACTTCCATTTTACTCATCAGCCAGCACAGAAAGCAGATGAGTGATTTATCCAATGCTGTACACAAGACTGGTGACAAGCAAGAGAGTCCAATTTTGCAAGACCAGTGGTGGTGGGAGAGCTGCTGAGCTAGTTGTCATGGTAAGCAGCCAGATTTCCTGTTGATAATCTGATAGATCAGAACCAAGGTGTTGGTTTTCCCTATGCAAATACAGCCTTTGTATGCATGTAACACTTTACAGCTCAAATCATTCCTGCTTTAGTAGTCCTGCATGTGTTTCTGAGATGGATGAAGAGAAAGAACAACCCAGTTGAGGCTGGTGAGCCTTCGCTGTCCTGAGCACGCATGTTCCGTGGGCCACAGCAGCAGCGCTGCCCTTTGCGTGGGACACCCCGAGTCAGAACAGAGGGAGATTTTCCAACATGTGAGCAACTCTCTCCCGCTGGCTTTGAAATTTACGGATTGTCTGTGTTTATATTTTATTTCTGTTTCCAAAAAAGGGTGAGATGAAAGCACAGAGGTATTTTGGAGTGTGTTTTCTGTTCATTTCCCCCTAGAGACAACCGATCAGGCTCCCAAGGACCCAGCGTGGTGTTGGAAAGAGAATTTAGCTAGCTGAATCAAATTTACTTTCAGTTTTTCCTGAGCTCTCGGTTCCCTTACGTTCTAGGTTTTGGAGTTCACAGAATAACCTGTACACTGTTGCCCTTCAGAAATAGTCTGTTTTTTAATAGAGACTTGGAAAATTTAAGGTATAGGGCAAGAAAAAGTGTAAAAAAGGTGGGGGCTCAATGAGGACAAGGCAATTGCTGCATTGATGGAAAGGGTGGCAGCAGCAGGAAGGAGTGAGACGGGTGCCTCGGGCATGGCATAGACCACTGTGATAATAACTTGCCTCACACCCAGGCGACAAATCTTCCATCAGCTTTTAATATTGGGGAGATCTATTCAAAGGGCTGTTTTCCTGCAAGGGAAAAAGGCTTGTGGTTTCCAAGGAAGGATGAATTGTCCTTCCTTTCCATTCTTCTGGGTAAATGGGCTTATAAATGTCACGAAGGCACCGAATATCTTTGATGCTCACAGAGATTTTCCTGCTTCTATAATGCTAACAAGGGGAAGGAAAACATTGCTTGAGCAGCGTTCATCTTTTCCTTTCTCAAGACTTTTTAAATTTGGAACGTGAAATCACATTTCCCAATTGCTGTATTGATGGAAGGAAAGGTCATTTCTTTGCTAGAAATATTCCTTTTATTGCTGACAGAAGAGTTGATGGGCTCACATATCAATAAAAGTGGAGGGATGGCAAGTGTGATGTGGGAACAGAATTCAATAAAGTTTTATTGTATCACAAGTGGACTGAAGTGCATTTAAAAACATTAAACGAAGGCTCCCAATATCTGGTCGGCTGGACCTCAGGGCCAGTGAATAGACAGATAATTGAATAATGACATTTTTAAGAGAATACAAGCACTAGAAAGCAAACTGATATTTTCATTGCTCCAAGATTGCTAGTGGAAAGGGAAAGAGGAGAAAGAAACTAGGAGAAAATTGAAATCTGAAAACTATTTAATGAGACCACTTTTCCCAAGAATGGCATTCTTAATTATTCCCGGAATGCTGTAAGACCATTTTGTGGCCTCCTGTGGCTTTCTCTATGTGCGTTTTCTTGCCACCTTCCCTATCAGTTGAGGAGCAGTGTTTGTCCACCGAGAGCAGTGCTGTGTTTTGTTAAACAAATGGACTTGCAGCTTCTCCATTATTCTTTTGCTCTGTGTTTGGGTTTTGGTTTTGTTTTTTTCTTTTCCCGGGAGAGCTTGGTCCCTTGGGGCCCACTGGTGAAAACGGCAAGTGTTCCCAAGGGGTTAAACCTGGCTTTTGGTGCTTTGGTCAGTAACGAGTGAATTTCCCCCTGAAGCCAGGTGTTGTTTGTTTTATTTAGTTAAATGAATGATTTGTGTGCATGGGTTAGGAACAATACTTAAAAAAACCCAACCAAACAAAGAAACAAAAAAAACCCCACCAGACCTAACTACCCGTTATGATTGTTTCTGAGCAAAGAATCTTTCCTTTGTATCCTGCTGACAAATTGCCTTTCTTCCAAGGCATACAATTTCCTGGGCATTGTGGTCAAAAAAACCCCCTTTTTTTGTATTTGCTGAAATTCCCAGCTTTGCTGTTGGTTCTTTATCCACAGAGGCCAGCAGGACTAGGGAAGTGATTGTACCTCTGTACTCAGCACCGTTGAGGATGCCCGTCGAATACTGTCTTCAGTTTTGGGCCACCAACTACAGGAGGACCAACATTGAGGTGCTGGAGGAGAAGGGCAGCAAAGCTGGTGAGGGGTCTAGAGCACAAGTCTTATGAGGAGCAGCTGAGGGAGCTGGGGTTGTTTACCCTGGAGAAAAGGAGGCTGAGGGGAGACCTTATCACTCTCTACAACTACCTGAAAGGAGGTTGTAGGAGGTTGGGGTCGGTCTCTTCTCCCAAGTAACAAGTGATAGGACAAGAGGAAATGGCCTCAAGTTGTACCAGGGGAGGTTTAGATTGGATATTAAGAAAAATTTCTTCACTGAAAGGGTTATCAATCATTGGAACAGGCTGCCCAGGGGAGTGGTTGAGTCACCGTCCCTGGAGGTATTTAAAAGACATGTAGATGTGGTGCTTAGAGACCTACAGGAAAGATGGGGAGGGACTCTTTTTCAGGGAGTGTAATAATAGGATGAGGGGTAACGGCCTCAAACTGAAAGAGGGTAGATTTAGATTGGGTATCAGGAAGAAATGCTTTACTGTGAGGGTGGTGAGGTACTGGAACAGGTTGCCCAGGGAAGCTGTGGATGCCCCATCCCTGGAAGCGTTCAAGACCAGACTGGATGGGGCTCTGAGCAGCCTGGTCTAGTGGGAGGTGTCCCTGCCCAGGGCAGGGGGGTTGGAACTAGGTGATCTTTAAGGGCCTTTCTAACCCAAACCATTCCATGAGCTGGGGGAAATAACGGTGTTTGAAAACTTTAAAGTAGCCTGAGATGAGGGAAAAAGGACGTTTTTGTGAGACACAGTGAAATATATGACAACATCATTCATTTTTTAATCTGAGATTAGTTTGTTTTAAATTAAAGGAACAAGGTGATTTCACGTGGGTGTGCCTGTAATGCATGCTGGTGTAAAGGTCTACTGCCAGCAGGAGTACTATGGATTTTTTTTCTGAGAAGTTAGATAAATGTTAGGCAATCTCCATAGTGTGAAGGCCGCCACTGCCTGCTCCATCTATTCTGAAAATCTTATCTCCATGCACAACAGGCTGTGCTTGCACGTCTCTCTGAGTCGCACGTGCTATTTTTATCAGAAAACTCACCACAATGGTTCTGCTTAATTGTATATTAGATCTGAAATGCTGCAGGGGGGAAAAGAGTTGGAGTCTCTTACAGCCTGGGCACCTATGAACTTGTCAGCTGATCATGAGGTATTTTATTGCACATTTGCTGTCAAAATTGGTAAGGACATAGTTTGATGGACATGTATTAATACCACTTAGCAAAATAACTTGGTAGCTTACCAGCTGAACAGGTTGTTATGGAAGAGTCATTGCAGTGAGTAAGTGTAACTTCAGTCATATGAATGTTTGAGAGTCACTTTTCTGCCCAACGTATTTAAAAATTGCACTCCTAATTAATTATGAAAGCCTTAAAATGAGGTCTTACATTTAAGTTGGATATCTACAAGCTTTGTAGTTGTTCAAGATCTTGCACTCGAGCACAGTGAACATCAAAGTGTTGCAGGAGGTGGTAGGGGAGAGTTTAATTTGCTCACAAGTAAACAGAAGGATGCCCTACACCCCCATATACTCCTTTTTCTTGGTCCCATTATAAGAGTTTCACTACCTCCAGACTTTTCATTTTTCACTCCAAAGAAAAATACTTTTTTGCGACATTACAAAATGGCTTTTTTTTAACTGAAGGCTGAACTAACCCATTACATCATGAACTATGAGCGGAGCAGCCAACAGCATGCTCTGCTGACAGGCGTCTGAATGGCACGGCGTGTTGGGCTACACGAGGTACAAATCAAACACCCACGGTCTGAACACCAGGTCTTAGGGCGAGAAAGGTGTATCTTTATTGACTCATTTTTTTGAGGCAAATTCAGAACTTCTTTTTCTGTTCATTTGGAAAAACACTGAGCATCTTTTGGACATGTTGGACACATTGAACGTAGGTGAGAGGAACAGCAGAAATGGCATGATTCTTCTGGTGTGAAAGTTTGGGTATTCTGGTGATAGATGTAATTAAGGAGGAGATTGGGTTTTTTTCCCTTCCAATTAATACTTAAGTAGGTGGAAGGTTAAATGGGTACCGGTAGAAATTTGCAAGAGTAGAATTCACAGACTGAAGGGAGTGTGGGGGAGCATGGAAAGCATGACTGTAGTTTGATGATGAGGGTTTTGTTTGTTTGTTTTTTAAGCAAGCGCAGCTGGGAGAAGGATTCTTTCTTTAGAGAATATAAAAAGGTTTCTGTGGTAGAGCAAGAGAGGCAAAATTCACATTTCTATCCTCACCATCACCTCACACTCACAAGTTTGCAGCATGGAGATCCAGACTTTAAGGAAGTCAAAGACTTTACCATAGATATGTTGTGTGTTTCTCACGTTTGCTGTTTTTCTTGATGTAGAGCCCCGACAGCTCTCCTTAGAGCCTCTATAATTGGTTTATTATGGAAGCTGAAAGTGGAAAACTGTGATGAGTAGTGTAACTTATCTCATTTTATGAAGATTATGGATATATGGGAGTAACTTATTTCCTTGTGTGACTTCTGCGCACCATTTATTCCTCTCCAATCTTGTCCCACAGCAGCTGAATTTTTAGTGAGAAAGTGTATATTGTCGGTTTAGGTTTAGCCATTTAAACTAAAAGTTCCTTGAAATCTTTCAGACTGCCTTTGGCCTTTGTGTTCAAATCAAAGGTCATTAAATCCTAGGGAAACTTTCTTTCAGCGTCAGCAAACTTTGGGTCAGGTTCCTGGTAACCCGAGGCTATCTGAAGTCATTAGCTCTTTTCAAGAAATTCATCTTTGTCGCGCCCATTCTAGCATAGTAAATAACTGATACTGTCTCAGCTAAAATGAAAATTGTAACCAATACTGGGCAGAAAAAAGAACAGAATTCTCAATATATTAATAAGCTACAGTCCCCCCAACTTGGCAGCTGATGGTTTCACATCCAAAGCGTGGAGCGTCTTTCTAATGTCTGAAATAGATTTGTGTTTGCTTAACAAAGATGTCGAGAGAACATAGCAGCGTGACCCCTGCAGACATGCTTGTCTGGAGTACCAATGGGAAGAAACCACTGGCTTTAGGTCCTTTGTACCAAGCTGTATTTTTTGTCTCTTTCTGACAGGTCTGCTACTAGATGTTTGCCATCAATTTGCTGTCTAAACATGAGCCCATACTCCCCAGTTGTCTCTGATCAATTCTGTCGTCATTAAGGGGAATGTATTTCTTTCCATCTTTAATAACCTATTGTCTAAATTGTGCTATTGTGCCAAGCACCTTCTGGAGATATTGATATGGATTTCATATATTTTATAACAGATCTTCATGGAGATAATGTATATTTTTCCAGATTTTATTCCTATTATCCTTTCATTTCTCTCACAAGAAGTACTGCAAAGGTTTCTTTCATTGGTGCAAGCAGTGTAAGGAGATTAAGACCATCCTTGCCAGGTGCTATTATAAATCCACAAAAGAAATGAAATACATTTATTGGTTTTTATTCTGGCCAATGGGGAGAACAGAATGTGTGTATCCAGTGGTTAAGTTGAGCATTGAAGTTCATTTCTTCTAGCACATAAGGGAGGAGGGGGGAGTGGGAAATTTGAGTGTATTAAGGCAAATCCCTTTAGTGTGTGAAATATGAAAACACATCTTTCCAGATCTAAAAATACAACTTTGTTGAGGGTTTGCGGTTTTTTTTGTTGGTTTTTTTTTTTTTTTATATTAAAAGGGCTCCCAGGAAGAAAGCCAAATGCATCTGAATGTATTACTTTTTTACTCATTTCCTCCACTTCCCTTGCTAACAATGTTTCCAGTCGACTTTTAATAACAATATAGGCCTGCGTGAAACCGCAGTAGTTGTGTGTACCTCAAACTCTGGCAAAGGATACAGAAACACAGACTGCATAGCATTGGATTTTGGCTAGCTTCTGTCCCTGTTTCCAAGAGGAATTAAATGGGAAGAGGATTTGTGGGAGGCTAAGGCAAAGGGGCCCTCCCCAGGGCATCCTTTTGGGAAAGAAGAAAAAATAAAAAAAAAATCGACTTATGCCTACAGGTTTCCTATCCCAAACCTCACCAAAAAAATGGGATGGTATGTAATTTACCTGGACTGATTGCCAGGCTATGCAGAAATGTTCTTAAGAGTTTTTTGGGGTGTGTCTGGCTTTTCTTTTGGAGGCGGGGGAGGGCATGCGACAACCAATTCAGATTAGAAAAGATTTATTCCAGTTGATTTCCCAGGTTGAATGTATTGCTGAGGGTATAAACTAATCTCCTCCTCCAAAGTCTTTTTCCTCTCCGTGGCTAACTTAAATATATCTAACGTAGCTTTAAAAAGTGCCTTAATCTCATTTATCTTTAATTTCTCTGTTCCGCTCCACAGGCCCACATAAAAGGATTTACATTGGATATTTATCCCTTCGAATATCAAAGCAAATTCCCTTCCAGATCTCAATTTTTACTGATAATCCTCAGAGATGTATAATTTTAATTTACCTTGCAGATGACATCTACCTGGTTTCTCTCTCTGCTTCTATGAAGGTATTATTCAGCAGCACTTCATTAACTCCCTGGGTTTTTTTTTCCCTCTCTCGTGCGTATTGAATGGTGTCTATGAGTGAAACTATTGTCTTGTCCTTTGCTGGAGAGAACACGCTAGTTCAGCAGAGGCTGGGGCTAGCACGTCGCTGCGTAATCCAGCCAAGTCCTTTCTTTTTATCCCAGGAGAGGCAGCGTCGGGCCTTTGTCCTTTTTGCTTTAAAAATTAATAATTGCACATTTTTCAATTTAAGCTCTTGCAAAGACTTGCGGGACCACACAGACGCACCTGAAAGCTTCCAAAATCCTCAGATGTTGAGATTTGCAAAATAACGGTTCTGCTAAACAGAACAGGAGCTATTGCGCTCTGTGGGATTTTGAAAATGAGCCCATTATATTTAGGTGCCCTAATGAAAGCTAAGCTCCCCTGGAAATCTGCCTTTAATGTCCGTATATGAAACACTCTGGAGTTATTCCACCTATGTTACTATTTAAAGGAACAAACTGTGCATTTAATTGCTATTCTGAATGCAGCCTTAAAAGGTGGTTCCCCATTACTGCAGAAAAGGGAAGGGGTGGGGGGGAATGTAAAGTCCACGTAGCAACTGCAGACTTGAGTTTGAAAATTTCACCCTAAGGAGAAGAAGAATCAGGAAACAATGCATAGGTGATGTTGGAGATGTTCTTTATTGGCAAGACTTGGCACAAAATATTGAAATTGTAAGATAAATGACTTCGATATTCTAGCATCACTTGGGAGAGCAGAAGGGAGTGGCTAGGGGCTCTCTTTGGTATAAAAGCACGCTCTATTGCTACTAGTGGTCTTTTTCTTATCATAGGCTGAAATTAGTCCTGGTTCAAGTGTATCCTGTTGCTGCTTTGGGTGTTTATACTTGGGTTCGCAGTGCCTGCAAAAGGAAAGACTGTGAGTCGATACTCAGTATAGAACCGAAAATACGGAGGCATCAGCTACTAAAATGTAGCAGGGAAAATATGGTGGTGTCCAAGTACTACCGCAGGTCCGACATGGCGGGGTGCCTGTGTGGGCAGTGTCTGCAGTATACAGGCACACCCGAATCGGCTTGGATATGGACTAGGAGATGAGAGGCAGAGGCACGAGCCGGAAGGCAGGAATAATTTTACCACGTGAATGCAAGTGCGAGGCACGCTTGTACCCCTGCATTCACTAGGGCTTTTCCCATTGAGGCTGCTGGGATGCTTATACATTGCATGTTTACATTTTATATATGCTACACACAAATAACAGAAGCCTAATTTCAGGGTCACTTTATGTGTTGGGGCTGGGTTTTCGCAGAAGGAACAAATGGGTCTTTGTCCATTTAGAGACTCGCTCAGAAGAGTGAGCATGGGCCATGTACATTTTCAATGAAGTCAATAATTAAATATGTTCCAGATGACTCTGGTGGGGGAGGATATTAGTAATTATCATAAAGTGACAAATCTGCATTCTGTGGCTGGTACTTTGAAAACAAAAAGTCAGTGTTTCAAACAGAAGCCATTAAAAATATGTCCTGGTTCAATTGTCGTGTTTAAGTTAAATTTATGTCTTAAGTTTTGGAGGTTTTTTTTTCAGGTGTGGGGGTTTTTTGTTTGTTTTTTGGTTTTTGGTGGGTTTTTTTTGGTTTGGTTTGGTTTTTTAAACAGGCTTAATAAAGGTATAGTAGTTGTCTTTGAGCACATGCTTTTGATGAGAGCCCATTGAAACATTTGAGAGTTTTCTTGTTGACTTGGAGGGGATTTGGATGCACAGAGTGAAACTGGGCAGTGTTAAAATCAGTGCAGCCTTGGTTATTAAACAGAGGGAGTCTGGGCCTTCAGATTTGTGAGTGGAGAAATTTGTGGTGCATTGATGGTAATAGGGAGAGAGATTTCCAGCGTGAAAGAAAGGCATTTCTTTCTCAAAGAAGGCAGCTCTGTCCTGCCATTTCTTATCAGAGCAAAATTAAATGGCTATCAAAGTCTCAAACCAGTTCTAGAGTATACAAAACATTCAGATTGTTCTTTGATACGAGGAAGATTACAGAGCTGTGGTTCGTATATGCAGGAAGAAGACACGAAAAGCCAAAGCTCCATTAGAGTTGAAACTGGCCAGTGTTGTGTCAGGTAAAAAAATAGGGTTTTTTAAACTATTTTAATAGCAAGAGCAGGTCTAAAGAAAGCATTGGACCAATACTTGTTGAGGACGGTCACCCTGAAAATAGGGATGACAAAAAAGCAGAGGCATTCAATGGTTTCCTCACCTCAGTCTTTAATGATACTCATAGAGGTCGGGCTGCCCAGTCCCCTGAGTTGGAGGACCACAAGTGTGGAAGCAGTGACGTTCCATTTGTGGACACTGAAATTGTAAGGGACCAGCTGTATCAGCTGAATGTTCACAAGTCCATGGGGCCTGATGGGATTCATCCCAGAGTACTGAAGGAGCTAGCGGATGTTATGGCAGGACCTTTCTCAATCACCTACCAAAGGTCTTGAGAGTCTGGGGAGTCCCTGCTGACTGGAAGCTAGCCGATGTTATTCCAGCCTACAAAAAGGGCATGAGGGAAGACCCAGGGGACTGCAGACCTGTTAGTCTAACCTCAGTTCCTGGAAAAATTATGGAGGCAATCATACTGAGTACTATTGAAAGGGCATTTAAAGAATGTCTTTAAATCATCAGGCACAGTCAACATGGTTTCACAAAGGGAAAATCGTGTTTAACTAATTTGATATCCTTCTATGACAAGGTCACCCAGTGGATGAAGGGAAGGCAATAGATGTAGTTTTTCTGAATTTTAGTAAGGCTTTTGATACTGTCCCTCCCAGCATCCTTCTGGACAAGTTGTCAAACACTGGGTTCACAGTGTGCTGGGTGAAGAACTGGATGAAGGGCAGAGCTCAAAGGGTTGTAGTGAATGGGGCTACATCTGGCTGGTGACTGGTCACCAGCAGAGTTCCTCAGGGCTCAATTTTAGGGCCAATTCTATTCAATGTGTTTATCAAAGACCCGTATGCAGGAGTTGAATGCACTATTAGCAGATTTGCTGGTGGTACCAAACTGGGAGGTGCTGTTGAACTCTCTTGAGGGAGAAAAGGCCTTGCAGAGGGATTTAGATAGATTGGAGCAGTGGGCAATGATTAATGGGATGAAAGTTAACAAGAACTACCGCTGGATTCTTTACCTGGGATGGAGTAATGCCAGGCACAAGTATAGACTGGGAGAGGAGTGGCTGGAGAGCAGCCCTGCAGAACAGCCTGTCAGTGTTTAAAAGGCATTTCAACAATGCCCTTGGTAATATGCTTTAAGTTTTGGTCAGCCCTGAATATGTCAGGCAGCTGGACTAGGTGATCGTTTTAGGTCCCTTCCAACTGAAAATATTCTGTCCTATTCCAAAATATGCCTTGTGTATCCTTGCGTTTTAATAGCTCTGTTGACACAGTCGACTGCTCTGCACAGTTGCACAAACATCTAGCAATTTGTTTATTAAGTGTTTAAGGGAAATAATGCCAAATTATAAAACTGATTTTTGCCACGGGAAGATTTCAGTGACTTGATCAATGGGGCTTCCAGAGCACTGTGTGTGAGCCCGGAGACAGTTGGCCATCGTTGGATAAAATGTATGGCAAACAAAGCTCCGAAGAATTGCTTTGCGACACTTCTTCATCTGCACGTCCATACTCATGTTGAAATGGGTTTTCACAGTCAAGCTCAGCCCAAATCTTATCAATTATGAATGGCTGCACCAGATGGTATGTATTATTGTTTTTAAGAATGAGTGATACGTTTCAAATGAGAAACACATGTTGCTCAGCAGCTTTAGCTGCCACTTCTGAGATGGGAACCAACTCCCTGACCTCTTCTTCCCCTCCACTTGTTGGATAACATCCTATTTTAATAACCTGAAAGTGAAGTCCATGAAATATTGCATGATGGAAAGTTGTGAGCAAACATCAATTCCGGTGTAGGAGGATCTTGCTCTTTCTCAGCTTGGTGGGAGCTGCACCTGTCTGGGCAAGGGTGAAATAAGTGTTTGCAGCACAAATATCAATCAGCCTTTCCCAAGGGGCCTTGGGATGGGAAAGTTCTGCAAAACTTCTTATCTGAAGTTTCAAGACTTTTGGTACAAGGTTACTGCAAGGGGTCAGCTGGTAACCTTAGATCAATGTTGATGTTGGTGGGTGATTTTTTAGGTCCCTGGCTTTGCAGAAAATACTGTGTATTCTTTCTGTAAGCCAGTTTTCCTTTCAATCTGCATCTGTCGCATTGCTTTCTTTTAAAAATAAAACAATTGCTCTAAATGCAGCAGGTGAAAGGTTGTTGTGGAATAAAAGCCTGGCTCTCGAAGAGCAAGCCAGATGACAGCAATGCTGTAATTGGTTTGCATCCAGATGATGGCAGCTCAGCAGTCCTCAGAAACTGGGGAAACCGACTCAGAAACCCACAATCTCAGAGACCATGTTCTCTGAGCATGTGCCTATTTTTGCTACAGACATAAAAGTCTATGCACATGCCTTATCTGGAAACAAATAAACTGTGTAAGCGTCTGCAGGATTGGTGCTTAATTTGGTGGAGAACAGCCCATTAAAAATCTTCATCGCTTTTACAAAATATGCTGCAAAACCGTTTTCTGACTATGATGCAAAATACATCATTAAGGCACATGTTACTAGAACAAATGAGCCAAAGGTATTTTGTGATAGTAGCCATTCAAAAATAAAATCACAATCATTTGCTTACTTTCTGATTTATAAAATTGCTACAGTGTCTTGGCGGAAACTGAGAGCAGACATCGTTTATATTCTTTCTCTGGCCTTTTAAAATTCACTCTTAAAATTCATAGCACAGCAAAATATTCATTTCTGTGTCTTTAAAACCAGTCATATTAGTTATTCCCCTGCTGAATTTAGTGCTTATTCAAATGCACTCTCTGTTCTCCTTGAAAAGAAATTTTGGCTCAATTTCTTCAGTGCAAAGCCCGTCCTTAGTGCCTAGAT